>NC_091823.1:21436874-21756874 GCF_038994185.2 Dermacentor albipictus
ACCAGGAAATTCCGAAGATTTCGCCAGAAACTAGAGAACACAGACAGAGTCGTTCTACCAAGAAGACACTTCGTCGTCATGATTTGTTTGCAAATACCAACTTAAATTTGTATGCGTTTACTCTGACTGCCTTTTACCCTTACTGAGTTAACCTGTTTCTTCTTTACCAATTTTACTCTTTCTATCTTCAAATTGAGGTGAATTTTAGCCCTCACTGACGTATGATCACTGCACTTTACCCTACCTATCACTTTTGCATCCTGCACTATGCTGGCATCGGCAGAAAGTATGGAATCAATTTCATTCCTTGTTTCACCATTACGACTTTTCCAGGTCCACTTTCTATTGCTACGCTTCCTGAAAAAGGTGTTCATTATTCTCAGCTTATTCCTCTCTGCGAATTCCACCAGCACCTCTCCTCTAGCGTTTCGAAAATCGATGTCGTAGTTGCCAGTTGCCTATTCACCCGCCCGCTTTTCCTCCGCTTTTGCATTGAAGTCACCCATTACTGCTGTATACCGAGTTTGCCCTTTTCTCATCGCTAATTCAACATCTTCATAAAACTTATCTACTTGCTCATCGTCATGACTGGATGTTGGAGCGTACGCTAGTACTACCTTTAATCTATACCTCTTATTAAGTTTGATTACGGTTACGGCTACCCTCTCATTAATGCTGTGGAATTCGTCAATGTTGCCCGCTATCTCCTTATGGATTAAGAATGCTACTCCGTGTTGCTTCTTATCAGGGAGACCTCTCCAGCAGAGGACATGGCTGTTATTCAGCAACGTATAAGCCTCACCAGTTCTTCTAATCTCACTAAGGCCGATGATGCCCCAAACAATATCTGATACTTCCTCAAAGAGTACTGCTAAGCTAGCCTCACTCGACAGAGTTCAGCAATTAAACGTTGACAGGGTTGACAGGTTCGACAGGGTCGACAGGTCAACAAGGTTGACAAGGTTGACAAGGTCGCCAAAAACAGCCGTGTATTTAGCATGGGTTCCAATGCGCATAGACAAAAGTACACATTCAGAGTGATAAGTACATTATTATGATAGTTTATGATTTTTAGTGGCGTACCTGGCAGGCACTATGGTCATCGTCATCATAACCAAGCCAGGAAACTCGTCCGCAGGGATGATCCGGTAATGGCTAACTAGTACTCTTCGGGTGAACCGTTACGTCACCACCGCAGTTCTTATCGTGCCGTCATCATCATAGCGAATCATAGCTATAACGAATCATCATAGCATAGCGAATCATCATAGCTATAGCAAATCAGCGCTGAAATTTCTCTTCACAACAGCAGCGCCGTAACACACGCCCTAGCAGGTGGAGGAACCAGTTTTATTGCGATATCAATTACATGGAAACTTCAAGCGCATCTCCACTGTCATCACTGGCGTAGACGTCGCCGTGAAGTTCCGTATAAAGTCCAACTTTATAACATCGCGGCCGCGCACCGTATGTGGTGGGTGTGAGTGAAAGCCTGCAAACGTAAGCCGAGAAGGGTGGTGGCTCGATCTCGCGCACGGAAGGGAGGAAGGTGGAGAGGAAGCAGAGCTGTCATCTATCTCGCGCTAGGCAACAACAGTGGCGAGGTTATACACCGGCGACGGCGGCGTATGGCGCAGCTGGGAGCGGCCTCGCGGGCCCTATTTTCGGTCGACACAGAGTCTAGGTGGGCCGCGAGCTGATGGCTTCGTGTGCGCTGTGTTCTCGCTGCTTAGTTTACGTTGAAGCGTGTGGAAGAAGCGCCTTGTTGTGTGCGGAAGAAGCGTCTAAAGCTAGGAACAATGTATAGTATTTCGCACCCTCATGGTAATACCGCTCAAACGCAGTCCAATCTTATTTCGCTTTTACTGTGTTCATTATGCAAATATGTTAGGGCGTTACCGCTTGTGACTAACGACCGAGTTCCCAAAATTAGAGGAAAAGGTAAAAGCTTACGTGGCGTTCGTGCCGGCAGTGATTTGTTAGCGCCTTAATACTTCTAGTTATGGATAGATAGGTAGCACATTAGTCAGCACGCGAACATCGCCCATTTATGAAGACCGCTTACATAGGACGTGTTTCGCAATTTGACACGTCTGGTGTTTTTGCGCCTTTATTATGTTCTAAAACGTCCACTTGAGTTCGTCAGCTTTATCTGAGAACTCCGATGACCGCAACAAAACTTGAATGAATTGGTGGCTTACTCATTATTAAAGTGCCCCAGATGAAGCAAAAAGAAAACAGCTAAGGCAAGCGATCCTATATAAAAGACAGAAAAGCACTGGCGATACATCTCCAATTTATAACATCTTTGTCTGACGAGCCACCAGGTAGCCCATCAGGCTGATAGACGGCCTCGAAACAAGAGCAAATAATCGCAGCGAAAAGTGGAACGTTGTTCAGTGGAAACGTCTAATGACCTCACGCGTTGCCTTAACAAATCATCAATCCGCGTGGGAAAACTCCGAGCGCTGTGTCTGGCCACGCAGGGGAAACAAGCGTGAGTGATGCAATCTGAGGTTATAGACCGTAAGAAGTGCAAGCAAGAGGCAAGAACAAAGCTTCGCGGCTAATGAGCTCTCGGGTAACAGCGCGACACCGCGTTTTACTTTCTTCCCCATCTGATTTGCCAACACGCGCTTGACTGTGTAACAAACCATTTGCGTGTTCATTGGCTGTGTTGTACGCCTCATCCCTGTTGCACGCGTGATAGCGTCGACAGCAGCAATTAAAGAAGACAGACGATGAGAAACGAAAAATGGACACCAGATTTCTGCGATCTTGCGGAATCATATCTTAAGTTTAGCGAACGTTTTTTTCTTCTTTGAAACAATTGCAACAAGAATTTCAGTTGCTTTTAATGAAATCGCCTACTTCAACACGTTGCCGTGATATGTCTGACGCGAGCGAAACTTTGCCCGCCTATGCCGGTTCCCAGCGCTTGTTGAGAAATTTTCTCAGGTGCGGTAATTTATCCACGCACTAAAATTCGCAAGAACATTGGCCGTAACGTTCCTTGCGGCGTTTTCTTTTTCTTGAGAAGTTTGATCTCAGTTGCATTCACAGTTCTCCCAAGACAGCGAGATAAATTCTGAATTATTTGTAAAACTTACCTAGAACACTCCGGATTGGTTTAATGCGTAGTTTACTGCTAAGGCTGTTATTGGTAGACGCCATTATATTACCCATAACCTGCCCCTAACTTTAAAGAAATATAAACAAGATGTCTTGTTTAGATCATAGAGGATACATGGGATGCCTAACGCATAAAAAGGTAAACAGAACGAGAGTTTATATTTTTTTGCAGAACAGCATAGTCGATATCGTTTAGAACTACGTGATTGTCTTATAGGACACAATGAAACAGAAGTGCCAACGTAAGTGTCTTTCTTTTTTTTTTCTTTTTACTCCAAGGGGTTGTATTTTCACATGTGTTTAGTGTTGTTGGGACGTTGCATGTGGAAGTGTTGCGCTTATAAGTTGTACGAAACCGAGGTATATACTATGTGTGCGTGTTGTAGGTAGTGTAACCACACGACGCTCTTGAATATGTTACGTAGGAAGACACCGACGAAAAGCTATATACAAGTATATTTACAAGGCTATACGCCGCAGTTGACCAAGAGGCAACAGCCCGCGCTAGCTTCCAATCGTCATCTTCTTCTTCTTCCTGCTCGGCTCTTCGCCATTGGGAATGCTACCCCGTAGCACTACCCCCGGCGGCAAAAGCGCCGTCCCGGAGTGACTAAAGGCTGGACTCTGAAGCAGTGTAGTAGCTCTTGAGCCTACTGACGTGCACGACATCACTAGACGCCAGAGTAGATGACGAGGTTGAGCTCACAGGAGCAATTTCATAAGTCACAGGCGTCACCTGGCGCTGCACGCGGTAGGGCCCTGTGTATCGCGAAATGAGCTTTTCGGAAAGTCCAACGTGACGACAGGGCGACCACAGGAGCACGAGTGCACCAGGCGAAAACTGTACGTCACGGTGGCGGGCGTTGTACTGACGCTGCTGCGTGGTTTGCGAGTCCGTCAGTCGAGCACGGGCAAGCTGGCGTGCATGATCGGCGAGGGCGATGGCGTCGCGCGCATACTCGGTTGTTGAGGTCGCAGCAGGAGGAAGTACCGTGTCAAGGGGCAAGGTCGGTTCGCGACCGTAGAGTAGATAAAATGGAGAAAATCCAGCGGTGTCGTGCCGGGAAGAATTGTAAACAAAGGTGACGTAAGGAAGGGCAACGTCCCAGTCGTGGTGGTCCTTCGAAACGTACTTGGACAGCATGTCGGTAAGAGTACGGTTTAAGCGCTCTGTCAGGCCATTGGTTTGAGGATGGTATGAGGTAGTCAGCTTGTGTTGAATAGAGCAGGAACGCACAATGTCGGCGATAACTTTCGAGAGGAAGTTACGACCACGGTCAGTAAGCAGCTGTCGCGGGGCGCCATGCACTAAGATAATGGCACGCAAGAGAAAGTCCGCGACGTCAGTGGCGCAACTGGTAGGAAGAGCCCGCGTGATAGCGTATCGGGTGGCGTAATCAGTTGCAACGGCTACCCATTTGTTCTCAGAGGATGACGTTGCAAAGGGACCGAGGAGGTCTAATCCAACACGAAAAAACGGTTCCACAGGGATGGGGATCGGCTGGAGATTACCGGAAGGTAGCACCTGAGGCGTTTTCCGACGCTGGCAGGGATCACAGGCAGCAACATAGCGTCGGACGGAGCGAGCAAGACCAGGCCAATAGAAGCGGCGGCGGACGCGGTCGTACGTGCGGGTTACGCCAAGATGTCCTGCAGTGGGTGCGTCATGCATCTGAAAGAGCACAGTCTGTCGTAGATGTTTTGGCACGACAAGAAGAAGATCAGGGCCATCAGGGAGGAAGCTCCTTCGGTACAGAATGCCGCCCTGGAGGACATATCGGCGAACGGATGCGACGGTAGGTGTAGAGCGCAGACGCTCGATGAGTACTCGCAGCGATGGGTCTCGGTACTGCTCATCGGCGATGTTAGCGAAGGCAGACACAGAGAAAATGCCGTCGGTGGTACTACTGTCGGCGTCGTCAGGCTCGTCTACCGGGTAGCGAGACAGGCAGTCAGCGTCCTTGTGTAGTCGGCCAGATTTGTAGGTGACAAAGAACGAATATTCTTGGAGGCGTAAGGCCCAGCGACCAAGTCTTCCTGAAGGGTCTTTCAATGAGCATAACCAACAAAGCGCGTGATAGTCTGTGATGACGGAAAAGGGTCGGGCATATAAGTATGGGCGGAACTTCGCAACCGCCCAAACTAGGGCCAGACACTCACGCTCAGTGATGGAATAGTTGCGCTCCGCGGGTGAGAGCAGCCTGCTGGCGTAAGCGATAACACGGTCGTGGCCACGCTGGCGTTGTGCCAGTACTGCGCCAATACCGTGACCGCTGGCATCAGTACGGATTTCGGTAGGCGCAGAAGGATCGAAATGGGCCAGAACGGGAGGTGTAGTGAGAAGATCGATGAGAAGCGAGAATGCAGAGGCCTCGTTATCGCCCCACTGGAAAGGGGCGTCTTTTTTCAAAAGCTCGGTTAGTGGTCGTGCTATGGCCGCGAAATTTTTGACGAAACGGCGGAAGTACGAGCAAAGGCCGATGAAGCTGCGCACATCCTTGATACATTTCGGAACAGGGAAGTGCGTAACAGCATGGATCTTGCCTGGGTCCGGTTGCACTCCGTTCGCGTCAACGAGATGTCCAAGGACAGTAATCTGGCGACGGCCGAATTGGCACTTCGATGCGTTGAGTTGCAGACCGGCTCGCCGAAAAACGTCCAGGACTGCTGAGAGGCGCTCGAGGCGCGTAGCGAATGTTGGGGAGAATACTATAACGTCGTCCAAGTAGCACAGGCATGTGGACCATTTGAAACCGTGAAGAAGGGAGTCCATCATGCGGTCAAAAGTGGCAGGAGCATTACATAGGCCGAACGGCATCACCTTGAATCACCTTCCTTGGGAGCCAGGAAGGTAGGCTCGACGTACCGTCCACTGCGAAGCTCCGTGACGAGGTACAGGGAACGTCCACCTCCACCAAATATGTTACGTAGGAAGACACCGACGAAAAGCTATTTACAAGTATATTTACAAGGCTATACGCCGCAGTTGACCAAGAGGCAACAGCCCGCGCTAGCTTCCAATCGTCGTCTTCTTCTTCTTCCTGCTCGGCTCTTCGTCATTGGGAATACTACCCCGTAGCAATATGGTAAAGCTGTAATGAAGTTCAAGAGGTTTAGAGTTGGGACTTGTAGACAGACACCACTTAATCCTCCCAACTCTTATCACATGCACGAACTTTGGGAGAGACCCTTGGCCAGCTTTGTCCTCGGGGATCAGCAACGACTGATCGCGAGGGCCCAGGATACGGCCCGAGCTCATAGCATTCTGGAATGAGGATGCCTCTCCAAAGGTACATTCACATAATCAAGATGTGCATTCTCTCTGTCTTGTCTACATGATATCTAAAAGTGGGCCCTAAGGCTCCGTGTTATGACGAAGGCTCCGAGACTGTTCCTGAACATGATAATAAGACACTGATTAATTAATTAATTAATTAATTAATAATAATTATCAATTAGGTAATTATTATTATTACTTACTAGTTATTTATTCATAATTATGGTTCATGTTGTTCGTCCTCACAACATGCTTCCTACCTTAACAAAATATAAAGAAAGTGCATCTCATCCTTCACCCAGGAGACCAGGAAAACGAACCGCCGCCTCGTATAACGCACAAAAACTAGGAGAACACAAGTATTGTGCAAAAATTTTCAAGGCACATGATTAACCTATCCCCTACAAACTTTGGGCAATACGTGACCCATATAAAGTGAACCATGTTACCTCTACATATGAAATATTTGCACTTTTTTATCCTATCAGGGAAATGGAGAAACCTTTTAAGCATTCCACGTAAGGCGTCTAAAGGGACGGAAAACGAGAGTTTAGCAAATTTTGTTGAGCCAATAATTTACGCACACTTCATTTTTTTTATGCTTATCGCCTCTACCGTTCCCCACATTAATTTCTGTCAAATACAAATTTCGTGAGTGAATTGGTTTCTTCAGGAAACAGTGAAACCGGCCTATAGCGTTTTCGAGTGATTCTAGTCGCGTTAGGGATTCAACCATAAAAAATAAATGTTGGAAGAGAAGGATAATTTTTCATTCATTTCTTCAATAACATCCTTGCTGATTTTAGTAATAAACTGCCTTCTGTCCTAATAACCTCGGAATCTTGGCCAATCTCCCACAGTGGGTACGCTCCACCAAAGAAGGAAATCTTTATTATTCTTTGCTTACACCATTTTCTTTCTTCACACCCTCAACAAATCAACGAGCAACGCTCGAGCTTTAATTCATCGCACTTTGTTCCGAAGAGGCAGTGGTTTTCACCCAGCAATACTAACCAGAAAATGTTTAAATTTATCGAACTTGCTTTTTTTTAGTTTCTTGAACTGTAGTTGAAACTTGTGTCTCCTAATCATTCATATTCGGATCCTATGTGCTTGATTTATTTTGTACACCAGGCAAGGGAGACAACGAATGTGGCAGACAAAAGAGCCATGGGCTGTTAGTGTAGGATTGGTTTTGTACACTTTTACTTAAGAAGAATATTGCTTGAACTTACCAATTACAGTGTAATTTACTTGACGTTGACGCTCCTTGCATAATTTCTTTACAAATACTTTTCTTTTTGTTTTTATTTAGATAACTTGTACGAGAAGGGAAACGTGGCCCATAGAGGAGCGATGGTCGACCGTCAAGCACTTTTGTATGGTTCTATACAGTTAAGAACTAATTTGCATGTATTTGTAGAGGTCTTTAACTTTGTCGAATTCACAAACCTCTCGATGCGTGAAGCTGAGCCAAGAGAGCAAAATGAAAAGAATCCCGCACCACGTTATCCCGGAAGCAAGATATTAGCGCGCCGCCCATGTTAACTTATAAGTAGGATTTCGCTGCCGTAATGAACTATGGCCTGTACTAGCCAATTCTCAATTATTCAAATGAGGCTTCATGGGGCCTTGCTTCTGAAACCTTGGAAACAACTACTTTTCACCGGTAGTCCTGCTTTCCTTCGTGAGAGAAAGCTCTAAGTGATCAGAAGATTATTAATATTTCTTCTAAAGCGAAACTTGCTTTGCCCACTCTCCCGGACTTGGCATCGCTGCTGTGCTGCCGGCTCGGCCAGTATTTCGGTAGATGTGTTTGGACAGTCGTATACTATCTGCAAACAGTTTTATAGCTGCACAAACGACCACTGAGAGAGAGCACATAAGGACAGGCGCAGACTTGCAACTAATACTTATTCTACAAAGACCACATATAAGTACACCCCAGAAATACACCACTGCGCGTGAGCGGAGAAAACATAATCACCTAAAAACTTTCTTTTCAGGCAACGCGCAACCTAACTACGTTCATCAATAAAGCTCATCAGATGAGGTTTATTGATGAACGTTATTTTGCATGTTGTGCATTGCCTCCGAGACAATAAGCGCGGCGTTCCGGTGCCTGCGAACGCTGCGAATTGTTCCCTCGCTTTCCGCACGCCCAGTGGCACACCCTCACTGACACAAGTTGACGAGATTAGTATTCCACACTTGCACATATTGCTACCCCGCATGAACAAGGTACATCGGAAGTTGACAGGGCATAAATTCAAAGTCGATTCATCGGCAAGAAATAAGTTGAGCCGCATGCGAAGGCTTAAGGACCCATGCAAAAGTGGCACGAATGCGAAGTTAAGCCCTATGACAGGTTGGTTGAGTTTGGGAAGGGTGTGGTGTATCGCACTCCTCCATCCTGCGGGGAGGGGCACATGTCCCAGACCGGACGATATTTAAAAACCCGCCAGATGCGAACGTTTTCTCCAAGCACAACGATAAGACGGCGCAACAGATCGTCGATGGTTTCTTTAATCACAAGTCAGCAGACTTGTTTGTTGCGAGGCCGTCATTGATGCTGCGCAATTTAGAAATTCACTACTTGGCGAATAATCTTTACGTTTATTTACATGTGTGTGCGCTATGCAACATATATTCGTACTTCTGTCACTAAACCCCAGTTGTTAGTCCGGCGCTCGTGTCGTAATTCTGTCTCGTCCCTTGCGTATTGCACTGTTCTTAGTCAGAATGTTTCTACTGGCTTGAAAAACTTCCTTTTGAGGTGGGTATTACTACTGTCACGTTGGAGCCTGTCAGGAAGAAGTTCGATACATGTACGCCTTTCTAGATAATCTGCAAGAAGGAAACTCGGAAGAGTCCTACTTGGGTAGCACGCAACCCATTGGTATCCTTAATAACTTCGTGAGACAATCAGATGGGGCTGCCGAACTTGCAGCATTATAATGCGAAGACTTTACTGGTTGCCAATATTTTTTCTTAAATCTATTAGGCTGTTATCTGTCAAGTAATTTGTCTGCCCTAGTAGTGTAGGATATGGCAGACTTTAACATACAGGAACAAAAAGTAGGAAAGGTATAGAAGCTAACCAGATTGCGCCTGGACCACCCTACAGTGGGGAAGGGGGAAGCTGCAAGAAAAGTCATAGAAAGGTCAAAGGCAGTGGTCATATAAAATTGCTTACTGCCGTTTTCCGACTGCATGTCCCTCCGTCCCCAGAAGAGCCAAACATGAGCCCCGCAAGGCGCCTGGTTCCTTCTCTCCGTGGACGTCCACTCGACGCCGCGTTACTGAATTGACATCGGGGTTCAAAAAATTTGAATCTCTAAAAAACGCTGTTATTAATTCGTATCTAATGATGAATGAAAAAGAAACATTTTGCAACATCTTCACCAAATTTAGGCTATGTGGTAATAAAACTCTACCTTTGTTACTTTGAATAAGTCACCTATTCAAGTAATCAAACCAACATGTAACGTATAGTTTTATCACGTCGTAGTTGTAATTTGCTTAACATGTTCCAATGTAGGTCGTTTTAGCGTATCTATGAAATTCTAAAGATTAGCTTCGTTTCTTCGAGAGCTCGATTTTTCGAACTATGATGCAAATCGAAACACGCAGCACCGAACGGACAACCAGCGAGAGAGGGCGCCAGGCGTCTCGTTCACCTTACGGTCCCCATTTCACGCCATGGCTATGCTCAGGCACCCCTTTAAAAGGCTGGTAGTAGTGTTTAGTAAAAACATTTTGCTTTCGTTCAGAGGTGAGTGACTCGCACGAAGGATGATACAAATTTGGTTTTTTATATATGTTCGCACTTCGTGTTACGTACCTACAATAAAACCACCTGCGATTATTTCAGTTACGCATCAGCTCTGATAGGATCAACTCCACAGCCCGCGCATCTAGCTTAACTCCGCATCAGATAGGCTGAATGCTATATGGCGTTACTTTACATAGCTTGACCATACATACATGCATTCTTACGAACTGTACCACGAGGGCACGCAGCCCAGCAAAAATTAGCAACACAACACCGAGGCAGTTTCGTCTTTTCTCAGTAACCAGGGCCCCGAAGCTCAGCCCTTACAACTGTTCTTGCAGAAAACACCCGCCGCATTGCTTGAGAAGAAAAATCGATGACACAAAAATGGTCATAATCATTCACGCCAGAAACAAAAGAAACAATAGTTGTTGTAAAACGAAGCCCGAAGCTTACTCTTACCTTTGGAAATACTGAAATGCAGTCTGATACCCCGCTATCTGATGACACGGTGTTGTTATGGGAACTGTATTAATATAATATTCCTGGAACACTCCCGGAAATGGAGAACCGTAATCATTTAAGTGTGCTCCCACGTCTCTGGGCATCACGCTACAGCAGCAAGCGGGTCTTGCTTTTACTGTGCTTAAATATCGAAGATTTTGAGATGATTCGAACGAGACACCTACATTTGTCCTCCTTGCTTGCTTATACGACTTTGAAGGAGGAGATCCAGACACCGCGCTGGCTTAGAGAAGAAATAGTTCTCGTTTTCGTTCTCACTGGTTCAGAGTAAACATTTCTGGTTAGGTTCAATTCCGCATAAGCCTACTTTTGGCAGGAATAAGTTACGAAAGAGAAGGGCTGGCCATTATTCGAAGGTCATTATTCGAATTTAAGGTCAATTGGAAAGGCAGTGAAATATGCTATGTTTCAGAAAGGGCTGGCAGATAAAAGTAGGGCATTTCGGGAGCCATTTCCGGGAAATGGTACGTTGCACTGGCAGACTACGATTGGGGTATACGCTAGCGTTACATTGCAAAGAAGGCAGCAGCTATAAGTTGATGGGCGCGACCGGAGCAGCATGAGAAATTTGCACATCACTAGGATCACTTCTTCCGATTATGCTCCAATGGTGCTGCTCTATAAATCCTTCGTCAGGTCTATCGGGCACAGCGATAACCTTTTTATTACATGCGGTAGTGCGAAGACCGAGAAAGGAGGGGTGAATAGTGAACATGGTGAACAATAACGTTTTCTTGGCCGAGTTGGTGCTTGCTGAACGACATGATTTTGCAGCGCAAAAATTGCTAAGTTGCTGTTATTTGCCTGGTTTGTCACAAAAAAGGCAGCCTGTTGTGTGCTCTTTGCCGCCCCTTGGGGTAAGGAGTTTGTTTGCGACATAGATGTAGCAAGTTTTGTGCATAATAAATAGTAGTGAGAGTAGCGCAGTGTTCATTTCTGCTGTTTGTCGCTGCTGTTTCCTTTCGAGTATTCTTGCGCTTTAATATGACTTCGTTGAACATAGTAGGCAAAGATGTGAAACTTTTAAAATAACAACTAAAAGCCTAAAACAACAAAGGCAAATAAAGAAGTTCGAAGAAACAACTGTACAAAAACAGCTTTATGTACACAAAAAGCACGCACAAGGCACTTGTATAAGGGTACGGCGTTATCTACTGAGATGTTTACACACAAAACCATATACCTGTAGGTTTTTTTCGAAATAATGGATTCCACATCGCATAAAGGCAGCTGAAAGGAGTTCAAATCAAATCGTGATGGTTCACGGAAAACAAAATGAATGTTTGCAAGGGTTAGTACGTGCGAAGTGTGGTTCCAGGTCGTGATTATGGGTATGTCGGGCCTACCGTGATAGAGTAGGAAAAATGTATCTTTAAATAATTAAATTAAACTGCCGGCGTTTGAAGCAAAAAAAGAAACTTACAACCCGGTGATATCACTGCGCCATTCTAAAACTGAAATACTGTTACAAACGATCCGAGGTCATGGCGATTGAAGATTGTGATAGGTGTGCTATCGATAAAACTTACAGCTTTTCTTTGGACCATGCATTCCCAGCTTACAAATATCCTTCTTAAAATACGGGTCCGAGGCCACGCATGCTCCTTCAGACGTGGTCAAATAAATGTATTGTAGGCAAGAACTTTGATCTGGGAGGGTTCATTCTTTAATTTGTGGCTAAGAAATGCGAATTTTCTGGACGCGGATAACTAGCCCATCATAGACGCGTTTACATGAATGCGACAACTGGCGCATCGTATCCATGTAAACGGGCCTAATGCGCTAGGAAATCGCGTCACCTTAATCCGCCAGACCGAGGTGGATTGAGACGAGTAAGTCGACTTTCGCAATGCACGTACACGCGATCGCATCGCATTAGGAATTCTGGGAAATTGAATGTGCTGTTGATCTGCTGCGCTCGCCGAGCTGCGGCGTGGCGCCGGAAGCGTGTGATGCGCTGCTCTGCCTTTCGGTGTGCGACACCGCGCGCGCCACAATCGCACCAAGGGTAATGCGCTACATGAAAACGCTGGCGCATCGCATTACACGTGATGCGTTAGGAAAGGTGATGCACTACTGGCGCATTATGTCGCATTCAGGTAAACGCGGCTCATGACAGCCGACTAGTGAATGTGACTCCCAAGTATATATATTTGTCGACTTCAATCAAGTGGCTTTTCTTAAGCCTGTACCTAAACATGAATGGACTTATCTTATTGGTGATTAGCACCAAGACCGACTGCTAATAGTTAATTCCATAGACCAGTCAGACACAGAATTTGGGTTGTTCTACTAGCATATGGTTGGGCGTTTATCATGCTTGTTGTTCATTTTTAACAGTGCAGCCATCGTCGATGTGCTTGAAGTTCTCGGACTTCAGCGCTCCCGTCTGGCAGCAGATAAATTGGCATTCGTTAAATTTAATGATAGGGAAGTAGCAGGCGAGCATATATTTGCCAAAATTTTTAATTGAATGTTAATAAGTAAATAAATAAATAAATCAGTGAAATCCCCAAATTCCTCAAGATGTTAGTCGGGGAGCTGAGCCACGGTTGGCATTCTTTCGAGACAAAAGCTGATGCCCCACCGATGCTAACATACCCCTTTCTCTATTGACCCTCAATTCGGAAAAAAAAAATTGTAAAAACAGTAGCCTTTGGTGGTTAGAGCACATGCTAAAAATATTCAAGCTGGAATAATAACTGTAGGAAAACGTTAACCATACATTTACGAGCCCGACGTCGTTCTTAAAGAAAAACTATTGACAAATGTTATTCGAAGATAAATCCAGGCCAAGTCGATAAATGAATGAATTATTTGGTCTGACGTGCGAAACCCACGATTTGATGATGAGGCACGCCCTACTGGGGAACTTCGGAATAATTTTGACCACCAGGAGATCTTTTACGTGCCCCCAGGGCTACGAACACGGGTGTTTTTGGATTTCGCCCGCGTTGAAATGCGGTCACCGCTGCCGGCATTTTATCCCATGACCTCGTTCTTAGCAGCGCAACACCATAGCCGCTAAACAACCATGGCGAGTACCAGAATTGATGTCATTTTTGTTCTTATTAGACGTAGGCCTGAAAGAAAAGAACTTGCCCTTCTCTTTTGCTTTCTTTCTTTCAAGGGGGAGGAGGCAGATGGTGTCGAATGTGCTCAGAGTAGCTTGCGAGTTCTCCAGAACTCGTTGTTGATCATGTCAGGTGAATAAAAGTTGGTTAACTAAATTACTTTTGCGGAAGTGCTAAATATGAGGGGCCAACCACATAAATCTCAGTTTTCCCTTCTATAACAACTTCTACTTTGATCGTTCAATTATTGTCGGCGTCACTTCTTTAACAGCTCGATGTGCTAATTCCAGTAAAACAACTAAACTAGGTGTTCACAAGCGTGCTGCTTCGACTAAATGTTATCAATATTCATAACGCCGTTACATATAATTGCGTTCTTGGCCGATATCTTTCTTTATTTGCCATAACTACTCGAGCAGAGATGTCGTGACTGAATATTTACGAAAGAGGGACGGGACATATATTCCAGAACATTTTCCTCCGACAGTGCTCTATTACCTAACAGGCTCAGCCTAGCTTGCAGAGCACATCGTCGAGGTAAGAGAAATAATAAAGGCAAAACAGGTTCTCAATAGCCGCCGTGGCAACCCAGTGGTACATCGTTCTGCTCCTATAGGCTTGAGGTCGCGGGTTCCATTCCGGCCGCAGCAATTTAACAAAATAGCTGATTTATTGCACGCTTTCTTTCGTGTCCAATGTCTGTTGGCTTCATATAATCTTAACTAACAGAAATCGGGTCTCTAGGTTCCCCTTCCTTTCCATAGTTCGTATCTCTTACAAACTTGCGATTTTGCGATTTTGTGCATGCTGTGATGCCAACTCGCGTACCCTCAACACACCTCAAGTTTTCTTTTATATACTCTCCCCCTCACCCACAACTCAGTGGAGAGAAAGCCGCCAGCTGGCACAAAATTCAGACTGGGGTATTCCCCCACCTTAAATTACAGAATGCCATGTTCCCCACTCGCTACAGGCCCGACTGCCCGTGGTGCGGAGGCATACCAACACTACAACACATTACTTGGGATTGTGAATCACACCCGTTTGATAAAACACACCACACAATGGAGCAACGGGAGGCACAGCTAAGCAGCTCAGACCTGGTGGGACAACAGTCCTTCATAAGACAGGTCAAGCGGGCCATGACTGCATGACGCCATGACTGCACAGCGGGGAGAGATGGTTCGTGTGGACGACACTAGGTAGTCTGCTGACCATGCAATATCGCTTCCATGCAAGGAGCCGCCGTTCACACCAGGCTCCTCCCTTGGCGGCCAAGGCGTGATCTCTGGGCGACACACTCTTTCTCGCACAGAGTCGAAGTCAATCGCACAGGCACCACGATCATTCCACTTTCTCCGCAGTTTCTATATATATATTGTGCGTGCGTGCTTGTGTGTATTTTAGGCATAGTTTCAAATTATGCCAATACACTCGAAGACGACGCGACTAAATGCATGCTGCTCACTTTTGTACGTTGTGTGTCACGCTGTTTTTTGTATCTTGCTTAACTATATAATTAGTCAAGATTAATTGGCCAACTTCTGAAGCAACGAAGCTAGGAAAAAAATTCCAATTATTAAGTTGCAAAGTGGTGCGCAAAACATCCGAATAAGTAGTTTCTGTCGTCCTATTTATTAGGTATTAGTGTTTTTCAACATACTACAGATGCCCGCGAAATAAAAATGCCACGTGGCATACGTCCGCTTGAGCACCGTGATTGCAGAGCTGCCAAATGTTCCGCGTACTAACGAACATAGCATTTTGGCGGGTGTGCTGCCGGTGCACCTGCTTACCGCTATCATGAACCGCAGCTATAGGGAAGCACATCGCTGGCGTAAATCGCACAGCCAACGCCTACGTCGCTTCTTAAGCGGCAGCGCGCCTACGGCTGTTCGTGCTCGCGTTTGTGACATGCATTTGGTCGCGTCGTCTTAGAGTGCAGCGGCATATAACTCTGGCTAAAATTAGTTGAAACTCTCTCTATCTATCTATCTATCTATCTATCTATCTATCTATCTATCTATCTATCTATCTATCTATCTATCTATCTATCTATCTATCTATCTATCTATCTATCTATCTGTCTGTCTGTCTGTCTGTCTGTCTGTCTGTCTGTCTGTCTGTCTGTCTGTCTGTCTATCTATCTATCTATCTATCTATCTATCTATCTATCTATCTATCTATCTGTCTGTCTATCTGTCTGTCTGTCTGTCTGTCTGTCTGTCTGTCTGTCTGTCTGTCTGTCTGTCTGTCTGTCTGTCTGTCTGTCTGTCTGTCTGTCTGTCTGTCTGTCTGTCTGTCTGTCTGTCTGTCTGTCTGTCTGTCTGTCTGTCTGTCTGTCTGTCTGTCTGTCTGTCTGTCTGTCTGTCTGTCTGTCTGTCTGTCTGTCTGTCTGTCTGTCTGTCTGTCTGTCTGTCTGTCTGTCTGTCTGTCTGTCTGTCTGTCTGTCTGTCTGTCTGTCTGTCTGTCTGTCTGTCTGTCTGTCTGTCTGTCTGTCTGTCTGTCTGTCTGTCTGTCTGTCTGTCTGTCTGTCTGTCTGTCTGTCTGTCTGTCTGTCTGTCTGTCTGTCTGTCTGTCTGTCTGTCTGTCTGTCTGTCTGTATGCCCCCCCCCCTCTCTCTCTCTCTCTCTCTATCTCTCTATCTCTCTATCTCTCTATCTCTCTATCTCTCTGTGTGTGTGCGTGTGTGTGTGTGTGCGTGTGTGTGTGTGTGTGTGTGCGTGTGTGTGTGCGCGTGTGCGTGTGTGTGCGCTTGTGTGTGTGCGTGTGTGTGTGTGTGTGTGTGTGTGTGTGTGTGTGCGCGTGGGGGGGGGCGTACGTGCGACAGGAATGCATGTTCTGGGCTATGGTGGTCGCGTGCAGGACTGATAGTGTAAACATTACGGTACTCCACAGCCTGAAGAGAGCGCATGGAGCTCGCGTCTCTGCCGGTAGGTGTGACGGTGAAGCACGCTGCGCCGCCATGTCCACATACAAAACATCCGAACACTCCTTTCCAGCAGCCGAACGCGCGAGAGCAATCCCCTTGCTTGCTAGCCGTTGATGTGGAAACGTTATTCTGCACACTTCTGCCACGATTTGATGTGCCAAGTCAGGCCATTAAAATGCTCAACCCTCTCAGACATTCTGAACAATGACTCACAACAATGCGTCAAACAAGCAGGTTTCCCTGTGTGTTCTTTGGACTACGCAGACAAACAGCAGCGAGGCACGCAAGGTAACGTTTAACATCAACTCACCACGCTCGTATCACAGCCAACTATCGTCAGTCGAAGCAAACAGCATACAAAGTTTGACTTACATTGTTCCCCCAGTGCGTGGCATCCGCATATTTTTATACTGCTTTATTAGCTACGGAACATAACATATAGCTAATAAAGAAGTTATTTGTATTTTAACAACATATTCAGCGACTCTATAGTCCAGTGTGGTTATAGCGTAACACGGTTCCTTTATTTAAGGTGTAAACTAGTCATTATCACGGGGTTCTCCGTATTAGTTTGTCTCGTACTACATGATGTAGCAACGCGTCATGGTTCGAGTCGTTTGACGCTGCCGATTATCATGAGTGAAGGAATGCAAATTCATTTAATAAACCATGGGCAACTTACAATTAGTTCCGTGCGATCTCTTAGTAAAGCGTATGGACTTCTCTCCTTTATTGCAAACTGCATTATTGTACATAATTTAAGTATTTTGCAATATGCATATCCAATAGTCGTTTTTCGTCTGAGAAGTTTGCGAAAGCGTGTCCAATAAGCGCAAATTGCCAGACAAGATTACGGCGCCAGAAGTTCGTCATGAAGATTTCGATAAACAAGGCACAGCTTTTCCCTCAAACTGCAGCATCAATGCCGGTGAGGTAGCGAAGAAAGCAGGTTGGGAAGAATATGCATCCTGGGTCCCAAGTGTATTACCGAGCACTCGGCCGGATAAGCTCAGCGCGGCGCTGTTAGCTATAGCAATAAAGCAATGCATGAATATTCCGAAGGTGCTGAGGCAATCATCGGCGACGGCTTCCATCAGGAAATTACCTGCTGGCTGGTATAAGGGTGCGAAGCAGCGAGAGAAGCGCTGACGCCGTCCTTTGACAACTGCCTGCTCCTGCCGCGGTAGCTGAGAGCTTGGAGGCCGAGGCTAATGATTTTTTTCGGCGGGCTTCAATCTCCTTGCGGCCCATTTGCTGAAGGAGCGGCAGTGAGCAGCGCCGCTTTTACTGCCACCAGCACGCAGCTCGCTTCTTTCCGTTGCCGTGGGAGCCAGGTGCTGAGGTGAACATTAAGCGTGTTTTCCCCGAAGTTGAGAACAGTGAAGCACTGCTCACGCTCCCTCCAGTCTCTGTCGGTGAATCAGCGTACATTGTAAGCTTGTGTCTGGTGCAGTCGCCGTCCTTTAACGATGCTCACTGGATGTTTGTTCGATAATGCCTTCAGACAAGTACATCTCGCGAGTGTAGAAAACGGCTTGTCAAAACCATGCTGGGTATCTGCGCCAAGAAATTCCTAGAAGCACTCTTTGCGTTGAGACATTCTTCTAGTGGCGTTGGTTAATGAAGACGAATTCAGAATCCACTTGTCATGTACCCTGTGTAAGAAAAAATGTAAGAAGGATAGGTACGAGACATTCTTCAGTGTCGTCAAGGGTTCATGCTAAACAACCCGCTTCCTGGAAAGGCAACTTTTGCGGCATATGCGCCCATCGTAGAAGTAGCAGGCACGAGCTGCTGCCGTAGCTGCTTTTATTGAGCTCACGAAGCCGGCGACACTTACTGAAAGAGACTACATCAAGTGCTTCCACATATAAAGAAAGTAAAATAAAGGAGCATGAAGCACAATAGGACAGTAGTGACATGCCTGAAAGTTTTTCAGACTTTGAGCTGCGTTACTGCGCCAGTCTCAAAAGTAACACAAAACTGACAGGATGGTTACGAGTGTGTAACACGAATATTTAATTGCTAGGCTGTGGTCTGAACGCAAATCGGATAGTGTGTTTGGACAACACTTTTAAGTGGGACACAAAGAGACGACAGACAAGAGCGAATACCGATGACAGGTTGTTGTATCTCAGATTTTTCTTAAGGGTTAGTAGGTGCAACAAACTATAAATCTCCACTCAACTTAATGAACGACATATAAAGATTAGTACCATATTTGCGCTAATAGGCGTTTCATCTGCAGAAAAGTTTGTCAATGCCGAACGCTACTGTGGCATTATCCAGGCCTCAAAGTAAGCTCAGTTTTTTCGCTCTTCAACTTCAGCTTCAACTTCAGCTCAAGTCACAGATGGACTGCGAATAATTAGCGAGCAGTCCTTTGTAGCGGTAGCCTTAGTGGCGCTGGTAAACGGCTAATGACCCTGATTACAGGATGACATATTCATGCAAGCCGTAATTACCTAGGCGTATTTGTCTGGAGATTCTCCAAAATATGGCCCTATATTAGGAAAAAGCACGTGCAATCAAGGCATATTTAATTTTGCAATTTGCACGTTGCCGCAGTCCTCGTTTCGTTAGACTTCGCATAATTTAGTTCAAATAAAAGCGTTCATTCTCTAAGGCCCATGAGTTTATTGTCATGTACTTTACCTCAAGCAGCGGCATTCTAAAACTTCGTCGCACGCGTTGATGAGCGCTCGTTCATTTCGAATCACATTGTTGGAAGGTCATCTGATTCTCTTGAAGAAAAACGGTTGGTCACTTAATAAAAATTTGCATTAGTTGGCGTAAAAGTGCAATTTTTGTAGCCCAGACGGATAACAAAGAACCAAGCCTTTCACGCATGCGCAAATACATGCGAATGCAAAATTTATTCTCCAAGAAAGTTGCACCAATAAAGCTCAAGAGTGAGACCCTGTTTGGTGGAAGCTGCAGAGGTATTTCACGTTAGCATTTCTTTAACTGTTAATATTTTCTAAATATCACCAACTTGAGTAACGCAGTATAACGTATTTTGTCTTGACGCATGCAGCTCCTTCTTGACGTATTTTCAGAACAGTAAGTATAACGTACAATACGTCGCAAACTTGCCGTCCTATTAGGACGTGCTCGGTATTTCAACAATTACAGAAATACTGTCCTTGCTTAAAGAGGTCCGGCTTACAAAGAAGGTTTTTTTTGGTATGGTAGGGAGATCGGCAGTTACACGAAGAAAATAGGTAAAACATAAATACAGGCATTTATATGTGCATGACAAGCGAGTACGAATGAATATTAGGAATCACGCAAAGGCAGGGGCGAAAGCGCAACCATTTTGTCCTGCCACATTTCTAAGGGCAAACAAATGAACATCTATAAACGGAATGCATAAACCCATGGTATACTGTGAGTAAAATTTTCGAGAAAGAAAAAAAAAGATTCTGTTGAAATTAACTTCATTATGACGCATACTAAGTGGAGAAATAATGGGAAGCCTTGCAAAAAACGATGGATTTGAAACAAAAGAAAACAAAACTATAGCAGCGCAAGTGGCATAAGTGCTATAGTATACAGGGAGATATAACATCATTGCATGCAGGAAGCAGTTTTCATGCCATGTGCTGTTTCAGGATATGTGTGCGTCGCAGACCTAGCTCTTTTCTGTTATAGGCTCAAATGCGTCAACAGGAAGCAGACTCGATCATTTTGTCTTCGGTGCGCTGCCAAGATATCAAAGAAGAAGAAGAAAAAAATGGCTGTGGCTTAGGTAAGGTTAAGCCCAGGATGCGAAGCATACTAGCCTTTATTTTAGTTGTTGAACCACTGTTTAGCCTGGTGAACTGCTGTTGCTTGGCTATATTTGGTTCGGCTAGACGAAGAAACAACTCATGCATTACTTCTTCGCCTTCAAGAGTGGAACGCGACAGCGTTCCCGTCGACCCGCCAAGGGGTGTAAGACAATGGGCTACAGGGCAGCGACTACGCGCCCCGCATTGGACGCGGTGAGCGTCGAGCAAAGCAGCGTTCGGCGCGGCAACGAAATGTGCGCCTGAGCAAGAGACGCACGCCTTAGAAACAGCGCGTTTCTAAGGCAACACCGCATTCACTAGAGGCGCTTTTGTACCGCTTTGAAGCGTTGTACTCGTGGCTCAGTGGTAGCGTCTCCGTCCCACACTCCGGAGACCCTGGTTCGATTCCCACCCAGCCCGTCTTGCAAGAGTTGAGCCAAAGCCACTTCTCCTCTGTCGTGACGTCACGGTGTCACGTGATTTCATGGTCACCGCCGCGCCTGAGGAGCTGGGTTGAGCCCTCGTAATATGCTTCGCATAAAAAAGCTTGCAAAATTAACTCTGTTATCCCACTGAGTAACGATTCATACGTGACATTTTGAATGTATGTCCGCATTAAACGCAATCAGAAATAACGACGGGTTTGTTAGTTATGTTATTAGGGTGGTAGTTGGAATTTTTGTTCTGTGGGCTACGTTCAAACGCTGCTCTGGCAGGTGGATGTAGGCCTACAAACAATGACGTCCTGTAACCTGCCATACTCAGGCCGTCAAGCGTGGACTAATTGTTTATCAAAATCTATTCCTTTATTTTCTTAGTTCATTCACTCTTTTACTTATTCGTTAACTCGTCCATTCATTCATCATTTATTCCATGGTTCCGCGCATTCACCCACTCGACCTTTCATTCATTCATTCATTCATTCATTCATTCATCACGCCAAAACAGCAATCGAGGGAACGTGCCCTCTAGTATCCCTGAGCGTCTCGCTGTTTTGAAAACTGATTTCTGAGGGTAACGGTGGAACGCAAGTTGACTTGGCATCGCACACTCAGCAGCGTGCAAGTGGCAGAGAGGGTGCAATGTCGACGCTTCTAGCCTGGGAGCCCCACTGTCATTCTGCGAATTTTTTTGTTCATCCTATTTCTAACTGGACAACGGAACAGTATGGCTTCTTCCAAATCACTTAGCGCTCACTTGGCGTTCACTTGACCTTTGGCTATTGATTGTGCTGTGCGCGGCGTGTTTACACTGGCGTCGCATCTGCCTATCGCTTAAAATATCAATTCGCGGGAAAACTTGATCGAGGCACCAATTCACATAATGAAAACTATAGGACAAGAATCGGCAAACGAGAGGCGTGAAAAGCTACATAAATAATCTGACATAAAGCAAAATTAATTAGGCAATAGAGCTCTCCCTCGTTGATGATGAAGCACGATGTAGAAATGGCAAATTTGGAAGATCAGGACTTCATTAAGTTCAACCAAGCGTCGCATATCACATTTAATTGGACCATTAGTTTAACTTCACGGAAATTAAAGGCAATCCTCATCGCGAAAAAAAAATGTTTTATTCCGAAAGCCCGTGCTAATGTGGGAAATACCGTCGGCGATAATAACTGGGAGTTTAGAAATTCTTGCGTGCCGAGCCGCAGAATTGAGGTTATTTATATAGCTTTACATTTCTTGCATGCTACCATGAAACCACGTTTCGGAATCTTCACACCGTTCCTTGAAAGAAAAAAATCTAGGTAAGAAAAAAAAACTCGAAAGAGCAAAAAGCGCCAGTGATATCCAAGGTGGGCCCGAGATGACCTTATAGTGGTTACGCTGTCACAACGACACGCGTCTCTGTCTTATCTCGATAGTGTCATAAGAACGACCGGGATACAAAAGAAATGAAATTTCACGCGATGCGGGCAGTAAGTGCAGATGGTGACATAGACGCCCCCAAAACGAGGCAGTGCGATTGTGCGACCGTGGAACAGATGGCGTCGTGTTATAATGGAGGACGTTGAACCTAATGGGCTACTGTCTCGAATCATCATTTCAGGAAACCCACAAACAGCACCTAAAACCCCGTGTTCGCAGTTACCCTCGATTGCTTCTGAAGGTAGGGAAGAAAAAGAGTAGCTGCCCATAAAGACAATATAACCGACCACACTAAATATATGTGCCACTGGCCTACCTAAAGCTTCCTTAAAACAGTGCATATATTTTAGACGAAGCTAAAATATTGCGTTACTTTCAGTGGTCTGTTCTGCGGAAATAGACCATATATAGAATATCTTACCTAGTTTTCATCGAAAAAGAGGAAGTCAAATGCGCAAAGCAGTCATTGCTACGACTATTATCTCGTTTACTAGCTAGGACAACCTTAATAGCTCTACGCATATGCGACGCGTTTTCTAAAGTTTGTAGTCGGGGTTTAGTGTTTAAATTTCTGAATGCTAACATTGATAATATCAGCAGGTGGCCAAAAAAGCTGCTGACGTCTATTAAGACTGTAAGCAGCCATTCTCGTTCAGTAACCGTTACGTACCTATTAGAGTCATCGCGCACAGTGGTACCGGAGACGACTATGGGAACTTCAACGTTGGTAATGACATGTAATGGCGTTGTTTTCAGCAAAAGCTCGCATAATATTTATTGTAGTGAGCGTCCGCGGTTCGTTAATTTTCTATTTGGAAGGTCCAAACCTCCGCATCACCTTCACGAACGCCTTTACAACACCGAGTCGTGCAACAAGCATGTTTCTAGTGTGAGCGCCACGACCTGTCACATGCCTGCTCCCGTGTATTTATCCAGACTTATAGCAATACTGTAGCAATGTGTCTGTCTGAACGCCTCCAATAATGCGGGTTAAGTCGCGAGAATCATCACGCATGGACAGCTAGGTGACTTCAGTCAATGATCCACCGAGCCCAATTCCAGCCTCCATGGTACTGCACCGTAGTTATCCGACATAACACATGTCTGCTCACTGTGACTTGATTGAAACTGTCTGCCCGATGTGAGCCTTATGGAAGCAAGAAGATAAACTTTCGCCATCTCAGGGAAAGATGCCAGCTTAAGAATGGGGGGGAATTTGCATTTGTCGTCGCCTTTATCCCTATTGAAAATTTGCCCGATGCTGGGCATAGTGGAATCCATCATCCATCATCATGGTGGATTATGGTAGTGGGTGGCATGCTGGGTGACGGGTGGCATGCTGGGTGCTGGGTGGCATGCTGGGTGCTGGGTGGCATGCTGGGTGACGGGTGGCATGGTGGGTGCTGGGTGACATGGTGGGTGACGGGTGGCACGGTGGGTGCTGGGCGGCATGGTGGTTGCTGGGCACGGCGGGTGCTGGGTGGCACGGCGGGTGCTGGGTGGCACGGTGGGTGATGGGTGGCGCGGTGGGCACTGGGTTGGATATCATCATGGGCGCAGGACGTCAAAGGCAAGTTGTGTGATGAATTGAAGGAGCAGCCATTCCTATTCGGAAGCTCATGACGGGCTATCTTTATGTGTTGTTGAGTCTTGTGAAGTGTACAGTCTGTATATACATGTTGCCAAGATGTGGCTATTTTCATGCCAAAAAGAATCAATCTGTAAAGCACCATACTACATAGCATATCATCACAGTTTATTGAAAAAGCATCACTGGACTTGTACTGTATTTACTTTTCTACTCGCTTGCCCTGGCGTCCTGCTTGTGTAAAAGAAAGCTCCAATGGTGCTTTCGCAGGGAAGCAAGGTGGTTCTCCGGATGTGGTGCAGGTGGCATCATTGGATGGTCACTTCTATATTTCTCCAGGCAGTCTAAAAGGAGAGTGCAATAAATATATAAGTAAATTGTTTTTCCAATGATTTCTAGCAATAAGTGAATGAAGAAAATCTGCTCTAATCACTTCAAAAAAAGTTTCAGATAACAAAATGCAGCAAATGTCACACACAAAACATGCTACCCAGGGTGCAAGCCAGCCCAGGTTTATTTGCAGTGAGAATGCATACACATGCATCACATTGTTTTGCAGATTTACATGGAATTTTTGTATGTTTTTTGCCAAAGCCACGTCTCTTCTCATCTGGAGGTTGGCTTAACTGCAAAATTTAGACACAAGGGAGCTGTACTCAAAGCCTTATGGGGTGGATATTTGGCTTCTGATTTTGCATAATTTGTCTGCTCTTCGACCACCCAAATTCCTGTCAAATTCGGAGAGCCACAATTTGGCTACACTGTCTCTAACGCATGCAGGAGAGCTGCAAGGTGCAAGCTGTCTGGTTTGTCCATTCTATCATTTGTTAGCTTTACTTGTTGCTCGTGCAGTTGGTGAGGAAGTCGTAACTTTAGCATTTGCCATATAGGCATAAAAGATTTCATATAAAAGCTGTATAATGGCTGGCTTGCAAGCTTTATTTAGCTGCAAATGATGGCAACTAATGTTTTAAAGTGAAGCATTTTTCGCCTCTTCTCCCAACATTACGGGCGCTGCAGCTGCTATGGTCTTGTCATGCGTGCCGTTGGATTTCTTGCAACATTACCAGATGGCGCTCACCTCTGCACATCCTGACCGGCGCTGCTGCCCCAGCATTTCACCGTTAGTGTGTATTGCACGTGCTTTGCTGGTTTTAATTTCTATGCGAGAAAAATGCAGATGCTGGGCTGCGATAGTGTAAACATTAGAATCGTCCTTAGTCTGAAGAGAACGCTTTGAGCTGGAATCTCAACAGTGTGTTGCCCATGTATGTAGAAGGAGCCCATTAACACGCGCCAGCAAGGCGTGCACTCGACGTCGAGGTCACCCAGACTAGAAAGAAGTGTCACACAGAACAGGAGCGTCTTCGCTATGCAGTGAAATGTAGTGCAGACCGCGAACTTATGTATACATACAATTACAATACCTAATTGAAGTATGCACAGCCTCATATTTCAATTAAAGTTTAATATTTCTCCCATGATACGGTGCGCCATGTGAGGCAATGACAACGCTCAATTCCCTCTCAGAGATTATGAACAATGACTCGCAACAACGCCTCAAGCAAACACATCTCTCTGTGTGTTCTGTGGACTATGCAGACAAACAGAAGTGGTGCATGCAAGGTAACGCTTAACATCAACTTGCCACTTTCGTATTGGACTAAACGCTGAAAAAATTACAAACTTGCTACTAACATCACCGTTAATTATTGTCAATCAAAGCAAACAATGTGAGCTTCGTGTACATCGATTCTCACAGTGCATGGGATCTGCCATTTTTTTTCTACTTTTCAATCTCTATATTGCTACTTTGCTAAGCTAACCTACATCTTCAATGTAAAAGAAGCCTAAAGAAGCATCTTAACGTAATACACAGCAATTTTTAATGCTCGTCTGTTTAAAAAAACATATTTCTGTAGGAAATGAAATCTTCGGCAGAGTGTTGATGCGACTACAAGAGTACCTAGTACTTCGATCCATAAAACAATTGAATCTTGGCAGAAGAATGCCAGTTACAGTTACACTATACAGTCCTTTCTAATCCAGGCTGCCGGAAAGCGCTGGAATTCCGCATGATGCCCAGCACCTTGCTTTTCTTGGCACCGACGAGAGGCATGAAAATTTTAGGATGCTTTGCGTAGAACAAGATCAGCTATGCAGATCAGAGCGTACATGCGAATAATGTATGAGGTGCTTTCTTTGTGTAGCAGTTCTTTCCTCATTCTCATGCTTAAATAAAATGAGATCACTGAAAGTATGCCGAAAGTGCTGATAGGCCATGTCTTACAAACTTCAATAATCAGAACATTTAAAATCAAGAAAGCGGCTGACAGATGGAATAGCACACTGTGGTATGAAGGTTATAAACATGGATGAGGTGCCTCAGAAAGGCTGGCCAATGATTCGATAGGAGCTATCTTCGTCAAAAGTGGCCTGGTCAGCCTTGGCATATTAGTTTTAAAGGACTAGTAGGGTGACCTTCACGTGCAGTTGTTGTCAGTGGCAGCTGGTTGTAAAGGGAGAGACTTTAAAGAGAATGGGCGCTGTCGTCTGACGTCTGTAAGCATGGTTCCTAAGACGAGGGCACAAGACCGTGAGAATAGGAAGGCGGCGAGAAAAGAAACGAAAGAAAAGGAGAAAAAAAGAGATGCCAAGAGGCAAAAAAAGAAAGACAAGAAAAAGAAGGGCATGGGAGCGTGTTAAGGAAGTGAGGGGTTAGGGAGCATTCAGGAATGTCATTGGCGGCATGTTTCTGCCGTTTTAGAAGATCTGGTCAGGCGGTCAGTGTGCGAGTAACAGAAAAGACCCCAAAAGACATCAGTTGAAGGAATGACTTGAGTAGCGTAGCAGCAATGCGTTGGGTAATGTTGAAAAAATTAAGATGGCGACAAGGAGTCTGGGATGCAATGCATGTGGTAGCTGGCAGGCAGAGGCATGGTGTTTTAGGGATGTCAGCCTCAGTAGCTCAACGCAGGTGTCGTCACAGTGGTATATAGAGCTGGTGATACCCTGTGTGACTGATGCGCAGAAAAAGGTATCCTGGCATCTGGGATTTTGAATTGTGGTGGTGAGGGTGTTAAAAAAATATGATAGAAAACAGACAAAAGGGAGGAACTGAAAGTGGAATATCAAATAGCAGGATTACATGAGCAAAAGTGGGCGGAGGCAGGTGTACATGGGAAAAGGGGTCATACAGTTGATATAAACATTAAAACATGAAAGAATATAATAAATTGAGTAGTAAGCAGGTAAAAATTAGAAACGGTGAAATAGGTGAGGTTAAGAATTAAGTTTAGCTGGTGGCACAATGTGTTTTGTGCCTTGGTTGATGACATGAGGCTTTCCGATTTAAGTTACAGCTTTAAAGTTTTTAAAGATTCTAAGTTGCTATGTGTTAAATTGATTTCCATTGGATGTAGGCATTTAAACTTGTGTATGAGGTATGATTCCGTATATTTCCTCTGGCAAGGTGAGCGGAAATTTGTAGTCTATAGAGCCTTGCTTTGTCACATATTACATGTTCATTGAAATGGCTGGCTACTGCTTTAGGTAAATTGTTTTGTATCTGTGCGATGACCGTTCAGTCTTTTATGAATTTTTTTTCCTGTCTCACCTATGTATTATTTGCTACAAGTGGCACATTCTAGACAGTAGACAACATTGCTTGATGTGCAGATGAAACTCGAAGTTACCTTGTTTGAGTAATTTGATGCTGTACTTATTACTGTAGTAGTAGATTAAATATGTTTGCATGTAGAGCACCCGGGCAGCCACAGGGACTGGTTCCTAAGTTTGTTGTTTTTAGTTTGGCACGTACAAGAATGTCCTTAATATTATAGTGTTGGATCTCAAGACTACTCTGGGCAGGGCAGGAAAAATCTTGTTTCTGGTTGCTGGGGAGAATTGGGTAGTATTTATTGAGGATGTTGTTCATGTTTGGGAGTGTGTTTGAGAATTTAGCAGTAAGAAGAGGCGCTGTTCTTGTGATCCTAGGGTGCGGCTTGAGCACCTCGGCTCAGTCAAGTTTGGTTGCATCGGTGCAGGCTTTCTGAAGGGCACTCATTGGGTGGTTCCCGTTTGATAGGGTTTCTTTAAAGTGATCAAGTCTATCTATGTAGTCTTGGTTTTCAACACACATGTGACGTAGCCATGTACTTGGCCTTTAAATATGCCTTCTTTGCAATGTGGCTTGATGGTGGCTTGTATATTCAAGGTATTGTTGTTTGTCAAAAGGTTTCCATACAGCATTGTCATTAGTGTCCCAGTGTCAATGTATATTGTTGTGTCCAGAAAGTTTATGCGCTCCATTGAAGATTTTGATGTGAATTTTATTGTTGGGTGAAAAGAATTGAGAAATCCTACATATTTATCTAGGCTGTCTTGACCATGTCACCATATTATGAATATGTCGTCTATGTATCGTAGGTATGTGTGGGGCCTGTCAGTGCAGTGCAATAGAAAGTCTGTACAATCCCCATAAATATGTTAGCATAAATATGTTTTCCCATGTACATCTGTTTCCGCCCGCTTTTGCTCATGCCACCCTCTTATTTGTTATTCCAGTTTCAGTTCACCCCCATATTTGTCCGTTCTTTATTATATTTTTTCGAAACACCCTCACCAACATATTCCAAAGTCCCAGGCGCCAGGATACCTTCTTCGGTGCCTCAGCCACACAGGGTATCGCCACTTCTGCATACCGCTGTGACGACACCTACATTGAGCTACTGGGACTAACGTCCCTAGAAAGACCATGCCGCTGCCTTCCAGCTACCCTATGCACTGCATTCCGGACTCCTTACTGCCATCTTAACTCCTTCTAAATTATCCGACGCATTGCTGCTATACTACTCAAGTCATTCTTTCAACTAATGTCTTTTCGGGTTGTTTTTGTTACTCGAGCACTGACCGCCTCACCGGCTCCTTTAAAGCCACATGAACATGCTGCCAAAGACACCCCTGAATGCTCCCTAACCTCTTGCTTCCCCAACACCTTCCTTTGCCCTTCTTTTTCTTTTCTTGTTCTTTCTTTCCCTCTTGGTGTCTCTTTTTTTCTCCTTTTCTCCCCGCATTCCCACTCCCGCTACTGTTCCTACGTCTTAGGAATCATGCTTACAGACATCAGGTGACCGCGCTCATTCTCCTTCAAGTCTCTCCCTTTACAACCAGCCACTCCCGACAACTGCATGTGACGTCACTCTACTAACACTTTAAAACTAACATGCCGAGGATGACGAGGCAGCCTTTTAGAAGATAGGTCCTCCTAACGAAACGTTGGCCACCCTTTCTGAGGCACTTTATCCCTGTTTATAACTTTTACATCCCAATAATCAGAATAGTGTTTTGAAATTGCTTGGCTGTGAACGCTGCAGATTGTAAAGCAGCACATCAGGTGACCACAGTCAACACTTTGGAAGGCGGTGGTTTAAAAAGCTTCTTTAGACCATACAATTTGCCAAGCTGTGTCGGAACCCAATTTTCTTGAGAAGCATTATTTCAAAAAAGTGAAATGAAAGCTGCAGTGTGAAAAGCTACAATAACGCATGCCAAGTCTACATTAGAAATTTCAAAGACAATGAGGTGCTTAAATGTTCACTTCTGTTAAGACAATGAGCAGCAGGTGAATGCAAGCTATCGAGGTCCTGTCAAAATTAACCGCTCGTGTAGCCACCCGACTTTCTTGATTGTTTTTAATTGAAACTGATTATGGGGGAAACTTTGTGGATGGTTTTCGCTGGAAACCCATATCCCGAAATTATCTTGTGCTGCTTTTCATACCCACACAGACATTTAAATTGTGTGTCGAGACACAGTGCATATACAGCAGAAGAAAAAGATATAATATATAGGCACTTGCCTCATTCTTGCTTTGGCATTTCTTGTCGCTCTGTATACATCATGTAATGCTAACTCATTCAGATAACTTGTAGATATGCAGTTATATTTCTTAAATGAGGTGACAGTTGACTTACTCTTCAAAGCAGCCACTTTCTCCGAGAGGTGTTGCCAGAAGCTTCCCAGATGCGCGGCACATTGTCCGGCAGGCCTGTCCAGTCAGGCTGCTTTCACCTGCTTGCACTGGTGTCCACAGGTGCCATGACACCTCTAATGGGCACTTTCCGTTGGAAGCAGACTTGAATATGTAATGCCACTTGTTGAGTGGCATCACAAATCCCACACCAATCTGTACCTGCAATAGATATGAAGTGTTTTTTTCCTGAGCAGTATTCTTAACACTAAAACGCACTTGTATAAAACAATATGATATAGGTTAGTTAGGTCCGTCAATTTCTGATGCAACTCTATATTTTCCAATTTCTGCCCCTCGAACAAGTTTTAAAAAAACTGGGGTTAAACCCAACCTCACCAAGAAATTCATTTTTGTGTAAAGGATTAAACTAATAAAATTTTCCCATTTCAAGGGCAGCAAACACTCAAATTTCGTACAGTCTAACCTTGCAATAATGCAATTAATAGAGAAAGCGAAACAATTGATTCAAATAGGCGCACCGCTATGCAGAGAACAGTGCAAGAACGAGTGACGTCAAGGCCTCCAAGATTGCACTGTCACACGGAGAATAGTGCAGCACATGTTACCTAGAGACTTACGCGTGCCAGTCTCCAAAATCCACCACCATCACACACTACATGGCCTTGTTCTAAAGAACACTGGAGACATGCCTTGAAAGTATGATTACCCTTGTATGGTTGAAAACAAGTGAATTCCCTTGTGGGCTCTGAAAACCACACGCACCACTCACTCATCTCAGCAGTTATATTTTCGTCATGACTAAACTGCAACGACGAATGCACCAAGTCCCGTCACAACTTCAAACTTCAGAACTCGGTGTGCACGCTCCTTTTACTGCGACCAGGTTCGAAATGTTTGTTGTAATAGTACAGCGCTAGTACAGCGGCAGCGGAATTCTCTTTAGGGACAATTGCACATTCTACATCTTTTTGTAGGTTTTTGCGCAATATGTGCGTTGCTGTTTTTCGTCATTAAGCCCTTCAGTTGATGTCTAGCGCCCGTTCAGACTGTGTCTCTTCGTGTGTGTGTGTGCCCTTGCACTTGTCATGATGTCCAAGTGCAGCTACCACCAACTAGAACTAACTTTTGCATTAATCAGAAATACATATTAGCACGCTTTATAAAAAGCCAAAGGATATTAGCACTATGCTGACCGGGAATGAGAAATGGTAAGAATATTCTGGCTGAAAACAACATTTCATGTTTATCAACACTGACGGGCAAGTAATTAAGAAAGTTGGTGTACGTTAATGTTTACCTTTTGAGTGATACAAGCGACCGAAAGAAGACAACAAGACACAAAAGCTACCAATTCAACATTAATTTTGATGCAAAAATTAAAGATAATATGTATACTGCATGTGCCCTTGCACTGCACAAGCGATCTTTTAAGACAAAGGGCACAAGTTGCAATACAAATGTACAAAATCATGATAAACAGTACTTGCATAAAAATAGAACAAATAAGCACAGAGTGATCACTATTCCGTGTCATTTCGAGAGTATTCCTCTTTGTAATGCAATCATAATGAGCACTGGCTGACAGATGTCCCTCTTTTTTAAATGGTATGCCTCAGTGATAATGTTGATCAATCGGTTGCCTTAAGTAAACCAAAGATATGAACAATCTAAATCTGGCGTACATCACCAGTTGTGTCAATACATTGTCAAGTGGGACGAGCATGCTTGTCCCTTGAGTGAATAATGATGCTCTCCTGGGCACATGCTTATACACCGGCCAGTCTGCCCCATGTACAAGACCGTCCATTCTTAGTACGAAGATGGTGCAGAGTGGCCGAACTCCGCGGATTGCCAGCGTGCATGGCATGGCTGTGAAACGGAGCTAAGCGGCGCAGGCGCACAGGGGCTTAGAGGTGGGACTTCATGTCGTGTGTCATCCGCTAAAGCATGGCATGCTCCCGCACTTTAGCAGATGACACGAAGCTCCACATCCCCCCTGCATCATGCACGCTGGCACTCCGCGGGGCGTGGCCACGCCGAGTCGTGTTCGTGCCAAGAGTTGACGACCCTGTACATTTGAACAAACATACACATGAACAGAGGCATAGACTACACTGCTAATGACGGACACAAGACATATTTAGTGGTAATTTATACAAATCTCCCTTGCCTGGACGCCTTTCTCAATGCGTTTGTGGAATGCTATACACATATTTCGAGCGAAAAAATAAAGTAGGCAGGTATGCAGCACAGTCCACAAGTGAACTGAGAAAAGCGAACAGGCAAGCGAGGTACGCTTGGTTAAACATACCACGAAATATGTCTAGTGCGTGTTAGGGGCAGTGTACTGCATTCCAATGTTAGGAAGCTGACAGGCCAGGAACTAAATATGTACCAAAGAAATCACCACATTTTACTGAGAAGACCGGCATGTTCGTCTGACTTGGCCGTGCATTGCCGCAATAGGGCTTTAGGCCAGATTAAATTAGTTTATCTGTTTCCACCCAGGTTGAAAAATTGACAAGAGAAATCAGAGAGGCATACCAGAAGACGTGTGAGCAAGCCCTCATTATGAATGCATGAAAAAAGGCGTCCTTTCTAGATGACAAGGGATAGAAATTAGTCTGACTATTCACCTTTTTTTACGCAAATACTGTTTATTGTGATTTTTTGCCTTTGTATTACAACTCACATTTTCCTTCTGAAGGAACTTGTGCACAATATAAGCACACACTCAGTGTTATTTTTATTCCTTCTATCAAAATACTCAGTCATCACTGGTCATGTTGTATGGTCTCCCTTCCTTCACTGTGTAAATTTTGTCCTCAAGAGTTATATGAACTGACTGGCAAACTCAAGACGACACTACAAATTTCACCTAGAGGATACGGCTGGTTCTCTGAAAATGCACAAATACGGCGACAAGTGTCTGTTGGAACACTGTAGCAATAATGGGTGGAAGCTACCTTTGACATTGCTGCAATACATCAGTTGTCACATGGCTACAACCCTTAAGAAACAACAGAAATGTAAGTGCACAGCAAAAACAAGCAGGTTCATCAACCACAAATTTGACTTCAGCAGCCAGAACATAGGCTGTTTCATGTAGCTAAAGTATTAGCTAATATGTGGAAAATACATGCACAACCACCCTTAGCTTGAGATACCTGCATACCAACATAAAACAACGAGTTGCAGTGCACATGATGCTTGTTCTTAACACTAGTATTTTGTGAAAAATACTTTTTGTATTACGTACAATGCTTTCAATTCATTTGCCCAGTAATCAAAGGCTTTTGACAGCATTACACTTTGCACTTGCTAGTTGAAAATATTCTCACCTGAACAGCACCAAGCAGAATAAATAGAAAACTGCCCACTGTGCTAACCAAATATGTGGAGACACACAAAGTAATAGAATTATTTCTGGACAGCTGTAGACATAGAGCTTGTTGGCTGATAATCAGTATTAAAATTACACCACTGCCAAGCAGATGTTCTGTGTGGTGCTGTTGAAATCAAGTTCACTTGATGAGCAACATAGCAATAACCAGCAAATGCTTTAGCAATAGCGAGCAGGCAATCTTGCATGTGCAAAACTGCATGCGTATTTAATGATAGTGCATCAATAGACTGAACTATGTACCAACTATGTGGTCTATGCAGTATAGACAAAGTCGAAAACGATGCAACTGGACACAGACTCTGCCACATTGCCTACTTGCATGAATGGGTATAGCTTAAGAAAAATATTAAAAAATGTAGAGAAAAAAAGCAAGCTTACTAGAAAACTCCTCACTGCTGTAGTACTTACAGCACAGTGAATACTGGCCTTCATGTACCATTTAAAAAAATTCAAGCTCGTGTCCATTGTTCTGGGAACTTGAAAAATATTGTGAAATTAATGGAGAAGGTTGGGCTAGTTGGCGTTGACACAGCTCCTGTGACATAGTTACTAGCACAAACAAGGCGTACGGAATAAAAGTCGGACTAGCCAAAGCGGTAGGCTTCAACTGACATGCTTTATTCAGAAGAAACATGCAAAGAGGCCACCGCATGCTCAGTTAATGTGGAGACATATGCATAAACGAATGTGCCACATAGGGGATAACGAAATGCACATAGAAGCTGATAAGCATCCACAAGAAGCCATTACAAAGCATTCACCAAATTTTTCTGAAGACACAACACTTATTTATCAGCTGTTACCAGTGATGGAGTGCTTATGCATTCATCAGCAGCTTTCGAAGTGCAAAACACCTCAAACATTTCCCTATATAACTGCCTGGCAAACTGACTGAGCACTTGTGTGTTATGAAAACATGGGGAGCATATATGGGTACTTTAACAGTGATCAGCCAAGTTGCCAGCGCCTGTGAGAGCATTTACAGCGTTCCGGTACTCCCCAAGCCACTCATTCAGGCACCTGTTTGTTCAATATACCACTTTCCACAGGGAAGGGCAATGTAGTATACCACCACTACATTTCAGTTAACAAAGCAGGTGACATGCTCCTTAGTGCATGTACCTTGACGCCCGGCAATGTTTACCAACTTGCATATTCTTGTGAGCGTTAGCGGTGCTGAAAAAATGCCCACACCAAACTTGTTCGCCACCTTTCTTCTAGGCGGTGGGACACCCTGTGTATGTATGGCAGAGCTGCACGGCTACCACTGGGACGTGCGTTACTGTACGTCCAGTGGGCAATGTGGTAGTGCCAATGACTTTTTTGTTGTGCTGGCTTTGCTGTTAAAAACATTGTGGGTGTTTTCGAACAGTGTTCAGTAGGACTCAAGTTCACACATGAGTTGCCAGAAGATGATCGCCTGCAATCATTCGATATTCGTATAATTTTAAATCATACTTTCCTTTATTATATATACTCTCTTAGGAAAAAGAAGCCCTTGCTCAACTACCGTTTGGCATACTCCATGGTAAAGGATGCATAGCTCCTAGCTGCCCGAGAGCTGTTCTGGTTAAATCTTGTGCACCAGGTTTCCTGCAGCGCTCAGCAACCAAGCGAGCCATTTATGTAGGGCCGGATATCTCGATAACACCTTGGTGTCAATTACTGGGAGCCTCATTAAAGAGGTAAAAACAGATCTGGCAGCTGCTCGGTGCAATAACGCACGTCCCAGTGGGTGCCCTGTGGCTGTGCCATCTGTACATGGGGTGTCCCACCACCTAAACAATGTGGCAAACCAGTGCAGTGTAGGTGTTTTCTTCAGCGCCACTAGAGCTCGCAAGAATGTGCAGGTTGGTAAGCAACGCCGGGAATCAGGGTACATGCACTAAGGAGCATGTTCACCCACTTTTAACTGCAATGTGGGGGTGGTATACAAGATTTCACTTCCCTGTAGAAAGTGCTGTATTGGACAAAAGGGCAGGTTCTTGAACGAGAGGCTTAGGGAGCACCGTAACGCTGTAAACGCTCTAGCAGGCACTGCCCATTTGGCTGACCACTGCCGAAGATGTGCTCGTAAATGCTACCTGTGTTTTCAAAACAAGCAAGTGCTCAGACGGTTTGGCAGGCAGTTAGATAAGGAAATATTTGGTGTTTGGCATTTCAAAGGCTGCTGATGAATGTGTAAGCACTCCTTCACTGGAACTGACTGATAAAGGAGTGTTTGTTGTACCTTGAGAAGAACCTGCTGAATGCTTTGTAATGGCTTGTTGTGGGCAGTATTGGCTTTGTTGCGCATTTGGTTTCCTCCCATGTGGCACATTTATTTATGCATCTGTCGGCAGATATTTTTGAGCATAAGGTGGGACCTCATTGCGTGTTTCCTAAATAAAGCTTCTAAGTTGAAGTCTAGTGCACTGTCTTGTCCAACTATTTTCAATTAGTCTTGCTCGTGCAAGTAACCCTCACAATAATTGTAATACCAATGTTAAACAATGGTAAGCATGCTGCATGCTTAGACCTGTGACATATTTGGCCCATTACACTTTTAATCCTTACGTGTGCAGAAACTGCACAAGCGTGTAGCCTAAACGAAAAAAAAAGTGGATATAAAAGGTATAACACAGGAAAGTTTCAAATCAATAAAACAAAATAACAAGAGGTAGATATAATTTGTACTAAGCAAAATAAAATGTAACGCGCAGCCAAGTGATTGATGCAAGAAAAAATAAACCTCAAGACATGTTAGGTCTAGTTTTAAAGTGAACAAGGTAATGTGTACATAATGTCTACAAACACAAATAAGCAGCAAGTTGAATAAAGTTGAGCAGATATTTAGCCTATTTAGTAAGCACTGCTGAGTAATATGTCCATGAACTTATTGACGAATGATACCGAGATCCTACTTTTGCGAACACATACACTTCAGTCATGCCTGACCAGACCATCCGATTACACACAGCGCTGCTGCAGCCATAGCTCCTCCCTGACGTGGACACTGTTGTTGGTCACGGCCTTGCCACTGCAAGATAGGTTCTGTGTTAACTTATAGCAGTGGCACTTTAAAGAAGTCATTGTGAACACATGCAAGGAGCACAGAAAAAGTCACAAAAACAATGTTTGCACCACTGCAGGGTGGGAACAGAGCACAAGGTCAACGTTACTGATGAATATTGTGATAATAGGGACCTCTTCATGACAATAAAATTTTTAAGACCTACAGCTACAGTACATTACAAACAAATGTTTGTTTACGTAACAATTCATTTTTTTCTATCAGTTAAGCAACTTTCCCTTGTCATCTCTAGTTATGTCAAAACACCTTGTCTCAAAACGTAAGCTGTAGTAGTAGCAAGCCGTATTGCTTAAATTTTTTTGCCCGACCCCTATGAGGGAGATTTTGTGCGCGACGGCTTTGAGCGAGTAAACGGGCCGTCGCGCGAACATATCGCTCGTTCTTTGTCGCCTGGTTCTGGAAATCTAGAATTCGTCGCTCGTCGCCCAGAAGTGCTATGAGCGAACAGACAATAGCGCGAAGCCAGAACTGGATGTACATCAGTCGAGTACTACCGCTTGTTGCACGGAACAAGCAAACGACTATTTTGATACGTGCAAGGTTAAGAACCTACTGCAAGACATTAAAGAAATGTTTTATGCTGCTCCTTTGAGTAAAACACAGCAAACTAAATTAATAAAGCACACTTTTGGCGCGTATTTGCTGCCCTCATACCGGCAACACCGGGGAGACGGCTCTCATTGTCGTCGCTCGCATAGGGTACGACTTGTACGGAACGAGCGAGCGCGACAGCCATCTACATCGCGTCTCCGTCGCGCGCAAGACCGCTCGCATGCGGTACGACTTGTAGGGAACGAGCGAGCGCGACAGCCATCTACATCGCATCTCCGTCGCGCGCAAGACCGCTCGCATGGGGTACGACTTGTACGGAACGAGCTAGCGCGACAGCCATCTACATCGCGTCTCCGTCACGCGCAAGACCGCTCGCATGGGGTACGACTTGTAGGGAACGAGCGAGCGCGACAGCCATCTACATCGCGTCTCCGTCGCGCGCAAGATCACTTGCATGGTGTTTATACTTTTTCCCAATAACTGCTCACAAACCGACAACCGCGTAAACAGACATTATTTACAACCTCGAAGCATAAGTAAGAGAGGAAACGCCATTTCAGTAAGAATAGGTAAAGAGGCAGATGAGTCTTTATTACCCGACTTCAGCAGAAAAGTGGCAGCTCGCGCAAATGAGGACTGTTGCCGAACCTAATCCCTCTCACCGGAAGGCAGCGCTCACCAAGACTTTCAATTTAGCATTAAGCCAATAAACTTGCGCAAGCAAATTATGTCAACCAACGCTCAGCAAGCATCGGCACAGTCAATGTCGTCGTGGGAGTTCGATTTCTTACGCTCGCAAGGCACTCTAGGCACACACGAGAAGCAAGCACAGCATGCGTGTACTCACCTTTTAAATGGTACGATGCGGTCGAAAAGCGCCCTCCAAGTTGCCGGAGCTGCAAAGTTATTCCCGCATACATGCAGTTGCGTAGTGGACGACCTGCGGAACGCTAATAATGCGCATCATTTCTTTGCGGCGTCCACCGAACTCTCCACAACCACCACGGACAAAGGGAACGCGATCCATGGCATGAAAATCGTTGGTCCACGTTTGCCTGGCACACCACGCATACCGCGAGTTAGCAGCGAGACACAAGCTATCTTTTGGCAATTTTGTGCACGCGAACCAAGTCACAATTCATTACAGCAAACGAAAAAACACGATCAAACAAACACATCGTAGCAACTCGTACGACCGACAGCACATGTAAACAAGGGAACAAGATTGGTGGATGGATACTATGAGCAACCACTTTGAAACGGGGCGGTGGGTGGCGCTGCCTGTGAAATTGGGAGTTTGGTTGGCCTCCGCGATGACTAAAATAATAACCAGCACACACTCGCTTTGTGCCTTGTTGCGCTCAACTGCATGTAGATGTTGCAATACATAAACAACCATCGCGCAGTTTATATTATCCGCTATACTTTAGCGCAGAAAGAAATTGTATGACGTATTTTCGATTTCCAGCAGCTTCCGCCACATGCGGGCAGTAAAAAGATGGCCTTCGAGATTCGCGCATGCCATTCTTAGGAAACCTTCTCTGGGCTGTAATTTGAAGAAATATATTTATAAAGGTTTGGTAAAAAAGAAAAAGAAAGGTGTGGAAAGTGACGGGGTGGGTCCCCTAGCCCAGAACTCCACTGGCTTGTGTGGTCCGCCGTGCCTGGTCAAGGCTGGCGAGCCAAGTCTCCCATTGCTCCCTTCCGGAAAGTTTGCCGCCTACTTTCAGCTGTTTTGAAGCCCATCCATGCCCACCCACGACGCCTTGCGCTACTGCCCGTGCATTGACCCGTGCTACCTGCGCCGTCACTTCGTTTTAAACGACTTGTTGCTTTCGTCACCCTCTACTGTAGCATTAGAAATTGTTGACATGATCTCGGAGGTACACGTCCAGTGTGCGATGTTTCCGTGCGCGTTGTAACTTATTCAGTCAGAAAGCATCAAATCTACGAGGAATAATCGCTCGTGTGGCGCGGGTTACACCCGTGTCATCCGCATTGCTTTCGTGTTGGTGTGGTGAATGTGTGCGTATTGCCACAAGTGCGTTTCCATTGAGCGGCCGTGGTATTGCGCTCCTGTCGTCCATGCCTTTGTATTTATCGTGCGGCCCACGAATATTCCTGGAAAAAACCGCATGTCTCCGCCGCGTGAATGTGTCCTATGTGGTGGGTGCCAGAAATGTGCGGCGGTGTACAATATGTTCGCAGCCAAGTGCTACCGTGCATTCCAGCGAATAGACGCGGCTGCTTACGCGCGGTTTTATTCAGTGTTTCTTCATTAGCTTTGTGATTTACTTGCGTCTGCGATAGAATACACAAGGTACCCCAGTTGAAAAAGTCAGCAGGAATTCATGTCGCAACTAGAGAAATTTCTCTTGTACGACAGAAGTTCCTCGCGTTTCCGTAGTTGACAGACATTCCTGACGTTACGGCAGAAAGTCTGATGTCGCAACAGAAGCATTCTGTCGCGAAGACCAAGATCTCTGAAGTCGCAACAAAAACGTTCTGTCGCTACAAGTGTTCTGAAGCCGGAACAACAGCTTTCTATTATGACAGCGACTCTGACATTACGACAGCAATTCTGACGTCGCAACAGAAACATCCGGTCGCGACGGCCAAGAGTTCTGAAGTCGCAACAGAAGCGCTTTCCGTCGCTGCCCTTTAAAATTGTTTGTCAGTTTCGCATCGGTGGTGTGCACTGTACTTTTCTCTTGCGCGGTATTCAACCGTGCTTCCATAGTGGTGCTTCTCTCAAGCCGGCAATGCTGATAGCACCGACACCGATAATAAAGTCGACGTGGCCAACTGTTATAATTGTGCCGTGACGACGCGGCACCTACCCGCCTCCTCAAAATCGGCCGCTGATCAAAATCATACCATCTGCGGGAATGGCTGCGTATCCGTTTTGTTTTATTTGGTAAGATGTGGCACACAAGCCTGTGGACTTACATGTGCGGTTACACTGTCACATTAGTTAATTTCCCAGAATTATTGCACAAGCTTATGCGAAGCGGAAAAGAAGTTTTCGCTTGTTCCACAAAGTTGCGTGAAAACCTGTCTCGCTCGGGTCTCATTAATCTGGTACAGCGCTGCCGTGAGAAGCCAGTATGCTGTCAGAATGAAGACTCATCCACGAGTGTTTATGTAGCTATTTTGCGTTGAGCACACGAATTATATGCGCGCTCAAAAGTGTAAAAAGCGAGAGACAACTGTCGAAATTAGCAGTAACAACCCTAACAATGTCCCCGGCCACCGTTGTCTATTTCTGAATTTCTTATTCAATATGCATGTCGTACAGCAAAATTGATGTTCTATCACTGCACGATGTACTACCTGTCGATGGTAACAACACTTGTGCTCTTCTAGCGATGCGGCAGCTGACACAGTGGAGGGAACCCGCATCTTGGCTTTTAAAATACAAATGTAAACAGCAACGCAGACGGCGGTTTTTGCTGTTGACATAGCCAAAATGTACACTGAAAGATGGCGGCGCCGTGGTGCAGTGGTAAGATGCTAGGCTCGCGGTCCTTAGGTCCCAAGTTCGAATCCCGGTTGAGGAAGTATTTTTTTAATACTTTTTTCTTTTTTTGTACTAAGAAATTTACATTTTCCTTAAAGAGGTCTCTCAATTTTTAATTAAATATTGATCAGTCTGTGTTTTTAAAGTGGGACATGACATCACATTGTGACTAATTTTCTCTTCTTTGCCTTCTTCAATAAGTGTCCTGTTCCTGCTTGACAGTAAAATGCCTCTAGTGGGGTTGAAATATAATAGCAATCAAGCTGTAGAAATCGTACTATAAAGCAAAATTTTTCTTCACTATGTGTATCACGAACCACCGAGTACACCCACCATTCACCCAGCATGCACACCATTTACCCACCATTTACATTTCACCCAGTGCGTACATGCAGTATTCACTCAGCACATCCATCATTCACCCACCATTCCCACAGTTCACCCAGTATGTACCCACCATCCTCCCAGCACGCCAGCATTCACCCACCATTCACACAGGTCACCCAGTAGTCATCCCACCATCCACCCACTACACCCACCATTCACCCATCCCGCCCACCATTGAGACAACTCACCCAGTATGTATCCCACCAATACATCCCACCATCTACCACTGTACCCACCATCCACCCATTATACCCACGATGAATTCCACCATCACCACCATGTTTTCCATCATGCCCAGCACATTTTACATCATGCCCAGCATAAAATTCATGATGGGCAATGCTGGGATTTTCAATAGGGATACCACCTACTTCGCTTCAATTCTTTCTGCTTGCCTCCTTTAATTGGTCAATGTGTGCAACCAACAACTATGCGGGCTCAGTAGCTATGAAAAACAACAAAGCACACAGTTAGAGGCGCGGTTGTGCCAACGTCAACATTTTAGACCAATACAAAGGGAGGGTACAAATAACATTCAGTGCGTGTTGGTCATTACTCCAAGTGCCTTTTTTTTACTATTCTACACTTTTTGCAATCATAACACAGTTCATTTTTCACTGTTTCTGTGCTATATTGAATTATGCGCGTTTTTCGGTCTTTTGAGAAAGATAACACAATACATTATGCAAGCTCTAATCAGCGCACACGCCGCATTGCAATACATGCATTATTGTCTAACAAAGAGTTCCTTTAGGCTACAGTCACGCACCTATCTTCGATCTTTAAAAAATACATATTTAAAGTTTTTGGTTGTACGTGCCAAAATCCCGATTTCATTACAAACCATGCCGTATTGGGAGACGCGGGATTAATTTTGACCACCCGGGGTTCCTTAACGTGCACCCAGTGAACGGTACACTGGCGCTCTTGAAATTTTGCAGATGCGCCATGCAGGTGCGCATGGCTTCCTAAGAAATTCATTATATTCCTCTGTAAATGAAACAGTGGCGCTCACTCTATACCGAGAAGTGGAGATCAGCGCATACTTGTGCGACCATCAAGGTCGGCTCAACGTTCGTCTTGAGGCGAGAGAGGCAGTTAGAAATATATAGCTTCGGTAAAGTCCTATATATATCTCTGCAGAAGTATCGTGTACAGCATACATCAGCCGTTCACTGATTCTCTTCGAGAGCAATGTCTTTGCTACTGCCCCCTACTCACTTCTCCCAATTAGCGCATGGAATAATCTAAAGGCATGCAGCCCGAGACCCAGCGTTGCTCACGCGCGAATAAATAAATAAATAAATAAATAAATAAATAAATAGAATACCAACGCGCAGTGACAATGTTTGGCATACATCTGCAAAATGTCGCAAGAGGACCGGAGCACCTTATGAACAAAAATCAAGCAGACTTCATGAATCGCAGGCCAGAACATTGGTAAGTCTGTACATGTGTTCATGAAATTGGCAAGTCAGTAGGTTTCTAGCTCACCCCACTTAAGAGGCCTTGTTCATTACTGATGTGGCCTGACGGTGACGCGGTGATAATGGTGACAGGATGGTGAAGGCAATGTCCGTCCGTGTAATAGAATGGAGGGACATGACAAACCCACCAGTATCGTGCTCTTGATTACCGCTGCAGAGTAAAACTCTTCGAGCTATCAAAGGCCGACTGCAACGGAATTAACCTTTTGACTAACTCAGTTACAAGAGAGTAATACATACTATTGAAGCACTGTTGGCAAATCTGTATTTTCTTATTATTAACTTTTTTGTAGCACTTAAGCAGACGCGCGCACGCGGTAGTGAGCGCATATATGGCGAGGCCTCTACACGTCGCCTCCGTTATTTTTCAGCGTGTCGTGGCATGCCGCTGGCGACGAATAGTCTGGGAGATCAGGCCGAGAAACCCGATGTCCTACAATGTAGGTTATGTGTCCCTTCCGGTGGAGCCAAAATTTAAATTTTTCTTTTTTACTTTCGCCATTAGAAACGGCTATTTTAGTGACATTTCTGTGACGAATCCGCTCATATTTCAAACGAAAAAGGTTCACGAAGCTCTTTATCAACACAGCCTCAATTCAGGCTTTTTACGGGGTCTGAAATTTCGTTGTATTTGGCCATTAGCGCTAAGGTATTGTGTTGCACGTGGTAAGGAGAGCTGTATTGCTAGAACCCCGCAGCCGCAAACATAATAATGGCTGACCGCGGTGATCCCTAACTAGACTGTAGTTTTTGTGCCTAAAACTCAAGAATTAGAGTTCAAGCAATAACCACGAGCTATGCAAAATCGAAGGAATACAAATGATAGCAGATACGCAGTGCGTGCGCGCGCACGTACAGTGCATCTGCTGAGCTTATCAAGTTGCTGCGTGCCCGCACCCATTGATTGCCATGGCTACAACGGGAAAGGGCGTTCTGCGCTTGACACAAGGCCACTCTTATGTGCTCGCTTCTTTCACGCCCCAAACTTCTCTCGTTGCGCACCCATACAAGTCCATTGCACTTCACTTGCTGTTTTTCATACTGCCGCTCATTTTCCGGCCCCTTTGCTTCTTCGAATGCTTCACCGTCGCGAGATCCCTTGCGCCAATGGGTATGGCTGATACTTTTTTTTTGACATTCTGTACTCACGTTGCGCAAACGTCATGTTATGTCGTTTCCCAGTGCCATTGTTTGCCTCCTGCCTTCATTGAAAGTCCTGGCTGTCGTCCCTCGGAATTTCGTCTTTTCTGACACCCCCTTGTGTACACGGTGCTGTTTACTCGAGTTCTAATAACAAATCATTGGCGCTTACTTGTGGAGGAAGCATTCGCGTTCTTCAGTGCCAATCGCTAAAGCACATACTTTTTTTAGGGAAGGAGGGGGGGGGGGCGGGCAGTGGTCTTGTTGTTTCTTCTTTGTGTATACAAATTGTGTACAGATGCTTCCTTCAAGGTTTTGTTCTTTCCATTGGAGCTTTTATTTTATTTTATTTTATTTTAGAGATGCTTACAACAATCGTAATGGCCCTTTTTCTAAATTGCACCGGTTCTTCTTCGACACGTGTGTGCACTAAAATACCTCCGACCCGCTGTGGTTGCTTAGTGGCTACGGTGTTGCGCTGCTAAGCACGAGATCGCGGGATCAAATCCCGGCCACGACAGCTACATTCCGATGGAGACGAGATGCAAAAACACCCTTCGCCTTAGATTCAGGTGCACGTTAAAGATCCCCAAGTGGGGAAAATTAATCAGTGGTACCCCACTACGGCATGGCTTATAATTAGATCGCAGTTTGGGTACGTAAAACCCCAAATTTTCAAAAATGCTTCCGTAATTCGGCTCTCTAAGCAACACAGGCTAATCCGACGTAGAAGCTTCCTCTTCCCACTTTGTTCCTGGCTGCTGACAACTGAGGATTACAAGAGAAAACCGAGTAACACACTTTTTTTCTAGTTTGATATAGAATGCTAGACGAAAAGAAACAGTTGCAATAACAATCATTAATACTTTCTTTTTTTTTCTTTAGTAACTACATTCTGCAGACGTTTGGACGCTCCTGATGGTATACTGTCGACTGGTTCCTACCTCGCTCAATCTCGGATTGCAATGGGGCAGAGTCCGCTCGACATCGTAGCTAGAGGAAAACCTGCGAGAAGACCTATTATGCTTGCCAGAGCAATCGCAGACCGGAAGAGGAAACACCTCGGCGCTGCTTTTGTTGTAAGCAAAGATGGCGTGCATGCAATGAGCCTGCACTAAAGAATACATCAAAAAAGGCCGCATCGTGTGCAGCTTCGACAACGGATATAGCTTCCTGACCGGAACTCCGTCGTATTTCTGTGGTGTACCGAGCTCGAAAGTAAACGCGCCTCCGAACACATCCTGAGCAGGTGTGCGGTGCTCGTAATGACTCATGGTAATGTGTTCTGAATGCGTCACTTTGAGAAGTCGTGAACAAACATGCCGCGAAAGCCCTGAAAAATCTCGCATTTCCACTGAAAAGGGAACAGTTGACTGTATTATTGAAACATGGTAATAAAGGAAAGAAAAATGAAACCTTCAATAGCGAGTCGAGCATTTGCACTACTGCCGCATCTCTTTGCAGCTTATGAAGCCGTCACGATAGGATTATTATTATTATTATTACTTTTATTATTATTATTATTATTATTATTATTATTATTATTATTATTATTATTATTATTATTATTAACGCGACATCAAAACGCACGCTTAAACACTCTACAACACTCTACTCAATACCTTCCGAGAATATTGTTCACTTCTATAAATCTTTGAAGGGCTAGTAACGCTCGTCCTTGCAGTGAGTATGTTGGCCAAGTACCTAAGATCTTTCTGAGGCTGAAGGGCCTGCGGTCTAATTCTACTAAATCAAGTGCTAAGCGTTGTCTGTGTGTATCGTGTCGCGGAGATTCTAGCAGAAGATGCTGTACATCTTCATCAGCGTGACCACAAGTGGATTCCGCACTATAAGCTCTTGAAGTTTTATGCAGAAAGTGTTTTGTGTACGTGGGTATACCGAGCCGAAGATGGGGAAGCAGTGTTTCAAAGGATCTGGTTGTACTTAATGTGGATGGTATTTCAAATTGAAGTGGTGCGTCAGTGTGAAATAAATCTGAAGATTTCGAGTTTTGATCAAACCATGTCACTTTGCAACCACGGACTGATATCCGTCTTTGCCTTAGTATGTGGCGCAATTCGCCTTGTGTTAGAGGGGAACTATGAGGGGCGTTATTAACATGCGCTTGTCCAGCTGCTTTATCTGCTGTGACATTCCCAGGAATATTGCAGTGGCGAGGTATCCATTGGAACATTACTGTGCAATTTTCTTGACTTGCTTTTGTGAGTTCCTTAAGTATATTGTTAACTAACGCCATGTTTTTCGAATTGCTGATGCACTATGAATTGACACCTCAAGAAAGTACCAACGTATTCTTCCACAGGGTGGCTGGTGAAGCCCAAGTGGATTCTCTGAGGCATTTCATTGTCATCTCTGAAGTGAAGGATTACATCGTGCAAGGAGCGTGATTCAATTGTACCCTCTTCGAGATAGAATTAACTTGCTTGTCGGAGGACTGATAGTGCTCCAAATTCCTTCAAAAGCTCAAGCAGTTGCCCTTCACTGTACAGAAGTAGCACATGACGAATCTTTCCGATATTTCGAGTGTACGAAGTCGGTATGTAGGCCTTAACTATTAGTCCTGCGACTTTGTGCAGTTAAAGCAGGTTTTTCGCAGATGCCACTGAAGTAACACTCACTGAATAACTGCCGTCTCTGTTTACTCGGAACGTTTGAACTTATTCTTTTGCCGCCGAGACAATTTCTGATGCAGCATGATTTGGATTCGCTTGCCAAAATTGTGTCCTTCTGATGGTCGGAACACCACCTGGATTCCTTCACTTCTTTTGGTAGGTCACGGATTCGAAAGGTTGTTCATCACACTCAGTGGCTTCATAATCGCTTAGGTCATAGTTTGCAGTACTGTCGTTCTCCTGATTGGTTGTCTCGTCATGATGACGTCTCTTGCTCTCACCTTCACTGCGTTCCACCGTAATCACTGGAGGCGGCCCGTTAGCGCCTTGAGGTTTAAGGACTAGCCTTGCCGGCTTGATGATGTCATGCACATGGTGTGTGTTGGCAGAATTTCGGACGCGTTCGTGCAATGTCCTCATGTGCCTCAAAACACGCCAATAGTCATAGGGCTCGTGCTACCATTCTGGGCTGCCTGCCGCCGTAGCGGATGGAGACGCTCCGAGGGAAAAGGCAAAGAAGGCTTCGTACCTGACCTCAATGGGCTCGTAGGTCACTACGCTTCTCCATGAATTTCAGAGCGATGAAATCCAGGCACAATGTTGACAACCTAGTTAAAGCTGAAATAAAAATCAAGCAGAAAGAAACAGGGCCACCGCCTAGGATAACTTTTTCCTCGCACAGAGTTTTCCGCTGAATCGACCTATGACCAACACCACTTATGAGAGCAAAAGCTGCCACAAAAACTACACGACACCATGACAAAATGGTACAATTCATGGAAAAAAGGATCTTGCAATATTACCAGAACAATGTGCATCTGCAGCAACTTGCCATCAACAGAATTTGCAGACAGTGTATAGTCAATACAAAACTAGTCCCGTTCGACTAATAATTCATTTGAATAGCCATTTAGCACTTTTCTCGATTCAATACGAGTGACTTCAAAGATGGCCAAACGGCAGTAAAAACCGGGCGTGTTGTGGTCATCTTATTATATATCCATGGCGGCTGAATAAGAATGGAGCGATATTATTATGTGACTCGCAAGCGTATACGATGAATTTCTCGCATCATTGGAGTAGCTATTGAACATCGGGAGCGGCCTTTAGAGGCCCCCTTCGTGCAGTTTAGCCATATAAGCTGATGAGATGATTAACTGCCGAGCTAGAACGACATTGTTAAAGAAAGTGGCATACAAACGGAGTTTCTTAGTAAGACGCCACAATACTGTTAAATATTCGGCATCACAATGAATCAAGCAGCATTTGTAAAAAGCTTCCAAAGCCGTTCACTATGTTGATTGTCTCTTCATTACTGTACGTGCAGGATACCAGTTTGATGAAAAAGTGGCGAGCAATAGTAAAGCCAGGCGTAACTATAAAAATCCAAAACTTGCAGCCTAAGAAGCGGGAAAGTAGAAAAAAAAATGGGAAAGCGATCCAACCTCTAGTTGAAGTCCATCAAACGTTATTGGCTCGTATTATGCGATTAAACTGGAGAGGAATCATCTTCCTAATTATTTTCTTCACTTATCGTCATCATCTTAATCATCGTCGTCGTGATCGCCATCATCGTCATCACGATCGTTATCATCGCCCACGTCGTCATCACAGTCGTCATACGACCACTGGCACGCAGGGACAGAGCCCAGTAGCACATAGACCTCGAGACACACAACCTGTGGCATACACCCTGTGCCAAATGCCCAGTGGTGCCAATGGCACTTATATTTAGACTGCACAGTGTTCGTAATCGTCCCAGGAAAGAGGCTAGAAACAGGTTAGAAACAGACATGCCCGATACGGAATAGTGTTGGTAACTCGTCAAGGAAGACATTGACTTCAAAATGTCAGCCGTGGAGTACGTTTTTCATATCTGGGAAAACTTATTTTGGAAAACCCTCTGAAGGATGAGCATGAAATTCGTCCAAAGCAAATTTACCATGATATCAGAAGCCCGTCGTAGGTTTGGCAACCATAATATTATATCTTACTTGGAGGTATAAAGCCTATTAGTTCCAGTCAGCAGGCATTATCACTTTGACTATGAACTTTAACACAAACAGCACAGGAAGGGAAGCACGTGGCTTCGCCTCAACCATATGTATACCAAAGCCAAATGCTTCAAGTGGGTTGCTTAGAAACTGACCCTTCACATGACGTGTATGTCTTGTAGTCGCATCTACTACTCCACAGGAAAACAGCCCGGCGGTCTCCTCTACATAATGGTGTGGTTGTCTAAAGCACATGCAGGCGATCAGGACTGGTCGCTGTAGATTTTTGCTCCTATGACCGTGGTACTTTTCTTACAATATATATATGATATTGTTGTTACTGCAACGATGAAAGGAACGTCGCCATTATAGGGTGACGACATCTCCTTCATTCATTTTCACTTCAATAAAGGAAAAGAGAGTTGATGCATTAGAATAATAAGTATGAGCGATCGCTCCACCACACTGAGAAACCTTATTGTAACGGAGACTATAGACACAGACTGGGTTGCCTGTGTCCTAATCTGTACTTTCGTCCCCGTGAAGCCTTCCGCTGTAAGCATATATTTAAGAATGAGGTTCCAACTAGCCGAAACTTTTACATTGTCAAGATTTATTTTCCCGGAACTGCACAACGAGTGATTAAAGACGTAGTAGTCGAGGGCTTTGGGTGACTTGTGACAACCTGTGGTTCTCTTACATGTACCCGAAGCACGCCGCCTGAGCCTTTTCTCATCCCGCCCTCATCGTAGTACGGCCGCCGGGGCTGGGAATCGAACCCACAACCTCGTGTTTGTCAGCAGAGCGACATAGCCACTGCGGCGAAACACCGCGGCGAATTGCAAAAGAAATTTAACGAGACATTCGTGAAACAGCCAGGAAAATGGAGCCATGAACGACACTGAGAAGGAGCTGACTTAGCCGGCTGTTCCTAATTAGACAAACCCCGCGGCCCTTACGTCGATATTGCTTTCGAGCGCACAACTGAGCTTTGTGACGACTTTTTCTCCCGTAATTAAGCAGCGCATATGGCGAGAACGGAAACCACCAATGCGTAGTGTCGTTGCTGCTTCATATACTACGGCGCTCGCGCGCAGTTTCAGTTGAAGCTCGATCGATTCCCAAGCTGCTAGAGACTTTGCAATGATGGGTAATATACATATATATATATATATATATATATATATATATATATATATATATATATATATATATATATATATATATATATATATATATATATATATATATATATATATATATATAAATTTAGGAAAGGCAGAGAAGTCCTGAAAAGGAAGCGAGCGCAAGCAATTGGGTACCGAGTGCCGATAACGCTCGCCTAAGGTTGCTTTGAACAAGCTCTTGGGGGAAACCTCGTGCTGCAGTCGCTGAGTCCCAATCTAAATGGTGGGGATACCCAAACGACAAAAGTCTAAGGAAACCTCAAAATGGCACATTGAGTTGTTTCAGTAACTTATGCTTCTGCAGAGGAAAAGGGTCACTCTTGTATTCAGAGGTTGGGTAAGCCTAGAAAAACACAAAAAGGATAAAGAGCGTAGTGATGTCATTATGATATTCCCACAACCACTGTGAGATGTCAAGTATTTTCATAGCGTCGCCTCAGGTTTGCATATTTTTATTCTTTGGTAAACCAGGGATACATTGCATTCTAACGAAACAGAAGACTACCTAACACCTTTGAAGAACTTTTCCTGCTCCAGAATTGCCTAAATACGTGAAAATATTTTGATAGCCTTGACCAATTGACCAAAGACTGATGTACCGGTGATGAAGTTTACACACGATTTTCGGAAACGAGAAGATTGGCTTTTATTTTCGTCTGTAATGACCAACCTTGATCCTCCAAATGAATGAAAGCAGGTCTGCGGAAGAATGCCTTAGCAGTGTAATTTATTCCCTGTCTTTCGTGTACTTTTAGAGAATCGGTGGCTTTGAAGTACAGGTTTCTTTTTATTCAAAAAAAGATTGTATTGCAGTTAGATGCATCCGGTGTGCTGCGAAGGGTCTGCTAGTACGTATTTATTGCTACGAAAAGTGCAGCATATCGCAACAACAGAAGGGTCTGATTTCGGGATTTTAGCCCTGCTGTAGGTGCCTATAATATCCACATGTTGCAGTATCAAGTATTCCAGGTCCTACAACGTTTCTGCAGCTCCAGAATGGGCCAGTGGAAGGAAATGATTGTATAGTAGGGCCACGAACCTAACATCCAACCTTGCAACGTCTCGGTCAGCTAAGTTTTGTTTACTCACATATAATTTCCTTCCATGACTTTCAGGGACTGCTTCAACAAAGTGTTGTTGCCGCTAAAGTAAATATGGATCAATACCTTCTTCGTAATGCTTCTTTTGCCGAAATAGTAAATGGTAAACTGAAATGATATACTAGCACAATGGACTAATTTAGATGGAAACACCGCCACTGTATTGTGGGCCCTTATATATCTGCTAGCTCGAATAGAGGAACGCCGTGATGGAAAACTTGATGATATTACTTGTACGTTATCACTTGGAACAATAAAAATGTACGTCGTGGGTGAAATAAATGGATAGAGAATCCGAAGTATAACCCCGTCACAACAGCGATTATAATTCGGCGAGACGACATGCATAAACTTGATCGAGGCCTTTAGGCAACGGTGCTTGACGGTTACGCTCGACAGCGCAAGTATCTACAGGAAGGCTGGCGATTCTCTATAAGCGATGTCGTTCTTGTCAAAACATTATTTACGACCAATTAAAAGGCACTCAGGTGAAAAATTAACGAGTGCGGTTAACACAGCGTATGAGAGCTGGAGCGCCCTAATAAATGGCCAAATTATGTCACGACAGCTATCGAGCAACGACACCGATGTCAAATGCAACGTGTCGAATCCCCATGGTCATTTCGCTTTGGAATATAATAGGTTACGCTACATTGGTCATGCGCGAGTAGAAAGATGAAAAAAAATAAAACAATAATAAATAAGACTTGCAGCCGAGGTAATAATAAGAACTGTGCACTATACACGGTTTCGTTGCTGTCTACTTTCTTCCTCTAATGGGAAAAGCATGTGCGCCTGCTTTCTGGTGCAAGGCCATTAAGCAGCCTGATATATTAATGCGATCCATTCTTACCGAGTTCAACCCAGTTTTCTGTAACGGGTGTATGCACTTCTTCACGGAGCACGAAAACGATCGACAAGCGAGGATGACGTCAACTTCCTTGATGTCTACGCGTTGGCATCTTAAATTTTGAATAAAGAGCCTGTACATGCGAACCGCTTTTGTCGGCCTACTCAAATAAGAACACACGAAGGCGATTCAGAAAGTAATGCCTCCAAGTACACTACTTTGCCTATAGTACTGCAAACAATTTGAGCTCTTAAATCATTGATGCTCTGATGTTTGAGCTATATGTCACTTGCCTCACCTCCTTATCTCTTCTCGTTCCAGAGTAATCGAGCAATCCGTGGCATCTAGTGATGACGTCCGGTTGAAACGGAGGGCTGCAAGTGAATTTCTGACTGCGGAAGGTCGTGCACCCATCAGCACCCATCGCCCTCTGACTGCAGTTTGCGGTTATGCCTGTGTTAATGTCAACTCTGTGGGGAGGGGGGCAAGGACTGTGAATGACTAAAAGTCAGCCGCATTTAATCTCCATGTTCAGTACCGAAGTGGACAGCCTGCAACAGCCCCTGCCTGATAAGGATGATCAACACCAGGTGGACGAGTTGATTCGGGACAGTCATATGATCAAGCAACACGAACTCGCAACAGCACTCGCCATTTCCATTGGTTCAGTCAACCACATAATTAAGGACCTCCTGTGTTACAAAAAGATTTGCTCTTGCTGTGTACGCTTCCTACTTGCCGTGGTACCCAACGAGCGCAAATCTTTTTGTAACGTAAGACTTCCTTAACGATGTGGTTCACTCAACCAACGGAAATGACGAGTGCTGTTGCGAGCTCGTGTTGCTTGATCCTAGGACTACCCCGAATCAACTCGTCCACCTGATGTTGATCATCTTCATCAGGGGCTGTTGCAGGCCGTCCGCTTCGGTGCTGATCCTGGAGATTAAATGCAGCTGACATTTAGTCATTCACAGTCCTTGCCCACCTCTTTGCAGGGTTGACGTTAACACAGGCATACCCGCAAACTGCAGTCAGAAGGCGATGAGTGCTGATGGGTGCACGACCTTCCGCAGTCAGAAATTCACTTGCAGCCCTCCGTTTCAACCGGAAGTCGTCTCTAGATGCGATGGATTGCTCGATTACTCTCGAACAAGAGCAGATAAGAAGGTGAGACAAGTGACATATAGCTCAAACACCAGCGCATTAATGATTTAGGAGCTAGAAATGTTTGCAGTACTATAGGCAAAGTAGTGAGCTTGAAGGCGTTACTTGCTGAATCGCCTTCGTATATCCTTATTTGAGCAGGCCGACAAGAGCGGTTCGCTTGTACAGGCTCTTTATTCAAAATTTAAGATGCCAACGCGTAGACATCAAGGTGGCGGTGCGGCGGTTCGGTTAGTTGTAAGCGCGATAAACTTCCCCTGCTCTAACGACGTGCGGTAATTAATTACGCTTCATTGAAAACTAGATAAAAACATGACACGAAATCTAACAACGCAATTATTTCTTCAAGACAAACTCGCCCACTGACGAGCACCGCTGATGCAGGAAGCAAATACTTCTTGCAAGAGCTAATTTCCGCCAATAAATGGCTGCTGTAAACGAAAATTCTCCCCTAGCGTCGAACGTTGTAAGCTCTGCCTCGCCTGTGACATAGATAAGGTAGTGGTCAAGGTAGTAGGTAGTGCACGGGATGCCAGGGGATGAGATGGGGTAGTGGATGCGATGTAGCACATGCTCTGCAGTACGCGCTGCCGCCGCAAGTGCACGGGTACGCCGTTCTACCACCGGTCCGCGAGCTCCATTTTCTGTCTGGCGCATCTGTACGGTGTCGTAGTTTATGTATTGCTGCGTCGTTGGACCGCATGTAACCATGATTAGTGTAGCTTTAGTGGGTTTGGCTAATATATTTACGGTAATTCTTGTTAATAAGGGAGTTAATTGGTGCTTATGTTTGTCTAATTAGGACCATTTTGGTGACCAACAAGAACGCTCCCTTCGATATACCAGAAAAGAGAGAAGTCGTAGAGGAAAGTATAAGATCCTCATGGTAAGTACATTTCATTTCGTGATCGCGATAGAACGTCGTATTCAAAAACTTCGTTCAAGATCAAATCAATCTCGACATGTAGACAGTAGTATAAGCTCTTTAGGAGCACAAAGTCAACCCTATATTTTGGGCACGTCGTTCAGCGTCCCTTTCAAGTTTCGTGGAAGCCGTTCACATTTACTGCGCTTACACTCCATGGCGCTTTTGTCTTGCCGGCATTGCTGGATCTGACTTCTCAGTTGTTTACAGCGAGATCAGTACGCCTTACAGCCTCTAATCGAAGGGATTCATAATGAAGGGCCGCGTCGTGATCGGAATATTGCATTGGTTCTCTTCGCGCCAATAGCAGAATTGGAGACGCCCGTGCCAGCTTGTGAAAACATTAGTTTACTTTACTAAAGCACAGACTACTGGAACCCGACTGAAAGTTCGCTGTCAGCAAAGTCAACATTATTAGTCGCACGAACATATTTTGGTCGTTTCACCTACGAATATTGACTTAATATTTCTGGTTGTTTCATGTATTTTTTAATGTTTGATATGTTCATTATGGTTTAGCTTTGTTTGCTTCGGTTAGCTGCAGTGGGCCATACAGTTTTTCCAACCTAATCACCTGAAACCTGAAAGCGAATTCCTCGAACGTAAAGTGTTTGGCAGCCCTGATATAAAGCAGTATATCGTGAGAAGATGCAGCTCTTTCTCACGCTGTAAATAATAGAGTGCAACATCAGCCATTTTTATCTGCTCAGACTATACAGTACATAGTTTAGGATTTTGTTTTCCTAAAATCATAAAGGGACAAAGAAGTGAGTAACAACAGCTGTATGCGTTCCCATTATAGGTTATGAGCTTGGTCTTTTTTTCAAGCGTTGCTCTTTACACAAACCTGATGAATGACATTGCTACAACAGCGTTGATTGCAGACTAATGCGTTGTTTACATGGTTGTCCATACATTATTCTAGGAAGGGTGTAGGCGTAGGCCTCCAGTATTTGTGTTGTCTGTCTGCAATAGATAATTAGAAAAGGGTTCTGTGTTCCTCGCGAAAACCTAATTTATAGGACAAGAATAAGTGTTTGTCGTGCAGAAAAAGAATCCATTATCTGTGTTTATCGTTTTTCGCAAGTTAAAAAGGAAATTGCGTAGCACCAGAACAGTTTAATCTATTATCCGGAGAGCCGTGACAGGATGACGGCGCCTGTTATCAGTTCACAGCTATGGTAAAAGAAGATGTCGCACAAAGTGATAATGAAAGGAGAGTGCCTCAGGGAAGCAAATGAGAACTCTTCAAACATTTCAATAAAAAAAGAGAAACATAATGAGACAAGATGAGATGGGAGAACGTTTCATTTCCCGTAGTGTCAATCTAAATTGTTTTCCTGGTTCAAAAAGTTATTGGAAAAGTCAGTTAAGTAACTTGAAATTGGTCCTTCAATTCATCCATATTTTGGTTATAAAGTGCCGGTGATTCGAAGTAGACGTTTCATCAAGAATGGCTGGGACTCAGTTCATTAGAGAGGCGATGAATATTTATTAAATCTTTGATGAAATTGCTGTCTTTCCATGATGAGCTTTCCTCGGCACACTTGCGTCACTTACAAACACGAGTCTCGGTACTCAAGCTGCATATCGCAGATGTGTCGCTTTATTGGGGACGCATCGTAGTTGAAGGATTGAGTTACGTATAAACACTGCAAGTAGTCAATTTACGCTAGAAGCTGTTTTCTAGAAAAAGGTTAAAAGAAAGATCCAAACAATCGAGAAAAAATACTAAGGCGCACAAGTACGCCGAACTTTATCACCGCCAGTGCAATCTGTCAAACTTCCACCCTAACATATTTATATTAACATATTTATGTTTACGAGCACGGTCTATTAAACTTGGTTCAGTTATTCACCGAGCAGGGCAAGAAGAGGAACCAGTGGCCTGCAAGAAAGCCTAAATAGATTTTTGTTTACCATGTATATGCAGCGTCGCGTTTTTTTTTTTTGTATACCGGGATATTTACTGAGCAAGACCCATATTAAGATTAACGGAGCACCTTCTTCGCCTTCTTAGAGGTCTTGAAAATTGCTCCTACAGCACTGCAACACGTTGGTCGCAGAATAAGGCAGAGGTTAGTGTCAGCCACGTTGGTTCCCGCACAGGGCAGATGCAACAAACATACTATACAACGTTTGAACTTATCTGCAGAGCAGCTGTCAGTTTAACTTGCATGCAGAACTTTGACAAGAAACTTGGATGCTTATTAAGGACAACACACAAAATAACATTGCTGCGTGAAGCTTCAGCGAATTCGTGGTTGGGAAAGCGTAAAGTGTGCTGGCTTTGCCGTACATACCCGCGTACTGCTGTTAATGAAGCTGCGGTTTTCTTCCTTGCGCATCTTCGTTGGAGCAATTCCCCTTTGCGTTCGCGATACACGGCGAAGGAACGTGTTTCGCGAAGTTACCGGTGCGTGCCTTAATTTTAACAAGCAGACTTTTATGCAAGAGTTTACCGTAGTATATGAATGCAGCCTGCGTCTTCTCGCGTTTCTTAGCTCCATATGTTGCTGGTTCAGTTCGTCTCCCGCAGCTGCCACGAGCACCAGCCCCGTCTTGAAAGAATCTTTCTAAACACCGCCTCAGCGTGCTCTCCAGGCACGGTTCATAACTTAATATACTTCTTGTGTTCTTTATTATGGTGTGGTGATTACCTTCGGCTTTGCGGGCACTTGTGCCTCACGGAACCCTTACGGCAACCGCGTTTGCAGGGAAGCCGACTATATTTTGGCTCAAATGATGTTGTGAGAAGTCTGCAGCAAAGAATACAGACATGAGTACAAAATCAGCTATAATAATACGATATAAACAGTTGTCCGACGTTATTTGATGTCGATTTGGTTGTGCACGTGCATAAAAGCCACTGAATCAATATGTTGATGACGACAATTTATTCTGTTTTCATGAGCACCCCTTATAAAACGTATGCACTTCATTGCATACTGTGATTCGTAAGGTGCGTTATCTGCATTACCAGTAGGTCTTTATAATTATGACATTTGACCATTAGGTTTTTTTTTGCGTCTTGGTATGTTTATGACTTTTTGGGTGTCCGTATGTATGCCTGCGTGCATATGCTTCTCCTTGTTTGTGTGTGCAGGTGTGCTATATATGGTGTGTAAAGTGCGCGCAGTAAAAAATAAACAAGAGAAAAAAAGCCTAAAATAATCTTCAATGATAACTGTTGAAACATAGAGCCACTGTCAAGCCGAGAAATTTGCGTAACGTTCTTTTTTTCTTCAGCCAATATTGCGTATCTATGAAATGATGTCACATTAAAGCAAAAGTTGCTGTAAATAAAAATTTACCTTAATATAAACACAGAGCAGATACGCAGGACATCTGAACGACAATCGGGCTTTCCGTGACCATGTGTGACCAAATAGTTTACGCACGATAAAGATTGTATTGTACTGTATGGCATTGTGTGTTATCGTAGTACAAATGTGGGACTTATGCCCTATTCAGATCAGTGCCGACTCATATTTCAAAGCATTAGCGCAGTATCTCTGAACAAGCACAATAGGGCTGCTCAACGCTTACTAAAAAGTATGGTCTGCTCAGAAGCTGTCATCTGTGTCTACTGCCTGGTGGCAAATAACGACGGCGATGAATATAAAATAAGCCACCATGCATCGCTCTGCGAAACCCTAATCTCCACAGTGGTTGATGGGACCAGCGATCTAGCTACCCAAATATTTAGAAACCAATTTGTGTGCGCCCTAATTACCGACCGCAATACGGGTAAGGTGCCATCTCTGCGCTGCAAGTTCCAACTGAAGGTATGAAACGTGGCAGTAGTGTAGCTCCCACGTTAATTATTTGCTAAAGTATCCTTTTTAACTACCTGGTCTCACCGTGAAAACAATTACAGTACCAAGTCATCCGCTAATTGTTTTTTTAGCATCCAACACGCGTGATTTTCAATGCCAGCTTTATGATTGCTAAATCACTATATCGATATATTACCATATACAAACTAAAATCGCATCGAGTAATTAAAGAAATTAGTGGAATATAACTATACAGCTTAAAGGAAAGTTCAGTACCACCACCTGTAAATTTACGCATGAGATTGTACACGTTTCCTACGTCATCTTAGTGTGTGTTGTTGCGCACAAAGTAAATTGGGTATGCTGAAGCTAGAGTTCAGTTACTAAAGGCATGACTGAAAATTTGGTTAGGCACGCAGTATGACGCAACTTGCACACAGCCTATTCACGCAAATCGCCATGAGTGATCGAGTAAACAATTGGAATGGGGATTTTCGAAAAAAAAAATATGCAAATCCTACACACGTTGGAATCTGTGAAACGAAGCTTTTTTTTTTCTAGCTGTGTGTTAAATTCTATGTATACATAACGAGGCGACGTATAAGCAGTGCCTAACCGCCGTGGTTGTTCAGTGGCTATGGTGTTGCGCTGCTGAGCACGAGGTCGCGGGATCGAATCCCGGCCACAGCGGCTGCATTTCGATGAGGGCGAAATGCGAAAACAGCCGTGTACTTAGATTTAGGTGCACGTTAAAGAACCCCAGGTGGTCGAAATTTCCGGAGTCCTCCACTACGGCGTGCCTCATAATCAGAAAGTAACTTTGGAACGTAAAACCCCATAATTTTTATAAGTAGTGTCTACTTTCACTATACGGAGCGTGAACCTCGTGCAATGTTTGTTTTCACGCGCGGCAGCTTTGCATCCAATATACCCACAAATTTGCGTACATGAACCATACATACATACATACATACATACATACATACATACATACATACATACATACATACGTACGTACGTACGTACGTACGTACGTACGTACATACGTACATACGTACGTACATACATACATACATACATACATACATACATACATACATACATACATACATACATACATACATACATACATACATACATACATACATACATACATACATACATACATACATACATACATACATACATACATACATACATACATACATACAATCCCTGTATTGCGCAAGGTATCGTATATGCTATGCCTTTAGTTCATACCTAAATATTCCAGTTTCGTAATGGAAAACATGGTGCATGGTCTATAGTCGCGTTTCTGATACACTGGAGCAAACTTTCACTTGTGTGCAGTTAACAAACCAATCAATAATTGAACAGTTACGGTACTAATTAGTTTTAGACACCAGAAGCATTTGATCATGCCATCTGAAAGTTCCAACAAAGTACTAAATGCGGCAGCAGTTTAGCTTCCGCGTTAATTATTTGCTAAAGCATCGTATTTATAGGCTTTGTCTCACCGTGAAAACCAGTATAGAGTCCAGCCATCCGCAAATTGTTTTATTACCGCCCAACCTGCGTGATTTTGAATGTCAGCTATATGACTGCTACATGAATATATGAGTATTAGACAAAAAATGACAGCTCATTAAAAGGGAAACACACACAGAAAATGCTGATACATGTATCTCTAATCACTGTTGTTCGTTACTGATGCGCAGTTATTAATTTTCCTCCATTCTCAGGGTGTTGCACGTAGCACGGATACATTTTCCCCTGTTTTCTAACGTGGTGACGGTTTCTAGTACATATCGTACAATTTTATTATAGTTCTTATATATCACACTTGTTCCATTAAACTGTCGTTTGCATGCACACATTTTGCAGGTAAATGGCAAAGTGGCCTCTTTTCTTCGTGTTGTGAAAATTAATATTCCACTGGAATGTGAATTAATTGGCAGCACAGGCAGTTCTCGGTTGATGTATGGCCCATGAGCACTTTTAGATCTCAAGGCGATTTCCTTGACGTACATACCTAACTAATGTCGTAGTGGTGGTGAGGATGATGGTGATATTATTATTATTATTATTATTATTATTATTATTATTATTATTATTATTATTATTATTATTATTATTATTATTATTATTATTATTATTATTATTATTATTATTATTATTATTATTATTATTATTATTATTATTATTATTATTATTATTATTATTATTATTATTATTATTATTATTGGGGAGGAGGAGAATAACGGTGGTAGTTATCTTTCTCACACAGGGTTTCCATATTCATTCTTTTCTCGTTGTACATCTGCTTCTTCGCCAAACAAGTGTAGGGTACAGCATTCATTCATTCACAAAACTTTATTAGTGTCCTGAAGCCCGGTCTTTTCAGACCGAGGCGGGCCGCGTCCACGTCGGCACCGCCAGGCCGGGCCTTATGGCGTCATCGTGGACCCTCTGGACAGCCCGTAGCTGATCGTGATATGAAGAGCTTGTTATCAACTTGCGCCAGTGAAGCCATTTTTCTTCGGGGTCGGCGAGAGTCGCGGGACAGCCCGCCAGCATGTGTCTGATGTCAATGATGCCATCGCACACGTTACAATCTTTCCTAATTTCTCTTTCGTGGTGAATTTTATTTATGAAGTACGGAGTGGGGTACGTCCCGGTTTGCAGTAAACGTAGCGTCACTGCCTGAGCCCTGTTCAACTTTACGTGTGGCAGTGGAAATTGCCTACGCCCCAAGTAGTAACATTTAGTGATGTCGCTGTAAGTCAGTAACTGATCTTTATGCTCCCCGGAATGGTAGTGGGCGTCGGTTCGGTTCTGACCGGCACGGCAAGCAAGTCCTCGTGCCAGGTCGTTCGTCACCTCGTTGAGGTTGGGCCGAGTCTCGTCCACTTGTCCCATATGCGCAGGAAACCATCGGATTTCAGTTTTGATAGTTTCAACCTTGTCGATAATTTTAGCCGCAGTCCCAGCTACATAGCCTTTGTCAAAGCTCTTAGTTGCTGCTTTGGAATCGCTATAGATGAAAGACCATTTACGGTTCCTGATGGCTAGAGCAATCGCGGCTTGCTCCGCCACCGTGGAATCCTTAGTGAAGATGGTGATGGCGTCCCGTACCTCGCCCCGGCTGTCGACCACCACGGCGGTGTAGGCCTCTTTGCCTTTGACCCAGGCAGCGTCTACAAGGGCCGCCTGTTGTCCTAGCTGTTCAATTTCTTTCAACAAAGCTTTCGCTCTCGCTTTTCTCCTGCTAACATTGTGTTCCGGATGCATATTTCTCGGGAGGGGGGTGGTTCTGATCGCGTCTCTAAGTTTCGCGCTCAATTCTACCTCGGATTCCTTCGGGTTCATTGATCTATTTGGGTCTGTCCCTATCGCTTTGAGTATAAGCCTGCCCGCTCGCGTTTTCGTCAGTCTTTCCTGCTGCGCCATCTGTTGCGCTTCCGCCACGTCCTCTATCGTATTGTGCACGCCTAGGTTCATGAGCTTCACGTTCGAGGTGCTGATGGGTACACCTAGGGTAGCCTTCACTAACTTTCTGATCAGAGTGTTTAGCTTGTTCAGCTCGGCCTGCGACCATTTAAATAGACCTGCCACGTAGGTGAAGTGACATAGAGCGAAGGCGTGCACTAGCCTTAGAGCGCTGTCCTCACCCAGGCCTCTGTGTCTGTTGCTGATTCTCCTTAGTAATCTGATGACTTGGTCCGTCTTGTTTGAAATGTGCTGAATGGTATTCAGGTTGGTACCTCCCGCTGCTATGTGGAAGCCTAAAACTTTAATATTTTCCACCTGCCTGATCGCGGATCCGTCGTGACAGCGTAACCTAATCTTGGGTTCCTCCCCGGGGACGTAGCCCCTGGGTCTTCGACCCCTGCGTCGATGTTTTAGGACCAAAAGCTCCGACTTTGCCGCCGAACAGTTGAGTCCCATCTCGCCTAGCGTGCTTTCCACGGCGTATATGCTCTCTTGCAGTCTGGTCTCCGTTTGGCCTACGTTACCGTTGGCGCTCCATATGGTTATATCATCGGCGTATATTGCAAAGTGTATACTTCCTATACTCTCCAGTTTCCTCGCGACTTTGGTCATTGCTAGATTAAATAGCATGGGCGAAAGTACGGCCCCTTGCGGGGTGCCCCTGTTTCCCAGGTTCATCGCCTTCGATTTTAGTTCACCTAGCGTGAGGCTCACTTGCCTACCGCACAGAAACGCCTTGACTACACTGTATAGCCTCTCGCCCAACCCCAGCTCGGACAGGACCTCGAGGATGGCCTTGCGCTCTATGCGATCAAAAGCTTTTTCGACATCTAGTCCCAGAATCGCTCTCGCGTGCACCGGGCTAACGTGTATGAGCTGGTGTTTGATCAGGAGCATGGCGTCCTGAGTCGATAGTCCGGGGCGGAAACCGATCATGTTATACGGGAGTATGTCATTTTGCTCGACGTATCTAGTGAGTCTGTTAAGAATAACGTGTTCCATAGCTTTACCTATGCACGATGTAAGCGATATTGGACGTAGGTTATCCAGATGGAGTGGTTTGCCCGGTTTTGGTATGAGGATGGTGTTAGCTATCTTCCATTCCTCCGGATAGTCTCCCTTTCTCCACAACTCGGTGAAATGATCCGTCAGGAAAGTGATCGACTCATCGTCTAGATTCATTAAGAGTTTATTGGTAATACCGTCGGGTCCGGCTGCCGATCTACTAGAGAGACCATGGAGGGCGGCCCGTACCTCACCCTCGGTGAAATCGCGGTCCATTTCCTCGCATGGTCCTCCCATGTACTCCACGCGTTCGTCGCTATCGCCCGGTTGTTCGAGCGGGAGATATTTGTCCGCGAGCTGTCTCATGACTACCTCCTGAGTCGTGCACTGGCTGACTTGATGTACCAGTTTTGTAATTGCTGTTCTCTTGTTTGACTTTGTGTCGCTCTCGTTCAATAGATGTTTGAGGATGTTCCAACTGCCTCCATGTTTGATTCTGCCGTCTGCCAAGTGGCAAACTTCGTCCCACTGCTGTTTCACGAGCGTTCTCGAATGCTCCTCGATCTGTCTGTTTAGCAACGCTATCTTTTTCCTGAGCTTTCGGTTCAGTCTTTGCGTTTTCCATCTTTGCAGAATGGATTGTTTGGCCTCGATCAGATGCGCGAGCCTACTAATACAGATACAGCAAGCCTACGCTAATATTGGGGCTGTAATCACCTAGAATTCTTCCATCTTATTTATTTGAATGGTTATGAGCGCAGTTCGTGTGTGACCATAGAGCTATAGTTTTTCGCTCGCGGCAGCCCCTTATGTGGGCGCTTAGTAGGAGTGCTCGCAAACAATGGGCATCTGTGACTGCATCCGGGCACTTCCGTCACGCCACTGCTAACGTTTCAGAGCAGTGGAATATTTGTCATTTTTTTCAATGTCCGTGCCTCAAAGCACACGCGACCTCTATGAGGCGTTCAAGCAAATCAGTGAGGCATGTAATGTTCTCACACACGGAGTCGCAAGATGAAAGCTAAGAAGACGCCGTGTACTTAGCTTCATACGATAATTTTTAGAGCGAACTCTGCCGCAAGTGTTTACTAAGTGTCCAGTGGAGCTGCAATGGGGGTGGTTCAGCCAGCATGGGAACTATGGGAAGTACATAGATTTGCGTAAACTTCGTCGTTGTGGCTTTGAACGTCTCTTCGACTTTGTGAATGCGTCATTTTCAACAAAGTACTGTATTAATGAGTAATCGCATAAACATTAATAAAGTCGTCCGTTGGTAGTATTCGAATGCAGAACCTCTAGCACAGAAGCCCTGCATTTTAAACATTACGCCATGGACGCCTGTATCCACAAGCGGCATGGAACGCCCTTATGAATTTCTTGCAGGCAAGCCAGCGTCTTGAGACGTCTGGCACGTTTCAATTTGGACACACCGACAGGTTTAGTCGCTATTAGTAGCGCTTGTGCGTTTTCGCAGAATATTCTACAGACACGGAAGAGAAAGACCCAAAAAATTCAGTGTCAGGACTTCATTAAAGTTTTACCATACCATACCGTACCATACCATTATATGATGATGATGAAAAACGTTTATTTTCTCTATTTTGCAGTGATTTTTGCGGCATCAGATGGAGTCTTCCATCTTCTCTCCAGGGTCGGTTCCCCTAGTCCAGGGCTCCGCTGAGGGTAGCTGCCCTGCGTGCACGCCTTACTAGTCCTTGTTGGACTTTCAGGGTGTCGCTGGATAGCATCCTCTCCCACTGTTCCGCACTCGGGTTTTTTATTATGGCTAGCCCTTCTGTTTTCTGGCAAGCCCATGTGGTATGATATAGGGTTGGTTTGTCTCCACACCATAGGCACTTGCTCTCGTACTGCGTGGGGTAGATCTTGCTGAGCATGTTTAGGCACGGGAATGTTCCCGTTTGTAGCTGTCGCCATACCATTATAGTACCATTGTACTCTACTACCATTCTACTCTGTGAAGGTGGATGCCCAGAGAAGTTGGGCACAGTGGTGACTATATTGATTTAATATATGATGATTACTAACTACATTGATTTAATAAAGACACATACATGTGACTTCGTGATTTTACCATTTCTTATTTTATTTTTTTACCATAGTGATCATTGCTTTATGGTCAATATGGTAGACGGCCATGGGATGAACGACAGTGCTGTAACTCTAATAAGCATACGTTAACGCTCAGTGGTATGCTTTTTCTTTTTTACAGCTCCACCGGTATACCACATTCACAAAGTGGGGTGACTGGGACTTTTTCTTTTCGTTTCAAATTTTTTTTTTTTGCACATTATTTCTTTATAGCGATTACCGAGGCGAAGTTAGAACACAGGCGAGAGCTTGGGTGAACAAGAAACGCATGCTTAACGCATGCTTCTGAGAGCAAGAGCGAGGGTGACGTATCGTCTCGGCGATGCCCTCGCGCAACACCTGGCCACCTGGCACGCCAGCGTGTCAGTAGGTGTGCTCGATTGGCCTCTCTGCTCCTTTGGGGTGCGCACGTGACCTGGCGTCGCAGCCAGTGGAAATTTAGGTGCCGCTTCGCTGTTACAGACGCCGGCTTTTTCGCTGAACGGGTCATTCGACGTTTTCTCATCAAAACTGGCGCCATGCCAGTGGCCCTAATAAGAGAACGTATGAAGCATCCTGTCCCTGTTAGTGTTCGCTTCCTCGGTGGCGTATTGTCGTGATTCGTCTGTTCACCTATGGTTCGACGGGAACCCTTTTCTTTCGGTAGCCGCACACGTATACGTTAACACGGATGCAAGAAAAAGGAAATAAAGAAAAAGAATTCCTTGCTGGTTTGCTTTGCCTCCTCACAGAGGGCGCGGAAGTTTTGATACACCGACGTTGAAAAAAATGTGTGGGAGGGTAGGCATATGCACCGCCGCTGTAAAAACGTTGGCGCTAGTGAGTTTGCACCCTATGCACGACCCCGCCCCCCCTCCGCTAATCCAGCGCCTCGTGGATAGCAGGCCTGTGCACTCTGCTTAATGACATCATGTTACTTAAACCGAAATTTCCAATGCCAAGCCCGGCATGACGAAGCAGGTGGCGTCAAAATCATCGTGGCTTACTCGGGAGTGTCCGAATTAGGTTTTATGACAGTCGGCCAAGCTGCTCAACACGCTCGTTCGCACGCGAAGAGTTCATAGCTCGAAAAACCACTCAGCGGCGTTCAATTGGGCATTATTGATTTCGCGTTCACGACTCATAAAAAGTACCTAGGTGTCCTAGGATTTTTAAACAGTTGGGAGCTGTATGTTAATTTACTAGCACAAGAATACGCAGAAATGATATAAATATGTCAATCAAATTAGATATAATGTTTGATTGGCTTCTCGTAGGAACTCGGAAATTCAGAAATCTACAAATTATTGTAGTTAGACATTATCGGTATACGTTCCATTAATAAAACGCCGCTGTACCCTGTCATCACGCAGCCTAATAAGCCCACGCGAGGCACAGCTACGGCTCAGCACTGGAGGTGCAAATATGCGACAATGTCCTGCACTCTTAAGCAAAATTACACCCTTTTGCCACACAACCATAATCGTCATCTGTCTTGTCCGCACTTCCTTTCTTCAACGTGGCGAGCCCGGTACTTTCCAGTAACGAAAGGCATGCGCGTTACCAGCATGACAGCATTCCCGACAGGAAAGTAGCGGGCGCGGCGTTTTCAAGAAAGGAAATGCAAGCATGGCAGATGGCGATTATCGCTGTGTGGCAGATATACACCCCAAAGGGTGTAACTTTGCCTAAGAGTCTAGCAGGAGGCCCCAGCAAAGCTATCCAAGCCTTGCTGCGAGCAATATTGTGGTAGGTACAGATGCCACTACTTCATAGTTCTGTCCAAGGTGATAATTTTTTAACTTCCTGCATATGATGCTTGAGCTGAAATTTTAAAATGGGCTCCAAATGTGACACTCTATATTCAGCGCGCACTGCTCAGCATCTCGTGGAAGGGTCTCCAGGCCTTTATATGCACGGATTACTTAAAAATGTAATTAATAAATAAGCGAATTGAGCCGCTGCCTGTGCTACGAACGTTCGCAGCGTACCAAAAAGTTAATTTTGCATAGTTTTGCACTGCAAGGCCGTATTTTCCACTCGAATTGGGACACACGTCTTCATGAAAGATTAACCACGCCGCTCCTCAACTTGACGTTTGAGATCCAGCACGTGCTCCTTTAAAATTCTGAGAAGCGCTACGTAGGAAATTTTGCAAGAGTTCTAGGGCAGTAGAAGAGTCAGCAGCAGCAAGTGATATCTCAAAAGTGGTTACTTTGTTTTTTGCTAGTTATAAACCAAACTACACCTTAAGATTCAATGTTAACTATTTTTGACGGCATACTTCTTGTTTCAACACGAACTAATGAAAATAGGAACTATACAATTCATATTTAAACAATTGACGCACCAAGATTGGGACAACAGGCAATAGGTACCATTCGTTGGGATTGCTTATTGTTCTAGTTACTTTTTTTCAAGTTTAATTGCCCGTACGTTATTTCAACAAAACTATGCTAAAACCCTCGTGAAGGTCACATTCAGTTCGGACACGCTGCTATACGATTCTCTACGCAAACCAACTAGTGACAACACAATAATAAAATTATGAGCTCTTCCACTCGGTGAAGCTGAACGACCAACGAAGCTGTCTTGCACACGACAATGAATTTTGAACAAAGGTACCGACAGATTTTTCGTCCTGATCGGTGGTCACCGTCATGATAGGTGCACACACACACATTCTCTTATCGCCTGTGTTACTAAGTGCGTAAGCATCATTTCTATGCAGAGCCAACGAGAAATTTGTCCTTCACGTAAGACAATGAATGGCTCATACCCCCTTAAGCAGTGGTTGAAACACCAGGGGCGCAGGCAGGTATGTCACGTGTTATTTTTCTTTTGGCATTCCGCGGGCATCCGAAGTAAGCTGAAAAACACTAATACTTCATAGATAGAAAATTACAAACTGCCTAATCGGAAGTTTTGTAAAGCACTCTACAACTTTCTAATTGGAATTTGGAATATATATTCCAAATTTGGAATATATATATATTGTCACGGCTCACTTGAGACAAGAGTGGAGAGCGTTATTTTAATCTTGACAATTAGAACAAGCGTTCAGTGTTCGCTTCTTCTTCTCTAGCACGCTCGCTTGCACCCACGAGGTCGTCGTCCTCGTCGTCAGCGTGGTTGGGCACAGATGGCGTCGCGGCATTTGCCCCCCTTCAGAAGGAGCATCGTCCCGATGCTTGGCGGGTAGCACCCGGTGTCCAGCCCACCAGCAAATGTCCATGTCATTCAGCCAAATAAGGTTTCATGCGCACCACGTGCACAGTCTCAGGCAGGTCCTGACGGCGCCGCGAGCAGGATTGGCTGTCAGGAATGACTTCATAGTTGACGTCGCTAAGGCGTCGTAGAACCTTGTACGGTCCGAAGTATCGGCGCAGAAGTTTCTCCGCGAGGCCTCGGCGGCGCACTGGAGCCCAAACCCAGACTCTTTGGCCGGGCTGGTAGACGACGCATCGATGGCGTTGATTGTAACGTCGCGCATCACGGTCTTGCTGGCTAGTTATGCGAACGCGTGCGAGCTGTCTTGCTTCTTCGGCGCGCTCTGTGAAATCTGCGGCGTCATTCTCGGAATCGCTGGAATCATGAGGAAGCATAGCATCTAGCATTGTAGTGACTTCTCGACCGTGGAGGAGTCTGAATGGCGTCATTCTTGTTGTTTCTTGCCGAGCCGTATTGTAAGCAAACGTTACGTAGGGTAAAATTTGGTCCCAGTTCTTGTGTTCCACATCGACATACATGCACAACATGTCTGCAAGAGTCTTGTTGAGGCGCTCCGTAAGTCCATTGCTTTGCGGGTGATAAGCTGTCGTCCTTCTGTGTGCTGTGCCACTGAGCGTGAGTACAGTTCGCAAAAGTTCAGCCGTGAATGTGGTTCCCCTGTCGGTTACGATGACCGCTGGAGCACCGTGCCTAAGGACGACGTTTTCGATGAAGAACTGCGCGGCTTCGGCTGCTGTGCTGCTCGGAAGTGCTTTGGTTTCTGCATAACGCGTAAGGTAATCTGTCGCAACTATGATCCACTTATTTCCTGCAGTTGATATTGGGAATGGGCCCAAAAGGTCCATCCCAATTTGTGCAAACGGTGTTTCCGGCACTTGAACGGGATGTAATAGTCCGGCAGGTTTCGTAGGTGGCACTTTTCGTCGCTGACAGTCAAGGCACGTTCGAACGTAGTGCTTCACGTGTGTTGCGAGCCGTGGCCAGTAGTATTTCTCTTTGATCCGTGCTAATGTTCTTGTGTAGCCTAGGTGGCCCGACGTAGCTTCATCGTGACAGGCCTGCAAGATTTCACTGCGGAGAGTTTTAGGGATGACCAGTAGATATCTCTTCCCTGTTGAAGAGAAGTTCCTCTTAAAAAGAACACTGTTGCGCATGCAGAATGATGACAAGTTCCTTGAGAACAATCTGGGCTTGTTTGTGGTGCGGCCTTCTAAGAAATCAATTAGTGAAGCGAGCTCGTGGTCATCTTGCTGTTGTTGAGAGATGGTAGCTGCACTAACAACTCCTAAAAAGCCTGCGGATTCGTCATCATCTCGGCCTGACGACTCGATCGGTGATCTGGAAAGGCAGTCGGCGTCTAAGTGCTGTCTTCCCGATTTATAGACCACTGTCATGTCGTACTCTTGAAGCCGTAGGCTCCAGCGTGCCAAACGTGCAGATGGATCTTTCATGTTGGTCAACCAACAGAGAGAATGATGGTCACTTATGACTTGAAATGGGCGGCCATATATGTACGGGCGGAACTTCGTAATGGCCCATACTACAGCCAAGCATTCCTTCTCTGTGGTGGAGTAGTTCGACTCGGCACGTGACAGTGTTCTACTCGCGTAAGCGATGACTCGCTCAGCGCCGTCTTGCCGCTGAACAAGGACGGCACCTAGACCCACATTGCTGGCGTCGGTGTGGATCATTGTCGGCGCATCCACGTCAAAGTGGGCAAGAACAGGCGGAGTTTGTAGACGGTGCCGCAACTCGTTAAATGCCGCCTCCTGTTCCTCGCCCCACATAAACGGGACATCTTCTCTGGTTAGGCAGGTGAGCGGTGAGGCGATGCGTGCAAAGCCCGCAATAAATCGCCGGTAATATGAGCATAGGCCCAGGAAGCGTCTGACTGCCTTCTTGTCCGTAGGCCTTGAAAACTTTGCGACGGCTGCGACTTTCTCAGGATCAGGTCTGACGCCTGTGTGACTTACAATGTGGCCCAAAAACTGTAGTTCTTGATAGCCAAAGTGGCACTTTTCAGGTTTTAAGGTAAGCCCAGCGGACCGTATGGCTTGAAGAACTGACCGTAGCCGACTGAGATGTTCATCAAATGTGGCAGAATAAACAATCACATCGTCTAGGTACACTAAGCAAGTCTTCCACTTAAGGCCTGAGAGAACAGTATCCATTAGTCTTTGGAACGTGGCTGGGGCGGAGCACAAACCAAAAGGAAGAACTTTGAATTCATAGAGCCCATCAGGCGTCACAAACGCAGTCTTTTCGCGATCCCGCTCATCGACCTCTATTTGCCAGTATCCACTTTTTAAGTCCATCGATGAGAAGTAACGTGCATGCCGTAGCCTGTCGAGGGAATCGTCGATGAGTGGTAAGGGATACACATCTTTTTTCGTGACCCGATTGAGCTTGCGATAGTCGATACAAAACCTCAGGCTGCCATCCTTCTTCTTAACGAGTACCACGGGCGATGCCCAAGGGCTTTTCGACGGCTGGATAACATCATCGTCCAGCATTTTCTTGACTTGCTGCTGTATTGCTTCACGCTCTTTCTCAGCCACGCGATACGGATGCTGTCGGATGGGTATTGCTGTTTCCTCCGTAATGATGCGGTGTTTCGTCAGTGGTGTTTGACGCACTCGGGACGTTGTAGAGAAGCAGTCTTTAAAATGGTCAATCAGTTCTCTGAGCCCTTGTTTCTGTTGCGGCGCTAAACCTGGGTCAACGTCGACGACTGGTATAGATGGCATCGTATCGGTGGTTGATTCCTGTTGTACAGCAAAGCAGTGTTGAACGTGGTCCATTTCGTCAAAGTACGCCACAGCGGTGCCTTTACTGATGTGCCGGCGTTCATTGGTAAAATTTGTCAGTAGTACCTCTGTGCGACCGCCGATTATGCTGACGATACCCCGAGCGATGGCAATACCTTGATGGAACAGAAGTGCAGTTAGCTGTTCGGCTACACCGTCCTTGTCAAACTGTTCTCCGCAACTTACGGAGACAAGACTGCATGATAGTGGTGGTATGCAGACGTCGTCGTCGGCGACACGTAACGATGTACGTCGGCGCTCTTCGTCTTGGCTCGTGTCTGTACTAGTTGACAAGGTTATCTCGCCGTCCCGTATGTTAACCACGGCGCCGTACTCCCGCAAGAAGTCCATTCCAAGGATGAGTGATCTGCAGCACTCTTTTAAAATCATAAAAGTGGCGACAAAAGCTGTATTTCCTATCTGGAGCCGTGCAGTACATTTTCCTGTAGGTACCATTATCTGGCCCCCGGCATTTCGGATATAAGGGCCCGTCCATTGCATTCTGACTTTCTTAAGCCGGTCTGCCAACTGCTCACTCATTATCGAAAAGTCTGCACCAGTATCAACTAAAGCTGTCACGTCGTGCCCATCAATTGTTAAGAGTAGGTCGGCACTTACAAATTCGTCGGCGTCCCGTTTCTCCGGGTTGCTGTGCTCGTTTCTTAGTAATAATGGGGGATTTTCGGCGGTTCGACGACTTGCAACCTTCCCCCCGGAGGTCGCTGATTTCAGTTTCCCCGCCGTGGGCTTGGAGAGCGGCCTCGTACCACGTCGGCGAAACTGCGACGGTTCGGCGAAGAATAACGTAATGGAGACGGCGAGCGCGACCGCAGATTAGCTGAGCTGCCTTGTTCCTGACTGACACTGTCGTCGAAGCGTGGATGTCTCTCTGGAAACTGGCGCGGAGTGGCAGGTGACATTTCCTGGATGCTACGCTGGCGATGAGGGCAAAAACGATAAATGTGCCCTGGTTCGCCACAGTGAAAACACAATGGTCGGCGATCAGCAGTGCGCCATACGTCGGTCCTGCGAGGCTGGGGTCGCCTGAAATGTTCCCGCTGTGCCCAGGCAGCAATAGGTGGCCGCTGGTGGTACTGCTGTACCGGCATGGTGGAAAGCGGGCGACGGACAGCGTCTGCGTAGCTATATGCGCGTGGCTCGAAGCGCGGCTCGGGACTCAGTTCAGGGAGCGGCTCAGGAGGTGCTAATGCTTGCCGAATTTCTTGGCGAACAACTTCAGCGACCGAAGCGACAGTAAACTCCTTCGGTGTCACAGTTTGCTTCGCAATCTCCTCGCGCACAATGTCTCTTATGAGTTGACGCAGCGAGGTCTCGTCTGTCGCTGTCAGTACTGCGGCTCCTGCAGGCGCATCGTTAGTCAGGCGTTCGTATTGCCGACAACGCTGCTGGAGCGCCCGCTCGATTGCTGTGGCTTCCTTAATGAATTATTCCACTGTTGTAGGCGGGTTACGCACGAGACCAGCGAATAGCTGTTCTTTGACGCCGCGCATGAGATGGCTCAGCTTCTTCGAATCCGGCATGTTGGGATCCGCGCGACGAAACAAACGAGACATGTCCTCGGCAAACATGGAGACACTTTCATTGGGCTTCTGAATGCGCAACTCGAGAAGTCGTTGTGCATTATCTCGGCGATCAGTGCTTCCGAAGGTGTCAAGTAGCCGACGGCAAAATTCGTCCCACGTTGTCAAATGTGCCTCGCGGTTTTGGAACCACGTCCTTGCGCTACCTTCAAGAGCGAAGTACACATTAGATAGCTTCTGGTCCGGGCGCCACTGATTGACCTTAGCTACGCGTTCGTACTGGTCCAGCCAGTCTTCGGCGTCTTCGTACGTGTCACCGTGGAAGCTTGAGGGGACTAGATTGTTTTGGATAGTCACCTGTGTTGGACTTGCAATCGCCATTTCCTGAGTCATTGAGGTCGCTGACGAAGTTCGTTGCAAGGGACCGAATTCCGGGCACAGACCTTGCAGGCGGCGGCTTGCACGGTGCACAGGTGTCTCGACGCGTGGATGATGTCTGGAAGGGCTGGACGCAGGGCTACTCGCAGGAGTCGTCCCTATCATGAGGTGATGATGCGATACCCAGCACCTCCACCAGTGTCACGGCTCACTTGAGACAAGAGTGGAGAGCGTTATTTTAATCTTGACAATTAGAACAAGCGTTCAGTGTTCGCTTCTTCTTCTCTAGCACGCTCGCTTGCACCCACGAGGTCGTCGTCCTCGTCGTCAGCGTGGTTGGGCACAGATGGCGTCGCGGCAATATATATATATATATATATATATATATATATATATATATATATATATACAATTTGCTTCATTCTATCTATTTGGAAAATACTGCTGGCTAAAGACACAAATGTAGGTATATAGAGTGTGAAACACCAACGTGCGCCTTATGACAATAGCAGTAACGCTCCAAGCAAATTAAAGATTGCAACTTTAAGGAAAACAATCTTAGAGCCGGTGACACTAAAGCTAAAGTGACACGAAGCTAAAAGCGGGCACACCAGCGATTGAGGCAAGATCCAGCGAACGGAGTACAAAGACCGGAAGTCCTGCCGTATGTGCATAAAATGAAGCACACCTTCAAAAAAAAATGTTGCGACTAGGTACGGAGTGCCTGTCGTGTTCTGCGCTCCCAGTAAGCTGGCCCAATTCTGTCCCCGCACAAGGGCAGCTCTGAGATGGGCTGCCAAGTGCGCCACTGGTTTGCGAAATATCACTGTCTTGTGTGAAGACCTGTGCGGTATAAGCTAGCCGCTGCGACAGTGATCGAATGAGGGAGCACTCTAATAACTTGAAGGTGGACTTGACTGCGCATCTTTCAGCGCACTGTAGAGCCGCCTATTGCCAGCCAATATTTCATGATGTGAAGACCCTGGGCACAAGTACAGACAAAAATGGACTTGGGCTATTGGAAGCGTTTTACATAAAAGAAAAAAAGTAGTGTCTGTATGAACCAGACTTCTGTTGCTTTGTACAATACGGAGCATACCTTTTTGTGATCTTTCAATTGGTATCGTTAGTTTTGATGATCGCCCTATGTAGTCTGCCCGAGGTGGCTGGTGCGCCTGTGCACCTGGGGTACAGTATATACGCAGTATCTCACTGTCTTTCGAATAAACCTTCTAGTGTTACTATCCATTTGTTTTTTTTTTCTCGTGAAGATACGCCGCTTACTCTCCACAACGACGCTTCATATATTTCTTTAAAGATCGCGATGAGACTAACTTCCCTCGCCAACAAGACCTTGTTTCGTGCGATTTTATTTATCTGGCGAACAGTCAAAACAAACTGAGCATTCTTTCAGCATTCAATTTACCTCGAACAACGGCAGTATGAATTGATAGATAACATTGTGGTCAGCTGTATAATTAAGTTAACTTTTGCGTTTATTTGGATAGGTAATTAGTGCATTGCTAGTGTTATAGGACTTTCCTTATATAGAGGATACCGTAATTCTTATTAAATTCAATCGACAGCCTTTAAAGGGCCCCTCATCAGGTTTCGCCATTTTGAGCCGACAAGCGCCGTGCATACAATGCACGCTAAGGATCGTGTCTGCTAAGTATTGCGTCGCTACGCAGCGCGGAAAGAGCTGAAATTTCAAACCGAACGCCCGTTCCCCTTCTCCTCGTGGGCGCCGCTCTCCCAGGAGGAGATTCAAAGCATTTTTTTCACCTTGTCGCACTGTATCTTAATCACTGCATTGTTTCTTTTTTTTTGCAACGTATTATTGGATTTGTCTTTCTTTTGCTTTTTCATTCTGAGTCTCTGTAATCATTGTGCTTTATGTACTCTTTTTTTTTAAATGTGACGTGTGACATCTTCAACGTGCCTGTTTCCAATATGGCTGTGTGCAACTTAGCTGTGTGCTTTTCTTTTTTTTCCCTCTTTTTTGTGTTTTGTCGGTCTATAATAATGTGTTGTTGACTTACACAAATTTATGCAAACCTGCAATTTTGATGCTTGTTTTTCATCTGTACCCCCCCCCCCCCACTCTAATGCCTGAATGGGCGCTGTGGGTACTAAATAAATAAGTAAATAAATGTCGCCCAAGTGCGCCTGCGCACATGGCAGTGCCGTGACGTCGCTCATAGTGGCACGTAATTTCGAGAATTATTCGAGGAAACATCTATTAGTTGTGTAATCTGGTGCTTCACTAGTAGGATTACAGTTTAGGTAAATAATAAAACACATAACCCGAATGCCTCCTCGTTTTAACGCTTGAAATGTTTGTTAGCTCTCGTTGGCGACGACCTTAAAGGGACCTTGAGCAAAAGGCCAGAGCCGTTACCCGGGCACTCAAGCGATAAAATCCGGCCCACAGAGAAAGGAAAAAGTAAGGAGGGAGCATCGCGCAACGCCTTCGAAGCCAAACCTGTCGGCCCAGCACGTGATCGCACGTCAACGTGCTCGATTTGTTTTAGTGTTCCCGCTCTGCAGGCAGAGCCACGGCAGGGCAGCCGAACAAACGCGCACCGAGTAAAAACTACTGGCATTGCTACTGCGGACGAAACGTTTCAGCAAATCTCGATTCTTGCTCCGTGATCTCGATGGAAAAGGTCGCGTGTTAGGCCGCCACTGGGCAAAAGCACTGGCTTCACGGAGCGTTTGCTTGCTGGCTGGCTGTGTGACGTGTTGCTCTCTGCTGTCCGTTTCCTGCCTTCATGATCCAGGCAAGTTGCGAGAACACAACCAAAGCAACCAGGCAGCCAGTCAAAACTTAAGAAAGTGCCGTCTGTGGCCCCCAACTCTTCCTGGAGCACCGCATTACATACGCTATCTACTGCCCAAACAAATTACAAAGAAATATTGTTTTCAAGTGCTTCCTAATGTCGCATTACATACGCTAGCTACTGCCCAAACAAGTTACAAAAAAATATTGTTTCCGAGTTCTTCCTGATGTTTGTTCACAATATCACTGAGGCTGTAACTTCCAGCACTCAGACAGGGTTGTCTCTGCTCTTTTGAACGCCAGCAGTCCGTGAGCTACGCGGCGCGGGTTTTGCGCCGCCTCGAGAGATGGCACCACGCTGCTTGGCGCCGACTTCGTCAAATTTTCTTCTAGCTGGGCAGCCTCCATATGGACCAGTGCACAGTATGGCGTTGTGGGCTGTGGTGTGGTGTGGTGTGGTCAGGTGTGCCATTGCAACATGCGGGACACCCATCTTAAGATTGTGACTAGTATCATCTTCGACCAATCCGATTTGCCGGTTGCCATTTCATGCTTACGTCTGCTCTAGATCACGGGAGAGCCACGCATTTTTACCAAAAGTTCTATGGTGAAGAAGCCTGAAGGTAACGAATAATTGGAAATTTTGAGAGCATTACATTTGACGCTAGCTTGGTGTTTTGCGAATCGTGGATAAAAGTTCGTCTCTAAACAAGGCGGGCTCGCCGAAATCAACTGTTAAAGTCGACGGCATAACAAATACCGCAGCCCTCTCTACAGCAAGCTTAGCGCAAGCTTTGTTGTTAAATTTGCACTGAGTCTATACGGCCACTCTTTAAGCATTCTGTCACGTTCAAATACTGACGTCACAGCCTGCACAAGCTCGTGGTCTACATATCCGAGTCATTCCAGAGTCCCGGTGCGCCTGCGCGGACCAGAACATCCTGACTTTTGGCATAGTAGACTATCATACCCTCCACGCTTCGCCAAATGTCATCGATGTCGTATGTTACATGTTACACATGTAATATCTGTTACACATGTTACACTCCACATGTTGCAGTGGTGGCCTATTAACCTGTAGTTTGGCTGAAAAAAGAGAGATGAGAAACCCAAAGGTCTAAAGAATGGTGGCGAAACCTGCCGCGGTGGCTTAGCGGCTGCTAAGCACGAGGAGTTTTGTTGATAAGCACGAGGTCGCGGGACCAAATCCCGGCCGCGGCGGACGCATTTCGATCGGCGCGAAATGCAAAAACGCACGTGTCCCGTCCATTGCGTGCACGTTAAAGATCCCTTGCTGGTCAAAATTATTCCCGAGTCCCCTCCCCCTCCATGGCGTGGCTCTTAATCAAATCGCGGTTCTCGAACGCAATACCCCAGAATTGATTCAACTCTAACTCACCAGAGCATCTGACCCCACTGCTCCGCGCCTCATATCCTCGTTACGTCACGTCGTAAGCGAGCGACTATCAGCTTCGCGACGCACCTGCCTTTTCCTCCTCACGTGGCCTTTACGCTCTTTCTACCCCTTTGCTCCCTCCCCTCTCCTTCTCCATTGCCATTCGTTTATATATACGGCCCCGAACCTATGCGAAAAAGACAAAGGAAGCCATTAAACTGTCTATGGACAGTTTATGAGACCATTATCAACTTGAAAACCTGAACTGATCACATTTTTTTGGTGCTGCAATACAACTTGAATGCAAGGAAACAAAAACGCGTTATAGCTATTCTATGCAAGAGCATATCGAGTACACCATGTAAACCGTATGGACATAGTCAACTTTAGTGCGGCGTCTGCTGTTCACTGAGATTTTTTTCCACTCAAGCCGGAAGTTTCGTTCCCGCTAATAAATATCTCTGGGAAGTTTCATGCATAAGTAGCAGCTTAGTTTCCATGAAGTTATGGTGGCCCGCAGAGCAAGACTACATCTCAAAGTTATGGTTTCTTTTGTGCATAGACGATATAAGCTAAGACATAAAAGCTAACAGACATATCCACGCGGCATGTTTTTGGCAAATGAGGGCTGACGAGCACCTTGAATAGTGCGCCATGCTCACCTCAGTGGCTGCTAAAATGCATATCGTTACACGTGCACGTATATGGGGGAATTTTCGTCGCGACGAATCAGTAGAAAAATGACAGTCGGAAGTTGGCAGGCAGCCTCACTATGAAAGCTTCGTCAAGCAACGACTGCAACGTCGACGGGATCCTTCGTGCGGCGGAGACCCAATATTGTCGACCTCGGCAAAACCTCGCCAGCCGTGAAGACGAACTGCTCAGAACGCGCCTCCACCGGAAGGCTTCCGGTCAATGCCTTCGAGTCCCCGCGTGGGGTGACGTTGCTGTCCTGGCGAGAAACGGGTGCAGTGAGAAGAAGCACGATAGAGCGAAGGGTGAGCGGCGTCGTAACTGCGTTCTCTGGAGCGCGCCTCGGCCTTCCCGAACCCAATCAAGCCATCCGCACGCAGCAACGCAGGGCCCCGCACTGTTAGTGCCGCTGCCAGCGCCGCGCCGCCAATGCCACCCAGCCGTCGTCCGACAGCCGCACTTCCTTCTATCTTCCCTCGCCTGCTGCAACTTCCGCTCTTCCGCTCCTGCATTCGCTTGCGCCCCCTTCTACTTTTGCTTCTGCTTGGCGTTATCGCCCGAGGCCGCCCTGAACGGCTTGCCCCTGGTTCCTCTTCACACTCCCTTTAGTCCTGCCCACACACCACTTTCTTCCTTCGATCTTTCCAAGTTTTGCACCCACCTTCATCGCGCAAGTGCGTGATTTTGTTTTGAAAGCTACCGTTTTATTCACCACTCTTCGGCTGTTTATCCATTCACCTGGCCAACGATTCTGCCTTCCTGGATCCACTTTTTATGCGAAGCATATTACGAGGGCTCAACCCAGCTCCTCAGGCGCGGCGGTGACCATGAAATCACGTGACACCGTGACGTCACGACAGAGGAGAAGTGGCTTTGGCTCAACTCTTGCAAGACGGGCTGGGTGGGAATCGAACCAGGGTCTCCGGAGTGTGGGACGGAGACGCTACCACTGAGCCACGAGTACAACGCTTCAAAGCGATACAAAAGCGCCTCTAGTGAATGCGGTGTTGCCTTAGAAACGCGCTGTTTCTAAGGCGTGCGTCTCTTGCTCAGGCGCACATTTCGTTGCCGCGCCGAACGCTGCTTTGCTCGACGCTCACCGCGTCCAATGCGGGGCGCGTAGTCGCTGCCCTGTAGCCCATTGTCTTACACCCCTTGGCGGGTCGACGGGAACGCTGTCGCGTTCCACTCTTGAAGGCGAAGAAGTAATGCATGAGTTGTTTCTTCGTCTAGCCGAACCAAATATAGCCAAGCAACAGCAGTTCACCAGGCTAAACAGTGGTTCAACAACTAAAATAAAGGCTAGTATGCTTCGCATCCTGGGCTTAACCTTACCTAAGCCACAGCCATTTTTTTCTTCTTCTTTTTCCCGCGTTAATTTTGTGAAACAAACGTGTATTGTTGATTGCTAGTCTAGATGAATTGACCATCCTCAAAGGAATTTTATGTAGTCTGTTCACACTTAATTTGGTTGGTAGTAGCATAAATATGAATTAAAATAACTTCAAATATCTTCCGCTAGAAGCTTCCATGTATTCAAACCTATCGCATACCATGAAGGCAGTAGCATCGCTGGGCCTTCCCTCCAAATATGGATCCAAATTTACTTGTGCAAGCTCGTCTTGTTCGGGCAACCTCGGCTGCGTGCCTTCAAGCGAACTCCGAACAATCCAACACGCATAGCCATCGGCAAAAACGGTTTTACTAGTCATGCAGAAAGGGCTGACTGGTTCAAGGGAAGCAACAACTGAAATTGCAAAGGTAATGTGTACAAATGTAAAAGGATGCCACGCTAAATAAGCTCACTCGACCTTGATTCACTGCTTTCGCTATACCATTGTAAAGCCTTACTACATGTTCGCTACATGTGCTATATATAACACTTCAGTATTTTTTTACTGTACCAATGACACATTGACAAGCAGGTATGTACGAGCAAGCGCGCACGCGTACGGTGATGCCCTCTCGAATTTGTATTGTTTCTGCCTGCATCAAATCTTAGGTACAGTTCTCCCACTCCAGCTTATCAGCAGCTTTCTCCATCCTCAGTATCTTGGCGTTAAAATGTTTGTTGACGGCCCCTTCATATATGGTGCACGGATCTGCATGATGGGTGGAAATCAGTGTTCATCATCACTGTGACAATATTCAGCGGTAAGTATAGAGTGGTGCTATTAATGTATTTGGATGTTACGCCTCGATGTCACAGTCACCAAGGAATGATCTGGGTGAGCGCAGACGTAAGCATCGGCTAGAGTTTACTTTTATGATTATGAAAGGACACGCAAAACGAAAATAAAGGAAATATATTTGCAGCCTCCAGGAAGAAGCTGTGCGTGTATAAACCACAGCAGAGCGATTCATTCTTACTTAACGCGCACTGGCATGTTTTTCTTCTCTTTTTTTCTTTTCTGCGATAGAATAGAAGTGTCTAATAGTCTGTCTGACGCTTTTGTTACCAACGGACATGCAGCCGATTTTGAACGTGCATTGGATAAGTTCTTTGGAAATCTTGAGAGAGAAAGAGAGAAACAAGGTAAGAAGGAAAGGCAGGGAGGTTAACTAGACTGAGTCCAGTTTGCTACCCTACACGTGGTGAGGGGAATGGGTTAAGAGAGAGAGAGAGAGAAGGGAAGAAGGAAAGGCAGGGAGGTTAACTAGACTGAGTCCAGTTTGCTACCCTACATGTGGGGAGGGGAATGGGGGGGGAGAGAGAGAGAGGGAGAGAACTTAGGTGTAGGATGTATATAGTCGGGCACTCAAGTCCGTTGCCCTCAGGTAGTGAAAAAGCGCTCGAACTGCTTTCTGGGCTAATGAACTTTGAGGCCAAGCTCCGAAGATCTTCGCTTCCGTAAATGACCTGTCATCCAGTCTATTTAAGGCACACTAGAGAGCCTCACGTTAGAAATCTTGAGTTTTGCACTAAGCACATTCCCTAGTTGATTTCTCATTGCGTATTAGTGCATATATATGCATTATAGTGCATTATGCTTTTGTTATATTTAAAAATTACCCTCCATATAGCGACCAAAAAATTGGGTTAACAGTATCCAACAGATAAAGAAAGACGAAATAAATTTACACTACTACATGGTACCGTCACAAGCCACTTGATCAGTGACCGTGATCTCCTTCATTTCCATGCCTGACCAGACGAACTTTCGTCGAACCCTTGATTATGATTGCTGCAGGAGCGGGGTGATGCAAAGCGGCCCGAGCACGCATCAAGCGTCGTGAGAGCGCACCGCAGGCCTTAACTCGAAGTAGCGGCACAAAGAAAAGAAACAAGGACAGAAAATGCCCAACGTTCAGACGGGGCCTTACCCCTTTTGTCGTGTCTTATGTACACCTCCGAGCGCGTTAGTGAAGACGAAAAGGGAGAGAAAGCCGCGGCGGGGAAATAACTAGCTCGAATTCCACAAAATATTGAAGGATATAATTTTTTGTCTTTTTAATTTTTTATACAGGCGACGTTTGTAGCAGAACACCCACACTCATATTCCCCATCGAGGCCTTAGCTAAGACGGGGTGCCACGACGTTCACATTGCGAGTAAATGTCGCTGCAGATGGGGGAAATATGAATCGTGCATGTGTACAAATTATTAGCACCTGTTCTCAGTAATTATGTGGGCCAGAAAGAAATTCCGGTATCAATATTGTGAAATGCAAGCTTATTTGTTTAGCAGTAAAAGACTTCTGTCGTCTCAAGAATATTGGCTTTTGGGTAAGGTAATCTTATTGTACTCGATCTGGTGTTTGTATTGCTGTCTTTCTCAACCGGTCTGCTTCTACCGTTAAGGTTCTCAAAACATGAATTCCCTTTCGATTGATATGAATCTAGGCGGAAATATTATCGTCAATTTTAACACTTTCGTGACCGCACCTATTCCTGTCGACAGTATGTTCTCGGTAGTACAAGTTCGCATTTTGGTGCCTCTCCGAGCGCTTAGGACCGCCAGCGCCATCGAACAGGTTAAAGAGAGACTATTTTATCAGGTTCAGATTTGTGTTTCTCTTTTCCGCCGTGTAGGGATTTTTAAAGCGCCTGCATGGTCGGGGTGACGAGCGCTCGTTGTTTTCGAGATGGCATTTACGTCGTGCGCATCCGCTCCATGGAAACGGCGAGTTTCGACGGATTCCGACGCATCTGGGCTCGAATTTGTGGATGATCACAGCACCACAAACTCGGAAGACGACTTCGATTCGTCGGACTTCAGTACGGACGACGACAGTGCAGCAAACCACCGTGGAACATCGACAGGTATCCGCCGGTGAGTTTTGCTTTCTTCTCGGACCGTGTTATCGCATCGTAAGGATTTCCGGCGTGTTCTAAAGGCCACAGTTCTTATCTGCAGGGTGTCAATGTCATTCAGACAGGACCATTTGCCGGCGGCCAAGCAGAGAGTGGAGTTTTGTATATGAAGACCGCCGGGAGTGGACCTTGGAATCGCGTTCCGGAGTGCTGCGCGGCGGTTCGTAAGAGCCGTCAATTTCTTGTTGTTTTTCGCCGCCGAAATCATCGGGGATATATGCAACAACACAAATAAGTATGCGTGGATGCACATTTTCGAGAAGCCCACGTACAGCGAGAGATAGATCGCGGAAGGAAGTCACTCAAGAGGAGATGCTCAAGTTCATCGGACTTCTCGCATACATGGGAATCGTGCAAGTCCCATGCTTGCATTGTTATTGGAGCACATGCAGATTATTCTCCGGGCTTCTTCTGACTACAGTGATGCCAAGGAAATGGTTCAAGGTGTTGCTTGCCTTCCTGAGGGTGTCTGATCCAGGGAAGACGACCGTCGCATCCCATGGCAAGCTTCACCGCATATCCTCTCTGCTTCAGCACATCAACGATTCTTCCACGCTGTTTTTTCAACCACGTCGGAACCTCTCCGTCGGGGAGAAAATGGTGAAATCAAAAGGTCGGTCTGGAATTCTCCAGTACATGAGGGATAAAGTGATCAAATGGGGTTACAAATTATGGGTTTTGGCAGATTCAGAAACGGGGTACACTGTTCAGTTCAGCATCTATACGGGAAAGCGCGAAGAACCTAGCGTGCAAGGCTTGGCATTCGATGTTGTGGTGCGGCTGTGCAAAAATTATCTTGATCAGGGTTGCATCATTTCTTTGGCCAATTCCTACACTTCCACATCTTTGTTTGTTCATTTACTGGAGCGCAAGACACTTCCGTGTGGGATAATGTGGAAAGATCGGCGTGGCTTTCTAAGTGAACTCAAAGGCACACAGTGGGAAAAGAAGGCGAAAAGCGAAAAGAGAAGGCAGAGTTCGATGACTGCGGGAGCAGGATGTTTTGTACTTGCAATGGAAAGACAGGCGGGTTGTGAATATGTCTACCGCGCAGACAGCGAATAAACTCGTCCTTACAAAGCGAAGAAAGAAAGTTGGGAATATGAGGACAGAAGTGTCCGTGAAGGAGCCGGTGCTGATCAAGAAATACAATGTGGGCATGCTCGGAGTGGATAAATCTGACCAGCTCATCGGATCCTACAACATTCTTATGAAGTCCGTGCGTTGGTGGAAGACACTGTTTTTCCACTGTATCGATATAGCGATAGTAAATAGCTTTATGATGTTGGACGAGCATCATCAGCAGCATCCAGAAGTCCCACAATTATCGCGAAGTTTGCACTTCAACCAGTTTGCCTTCAGGTTAGAACTAATCGACCAGCTGCTGGGATATGATGAGCCATATTTTGCGGACCCCCCAGTTGCGCCTGTTGTTCCCTCTCGGAGAGCACCTTAGGTTCAACAGCATCAAATACAAAAAATGGAAAGATATAGAAAGTGTAAACTGTGCTATGAAGAAAGAAAAGTTGCGCAGAAAACAAATCTGCGAAACGTGCAGCTAACCTCTGTTTCACTTCATCGAGAAACTGCTTCGCACGGTGGCACGATAGACGACACTAGGTCTAATGTTTTCTTGTGTACCTGAAGAACTTTTGTAGATACAGAGTTAATATTTGCAGGCTGATTTTATATGGCCCTTTTGTTGAAAATGTATATTTCGATTTTTTAAAATATTTTTTCGGTGCAAAGCAGCATTGATGTTTTTATCTATCTTTCTCATTTTTGTTGCGATTTTTTCGTTTTGCTTAATTTTTTCGTACTATTAATAATAAAAATGTTGTTTGAAATTACCACCGTTGGAAAGACAATTTCTTCTTCTACAATTTGATACCATACACTTTAACATGAATCATTTCCTGTGGCAGGAAAAAAAATAAAAACCAGACTACCCTAAAACTACCGATTTTCCCGCAGTCACGAAAGTGTTAACTTGCTTTGTCCCTTGCTTCGTTCGCGTTCACCAGAATGATGCCGAATGTCGCCACTGAGAAACTTCTGACTGGGTTCGCATGCGTATAGAAAAAAAAATAATGCAGCGAGGAGGCATTGGCAGCTGGCGTTCTTTGAAAAGAATGCTCGAGAGTACGACGACACAGGAACGGCGCTGCTCCAATCAAAGGAAATGCAATTCGAAACGCGCAGGCGGCACTTTTTCATTTCATTCCATGAACAATTGTAAAGCGACAGGAATGCATGACTACGCGAGCTCGGGTTTTGCGTTTGCGAGCAAAAGCAGGAACGGCGTGTAACTGAAGCTACGCGAACTCTTCTCACTGTCGTCAAAGAGCTAAACAGTGCGTGGGCGTATGAGTGGGCGAAAGTAAAAGAGAAAAAAAACGAAGGTGCACATAAGCAAGACGAGAACGCAGCAGAGTAGTGCACCATTCGCAGCGACGAATAAGTTTCGCGAAAAAGGAGGGAGAGTGCTTGATTCAAGAAAGAAGATATGGTTGACGTTGCCATGTCAAGAAGAAAAAAAAAAGATGATCTCGATTGCATGGCCATGCGTCGGGAAGAGATTGTATACGAGAAATTTTTAGTCGAAGTATAAGTTAGAAAATGCCTGCGAGCATTCCACTGTATCACAAGAACAATGAGGAAATAAACCTTTGCGTTGTGGAAGTTTCACTGTGCCCAAATGACAGTGCCTCCGCCTGCGTGGCTTGGATCTTGCGACGCGCTCGACGAGCCTGATGGCGGGCGACGAAATAAGAAGGACCTGACTGTTGGGCAGGTTCGTAAGGGCGCCTATCCTTGTCGCTGTTTCGAAGGAATTAGAAAGGTGCTATTAAAGGCTGGGAAAACTAAGAGAGAACCATCGCTGCGTAGTCTGCGCGGGGTAAAATCTAATGCGAACTGCAAAACCTCGTGTAAGAAGGCGCGCTTTGTGCACAATGTCTTGACCCACCAACCCCAGTATATAGTTGTTAATATACTACTAAAGCTAGGACGTGAGACACAGACCCGTTTCGGGGGCGGGGGGGGTGGGGGAGGGGGGGGCTTTTTGAGCACCGGCTCTTTGCCGCAGGTGTGCTTGCCTTTCACCTAACATCTGCAATGTACGTGGAGCAGGCGACATTTAACGGCACTCGTATGGGAGGCCATACTTGATATGCAATAAATATAGGTGCTTTGTCGTTTTGTTATCCGTTTGTATTTTAAATATAGAGTTGGATGCTAAGTGCATTGGCCAGGCGCATATCTCTATCATCATATAAATAATGTTTCTATTTTTATATCGTCAGAAAACGCGTAGAAATGCTAGAAAATTGCCCCAGTGACTCGCGATGCTCCCTGAAGCAAACGTGTGACCATAATCGCTTGCACAATCTTCAAAAAAAAGTACATAACAGCTGTTCACCACGTCAGACTGCAGTAGCAGCACGTTGCGTTTGTAAACTCACTGCGCCATTGTGCTTGCTATACCAGGACGCTGTTGTCGGTCTCCAATGAAGAAGTCACCGTCAGAGGACGCCACCAACAATTGTCACGTAGGTGTAGGCACGAGTAAACCCGAAAGACAATCGCATAATCTTCCCTCAAAATTAGTCATGAATTGTATACATTAGGAAGCCTTTGTGCTGCCGTGTACGTCTCGCTTAGGTTATTTATCTACGGGCAAGGTAACAAGTTAACGGGATGCAGTCAAACCTCAGCCCAGTTCTAGATGGCAGTGTTTAAAAGAGTACACCATTATGCTCAGGAAATGTTCGGCCTTTTCTCAGATCCCACGTCCCCTAAACTCTCGATCCAGCCTGCAGGTCACAGTTTACCAAGATGAAGAAACTGTGTGAACCCGCGACCATTTCTAAATAACACGAGACGCCGCGGTGAATGTGCCAATTGGCAATTTATCGCCGGCGTGTGCAATATACATGGTGTCGTACGTAACTTGTGCCAAAGTCTAACAATATGCGAGTGCAACGTAGCTGAACAGAACCAAGGTAATGTTGTTTGCCATGGCTTTGAACAAGTCAGACTCCTTGTTATTTTGCCTAACTGCATAATTATTTGCTATAAATAAATAACTTCTCGCATATTATAAACCAAGCAAAATTGTGAATCAGCAAATTGGAGGCCTTTATGGAAAATTCACGATACATATTTCTGTTGCTCTGTACGAGGTACGGTATGGTAAAACTTTAATGAAGTCCTGCAGATCATGAGTCTTCACGAAGCGGGCCGTGGTACGTAAAAGGTTTTTTTAAGCATTAATGAAAGCCCGCGAAACACGAAAAAAGTGCCGTGCGACTAGCTGCACGGTACTTTTTTCGTATTTTGCGAGTTTTCTTTCCGTCATAGCCTGCAGCATGACTGGAGTACGGTTGTTGCAATAGTTCGCGAACTAACAGATAAATATATTCTAGCTGATACCAAGGCCACTAATCTCGAAGCTAATCGGTGCAATAGCCATCTCAAACATATTTGCTGCAAAAAGCAGCCTCTATCCAAATCGGCAAAAAAAAAAGAAAGAACACTAATGATGGCCGTTGGTTGTAATATAAGCTGCTATTTGATGAATACGTAACGGTACTAAAAGAAGCGATAGGTAATTTTTAATCTAAAATACTTCCATCAAAATAAATTGGTTAACTCACATAGGGCACGTAATTAATAGTTCTCTCCACTAGCTGGACTACGTTCGGTGCAATTTATCAAAATTGCCGCATCAACTAATATATTACTATAAAAAGCACCAATTCGCTCCAAGCTGGAATATGCTGCATCGTTATGGGATCCATCTCATTCAATTCTGATTGACTCCCTTGAAATGATTCAAAGTAATTATGTTCATTTTATATTCTCGAATTACAACCGCAATACAAACATAACGGTATACAGTCAAGTCTAAACTTACTATTTCTCTATCTCGCCGTAAAATATCTCGTTTACGATTTTTTTTCATAAAATACATTATCACCAGTGTATTCACGATGAACTTATCTCTCCCCCTGATTACATTTGCCAATGGCTAGAACATTCTCGCAATGTTGGCATTTCACTATGCAGAAGTAATACATTTTGTACTCCTTACCACTCACAGCCAGAGAGTGGGACCACCTTCCCGGACCGATTGTAATCATTCAAGATCGCGACCAATTCATGAAATAGTTAGCTAACGTAGTATAATAAGATACTTTTCTATTTGTATAACCGAGTCCCGTCTGTAATGGCTCTCTGACATTAAGTGTATTTGTAATAAATAAATATATAAAGCATAAGAAGGAGGGGTAAGTCTGCGTGGTGCGGCTGCAAAGTACATAGTAGCAGCGAATATAAACCTCCGTTAAAGTTCTTCCTTGCATTGCCTTTTCCCTCTCCAAAATGCGAATTGCAGTGTTACTCTAATGGTGTTGCGGCTTGCGTTAATACAGCGAATAAATTTACTGCTCAAGTGAAAAAAAAACATAACCCAATAAGGACCCTTGGCTAACATTAACGGATAGTTCTTTGTTGCATGAATTAGTCACGTAACTTTTGGCTGCTCTTAAATATCCATGCGCATAGCACGTGTTTTTAGACTTTGCTGTTATTTGAAGTTTTCTTACGACTTTACCAGAACACGCCGATCAGAGCGCTGTAATGGTTGTTGCAAAAAAAAAAAATCTTAAGGAAAATGAAAATGAACAGGGCAGTGTGTGGAGTAAAAAGCGCTGACAGGACGGAGGCTGGTACTGCACTCCGTAATGGGTTCTCGCGGTTTTAGCGCCACAGCGAAACACGTTCTCGGCGGTCACGTACGTCGGGGGCGCTCGCTATGCGTTGAAAACTTCATTAGAGTAAAAAGGCATTTTATTACCGAAAACCGCTGACGAGGTCCAGGATCGGTGTAATGCAGTCACGAAAGCACGTTCACGATGAAAGAAAAAAAAAATGGAAATGGCATTAAGCGCACGGCTGAAGAGTGCGAGCAAGCGCATTGAAAAATGTAATGGTGCTCGCACCAACAAGAAACACAAAGCTAGGAATGGGCTCTCAGAAAGAATGACCATCAAAACTTCAACGGTGGTTTCTATGTACCTTAAATAATTGTATTCTTGCTCTTTATCTTGAAGTGGTCGCATCCGTATATTAGTAGCTTACTGAACAGCACAGATCTGGCACTGCTGGTTTTCCTCCTCATTATGCGTTTCTTTTCACTATGTCATCACACTGATATTTCGGGCATCTCTTGTTGCTTGCTTTAAGGGCACTAAGTAATACTTTATCTGTAAGCATATTGTATTGTTACGCGCGAACCGTTTAAATAAATATGCAAGGCAGTTCAAGGGAAACGGTTGGCGTTTATTCCGGGAGCGGTCCAAAGGTAGCTCGCTGAACGTCGTCGTCCTCTTTCTGCACCCTCTGTCTTTCTTTGTCATTCGCGCTCCTTCTGCCCTTTGTTACGAGAGCTCGTGACAGCATGGAACATAAGCTGAAGGGCACTTTTGTGTCAAACTGTTTAGAAATAACACAGTTACCTTGCTCTTAGGTGCTGCTGAATGCCGATGCATAAGAAAGAATGGCTGTACTGAGATGCGAGCGAAAGTCACAGACAGCAGCAGCACCGTAAAGGAGCTGGGACGCTTCGCTTCCTAGCATGCTGGCCTTTACAATTTTCTGGCGAAGCTTGCCTAAGTGTAAGGCGAAGATATAACAATTACAGCTTTGTGAAAGCTAAACGCATTATATCTCAGTGATATAGTGCCAATATATCGATCATATACGCTCCTATTCAATCTAACGAGAGCAATCGTGATATTTTTATTAATAATTGTTACTAATATGTCGAAACCGGTAGCCGTAACCACTATATGGTGATTAATCTTTCTTATTTTCATTTCAGTTAAAAGTGGGTAAGATGACATAAACAGAAAATCGTAAGCGAGGTTCCTTGTGGAATTTTATCGCGCCAAAGCTTGCGTTATTACTGCTGACTGGCAGGAAGGTAGTGTAACACGGAAATGAAATATAAAAAGAAAGGGTAGATGGATTACATCGACTGATGGCGTTATGTGGCGGCAGTATTCCTATCTATCTATCTATCTATCTATCTATCTATCTATCTATCTATCTATCTATCTATCTATCTATCTATCTATCTATCTATCTATCTATCTATCTATCTATCTATCTATCTATCTATCTATCTATCTATCTATCTATCTATCTATCTATCTATCTATCTATCTATCTATCTATCTATCTATCTATCTATCTATCTATCTATCTATCTATGTCTGCCTATCTATCTATCTATCTATCTATCTATCTATCTATCTATCTATCTATCTATCTATCTATCTATCTATCTATCTATCTATCTATCTATCTATCTATCTATCTATCTATCTATCTATCTATCTATCTATCTATCTAATCTTCCTACAGCAGTTGGGGCATGTCAGGAAAAAAAGCGTTTGCAAACCGCTTGAAAGTGCATGAAGGCCCACGTAATTTTTCTATATATTAGTCGATTTTTCATATTAAAAATAACTTGGCTTTTTTTCATGGAGAGTGAATTTCATGAATAACGAAGGACGGGGCAGAACAGGTTATTCGTGTTGTGGCTAAAAACACGAGTATAATCTGAGTGAATCGTGCTGTCCGCGCGTGTTCTCATATACAGCACGCCTTTCCTTTCTTTCTCCTTTTATTGTATTATGCCCTTTCCCAGCGTAGAGTAACCAACCAGACGTTTTCTGCTCAAGATTCTTGCCTTTAGTTTCTTGTTCTCTCTCCCTTTCAAAATGTGGCTCAGAGTTCCTTTTGTAGCCATACTTTTTTTTTGTTCGTTGCGACTGAATTTTGAAGATGTCGTTTTTTTGTTTTCTTTTTCACTGTTTAGCGTTTTCAGCAAACCAGCAATTGTACGCCTAATATAAACAGGAATGTAGCGTCATCGCCATTTACCGCACCACAGAGGTATAAAGGAAGACAGTCACGTGAATAGCCGTCGCTAGGAGACGTTTAAATACCGCCTGGGCTGACCACAGCCTTTGCCCCTTCACTCAATCTCGCATCTCTTTGACAAATGGGGCCTCAATCACTTTCACGATAGCCTCCACATTTGTCGTGACCTAGACGCGATGCAGTCGTTCCATTGAAGCGTTTCATTTGCCCGCCTGCTCAGCGAGCACAGTTCTGTCATCAACGTTACCTTACACTTCCCATACTGCTGCAATGACGCTAGGACCATCCGTTAGAAAACGCGCTGCCTCGGCCACGGCCGAAGTGGACTCTCTGTGTGCGTTACGCGCATAGAGAGACCAGGTCAGTGTGCATGAGCACTCCTTTGTAGTCCCAGAAGATAGACCTGGGTTTTTTACTGCGTGAGTCTGGATGCAGAAGCCCTCGTGTTGCAGGTCCTTCAGCTAGAATTCGACCAGCTTCTGCGCCATGCTCAGGCTCCTCAGACCGCGTGCGCTCCCGAATAAATGAGGGCCTTCTGCTTGTTGGTCTAATTGGTTGTGTATGCGTCTACTTATTCTTTAGTTATAGGACCTCTTTTCGGTTTCGATAAGAGAATTGTATGTACTGCCCCAGGAGAGAACCTACATATAAAGGAGCGTTCCATCTTAAGGCGTCATTATTTCTGTGGCTTTCGAATCAAAGTGACTTCACCTGAATTACTGGAGGTGTCGTTAATACCCCAGTGACTCAGCAAGGATGACTGGGGCGGAGGAATTGCCTCTCTTGATCACCTGAATAAAACCCACCTGCAGTTACAACGAACCAACCCTACTGCCAATATAATGGTTAGCGAGCCATTAAAAAGACTAAATTGCATTTCATATCGTCGCCATTTTTACTTTGTTGTCATAATCTCGTCATGCTACCGTCGCTACGCCGTCATCATCAATCAGTCGTCATGATACCATTGTCACCATGCCTTCGTCATTCAATATTAATTATGTCTTCATTATATAGGGATTATGCCGCCATTGCGATACTATCATCGTTATTGCGTCATCGATGGTCACCGTGATGCATCCGCTATCATGCCAACGCGGCCAAGCCGTCGTGGTCGTGCTGTCGTCGACATTTCAACTTCGACATCCAGTGGTCGTCATACCGTTGTCATCATCCCATTCTCCTCATGTTGTCGTCTTCACGTTGTCGTGATTACACCATCGTCTTCATTTAGAAGTCATCGTCTCGCTGCCGTCATGCCATTGCCCTCATACTGCCTGTGTCATTCCGTCAACGTCGTTTTTTCTTTGTCATTTCACCGTCGTCACAGCGTCAGCATCTTGCAGTCGTTGTCATGCTGCCATGCTCCTGGGCGACCTTGGCAAGTGAGTGCCACAGAGAAGGTAAACAATGCCGGAGAATTTAGCATACAGTCGTAGCAATGAAAATCTCAGAAAGACCACTACAGATGTTAATAAACGTGACTTCAGAAATACGGTATGTTTCTACATAGCTGAAATGCTAATTCCATTATCATCGACATTCTTCGTGAGATGAGTTCAACCGTGATTTATTTATGTAATCTAAATAATAAATTTTGTGGCTCAACGGCTTCATATATGGTGGCGAAAGGTGAAATTTCAAAATCATTTGTTTCGCATAACAAAGTTTTAGTCACGTTCTCCTTTCGTGTTGCAGAAGCTTCCATGAAGCGACATAATTTCTTTTATTTTCGCCAGTCATTTGACTGTTCCTCTTATAACCTTTAAATTGTGCGATTGTTCTGCTTGCGACTCTATTTTCATACTTCTATTCAACATACAAAGGGTTGTTTCATTCTCAAACTCAAACACAAGTTCAGCGTTCCGCTTGAGAAGAACACAATAGCAGAGGGGTGCTAAACTAAGGTTTTACACAAAGCCGTAGCTTTCCCGCCAACGTGTCAGCCAAATTGCATCATTTGAGAAGCTACCGTGAAATTGACGGGAACGCCCTTTCCTCACTGAATGTACAGAGCTCACGGCAGCGAAAAATAGCGGCAGAAAATAGCAGCAGAAAACAGGAGCAGCAAACAAAAACCAACACGACTCACGCGTGTCTGACAGCAGCATTTTTTACACAGGTCACGATCTCGCATGCTGTCGGAGACTTTAGCAAAAGCAGGCCAGAAACAAAAACTGCCATGCTCCATCTGTAGTAAGCCGAAAGATAAGCCGTGAAAATCAGGGCGCGATTCTCTGACGCTGAGTGGATCATAAAGAGCGGGTGCGCTCCTGGGACAAGAAAAGAAAAAGCGCCATAGAACGATTGTACGCTGTCCAGGCTCACGAACGTCATGACTCAAAGCTCCGAGATGAAGATAAACACGCTGTCAGGCACTAAGTGAGGCGGTCTATTTGTACTGGAAGCACGCGTGCGCCTCTTATTTTTCATAGCGCCAGAATGCAGTCGCCGTGATGATGGCTTTTCTAGTCCAGCATGAGGCTGTACAGACTAGCACAGAGGGAGTCTATCTGTGACTAAGCTCGTCACGTTCATATCGCGTGGAAGCTGCACCGTCACGTGGAAGAAGTGCGTTAAACCGTTGCCTTAAAATCGTGACTCGGCTCTCTGCAGAAGATGTTTTGAAACATTCCAGCACCGTTAAGAGGAAGCTTCAGCTGGGGCCCAACTCCGACGCGGCATATTCAAATACATGTTAAGCGCAACAAAAAACGCTTTTTTGACATAACCTTTCGACCGATTTTAATGAAATGAAAACCGTTCTGGTATACCCACCGCAGTTTTCGTCCTGATTCAAACCAAGCTACTTTCGTTGCTACAGAAGTGAACCACATCAAGACTGTCGGGATCAATTTACGTTGATTTGGCATGCCATGCTCCGCCTCTGCATTAGTGCCTGCAGAGATAGATAGCTCTAATTTGATGGCTACCTCTTATAAATCATAACTTAAATTTTTGTTTAGCTCCAGTAGTAAGCCTCCTATTTCCAAGTTAGCTTTCCTATTGTACTATTTGTTCTCATTTTGTACATCCTGCAAAAGCTCAAGCTGTGCCTCTTGGGCCTTGACTACTTCCTTCAAGTAGACAATTTCTTCTTCCTGGTCCTCCTCGCGCTCTTTGTTAGTTTTTATCTTTTACAATACTGAATCATACTGTTTCGACAAAAATGAGACTGAATCCTCTAGTTCCTTAACACTCAAGGAAAGCTTCGTGAATTCAGCCTTCAGCAGAAATAGGGAATCCACTTTTGCATGAAGAGTTAATAAAGAAGGAATAATCTCTTTGTTTCTTTGAGCTCAGCAACCAAGGATGCCACAAAAGAACTAGGTGCTCTGCCTGAGCAAAGTTGACCCATATGGTAGCAATGTTTACATTCAGTGGATGACATAAAACATCCATCATCGGTTAACCAAGTGTGACAAGCAATGCACTCTTCCAAGACCATGATACAAGCAAACAAGGTGCTTTAACGAATTTTGTGGGTTAGTCCGGTGGAGAAAGGTTAAAACACACGAAATTCAAAGGCAACTATTCTTACCTAACAAGAACAAGGCGCTTATGACAGGTTCACAATCTTCATCGTACTACTACTACTACTACTACTACTACTACTACTACTACTACTACTAGTAGTAGTAGTAGTAGTAGTATACATACATACATACATACATACATACATACATACATACATACATACATACATACATACATACATACATACATACATACATACATACATACATACATACATACATACATACATACATACATACATACATACATACATACATACATACATACATACATACATACATATCGAGCCTGCAAAGCCTACGCAGTTAAAGAAATGCTACCAATGTCCTGGAGGTTACAGCAATATTCTTGCGTTTTAGCTCTAAAGAAAATCTACGAAACTCTATGGTTTCACAATGTCTATGTTTAATAATGTACTCTTTAGCGGCTGTGTTCAACCGACTGAAAATGGTGACTAAAGTACCAAAATACCGAGCGTCTGGAGCAATTATTTTCACTCTTGTTCGATGAGATGGAAGAAAGCGCCTCAATTGTGCGCACCACATTCCTGCCTACAAACGATTCGCTTTCGTCATGCTGCGACCGCCCATCTAATGACACGTAGTTGAATAACGACCTAGGACTGTTTTACACAACCAATTTCTTCCCAGTCAGCCCGTTTACGGCTTGTCGTTAATCAACCAACGCAATACTGGAGCTCATTCGCCCTCACTCATTGGAACGCTTGTGCTAATGAGCGGCAGGATGTCTTTCGCATCTGCGGAAATACATTGGTGATTTCATCTCCGTGCGTATCTAACCCTGTAAAGAGTGCACACCCGTTAAAATAGTAGGCCTGAGGGAAGCATTGCACACAAATCAAGGAGTGAAAGGGCAATATAACAATAGCCCCTTTGCGCCGGAACATCGATTGAAAGTAAACTGGCATATTGTCCTCTTTCTCGGAAGTTAGCAGTTTCGAAATAATATCTGTGAAACGCACTTGCTCATACATTTATCTGTTACCTTGCGATGATAAGGTACCCAAACTCAAAGCGTTTCTTATCTAATCGAGCGCATTGGGCTTTACTTGCACGAAAATGGCCGACAGAAAATGGAATATGGAATACTCCTACGTCTGCGATATCCAGCATCAAAGTACTACAAAAAATAAAATTCATGGCCATGTTTCAAGTATGTGCAAAGCTGCTGCTCCAGCACACTTGAATATGTATCTGCTCTTACACGCAGATATAATTTTTACTCCTGCCAAGGACGATAACGTGAAATGTTCAGAAAGTCGCTCGCTGGGGAACACTTACGCGGACGAACTGGTGGGTAGTTGGTTGTGCATGTCTAATTGACCACAACGCACCATACATTGACAGGTACCGATAGAGTAGACAGCCCAAACACTGCATGGTGTCTAATGTTCGGACCTTGTCAGTTTATTGTGCCCTGTGATCGATTCGACTTGCACGGAGCTTCGCACAGATTAAAAACTTGTAATGGAACGAACACTTCTAGTCAACAGATCTAGGCCTTGAGCTTGTCTACTCAAAGAGGCGGACATTACTTGAATGAGAAATCGAAATCTATCATAGACTAAATAAAAGTTCACTAATTAAGTCTTAGCTAATTACCGTATGGCCCATGTTCCAAATTAAAAATTGTATCCGGTCAGACTGCAAGAAATATCCACTTGAAAATAATTATTTGGATTACACCATTTTCGACATACGCAATCAAACTTGCAGTAAAAATGCGCTGTACTTTCGTTTATGTTATCCTCAATTTATGCATTGAAGCGCAAAATTATTTGGACTGGCAATGTATTATCTGCGCAAAATTGAGATATTAGTATCGCGCTACTACTGTCATCCTGAGAATTCGTTCCAAGCGGATCCACCTTGCGAACAAAACCAGGCAAACTTTTCCTATGACTGGGAAAAATAGCGGTTTTCTGGCGCATTGTCAACCAAGTTCGCCCCTTCTATGCCGACCGGAATTCACATCAGTGCTACTTACAGGTGATTGCGCCACACACCTTTAATGCTCGTTGCTTTGAGAAAAATTCCAAGAAGTGTGAGCATAAGTAGGACCTGCCAAAGTAATTTACCTCTTGCTGTGAAAGCTCTGCAATGAATATCTCACGATACAAACTCGCGGCTCGACACGCAAGCGTTGCCGAAAACGCGGTGCCGAGAACGTCTTACACCGCGCCTCTTTTTCAACCAAGGAAGCGAATGGATACGGTGGGCCGATTGCTGCCTCTCATTAAGGGGAAAATTTTGAGAAACGATGAATTGGAACTCTAAATAGAAACGTCACAAAAGAAGCTGCAGGAGAAGGAGTAGGAAAAAAAGGAAGGAAACTTAGGGAGGTGAACCAGACGCACGTCCGGTTTGCTACCCTACTCAGCGGAAGGGGTTTAACGGAGGAAAAGAAAGGAGAGGGAAAGAAGGTAACATCACTGTGAGCATGTGCGGCTTTCCATCACTTCATGTCTATTATTGGTCACTAACCCGCCGTGGTTGCTCAGTGGCTATGGTGTTAGGCTGCTGAGCACGAGGTCGCGGGATCGAATCCCGGCCATGGCGGCCGCATTTCGATGGGGGCGAAACGTGAAAACACCCGTGTACTTAGATTTAGGTACACGTTAAAAAACCCCAGGTGGTCGAAATTTCCGGAGTCCTCCACTACGGCGTGCCTCATAATCAGAAAGTGGTTTTGGCACGTAAAACCCCATAATTTTTATCATTCGTCACTAAGGCCAGTTGATTTCACGAAACGTAGCAGTGACCGTGTCGCTTTGTATGCGTGCGACGCGTGGGGCCATGGTTCGAGAATCTTAGTCTCTGAGTATGGTCTGATATCTAATCGGTTTAACACCCTCCGAAGCAGGTGCAATAACGTGTGCACCTGGGGCACCATGTACTGCGCGTGGTAGCAGGCATATACGAAGGCTGTTGCCGCATGTTTCTGGAGCTCGTACACACGGTGTCACGTCCTGATGCTACGCGTATTAACGCGTAGTGCTGGAATAATGTCTCGTCGCTGCGGGCGAAAGCGGGATTTCAGATTCTCGCCGTGGCACACATTCATCCATGCGGTTACTGTGTGCACATTACAAGCACTGTATACGCCTGCAAACCGACGTGCCTTCGATGTCGCGTCCCTAATGTATGCCAGCATTAGGCGCCTAATAGTACTGACTGGTTTGAACTGTCGGCTGAGATGCCAACGGCTAAAACCAATAGAGAGCTTTAGTTTAGAGTGCCCAAGCATTCGGGGACGCAAACTACTGGGTGTACGAAAGAAAGCACAGCAAGCACAAAAGAGCGCGAAGGGCGAAAAGCTTTTACGCTAGATTATTTGGTCTAAGCAAATTTTAGCCAATCCTAATGCTGGACATATTATTGTATTAGCAATTATACGGACACTGCAGGTGACCTTCTGCTGTCGACGTCGGTCCAGCCGTGATGTTTCGCGTAAAGTCTGAGGGCGATAACATCGCCGCCGCTCACCGTATGCTGCATGTGCGAGTGATAGCGAATGCATGCGAGGGTTAGCCGACGATGGTGGCTCAGTCTCGTGGGGCGTCAGGTAGTGGGGGAGGGAGTTCGCCGTCTTCCTTCGAGCGCAAAGAACCGATGCGAGGGGAGGAAGGGAAGGGGGAGGGGCGTTCTACTTCAGCGGCGGCTGCGTATGGCGCAGTTCTATCTTAAAAGCGATCTGCGATGGGGACAGAGTCCGCCGCGCGCTGTGTTCTCGCCGCTTAGTTCCCGTGGAAGCGACAGGCACACGAAGGTCAATTCGCTCGCTGATGCTGTCGCGTTTTCTCACTGCAGCGTTTTGACAGCGAGCGTGCGCTGTCATCGAGATAAATGTGTTCATGTTCGCTTGTGCGTGCGTGCCGCCATGTTGCTTGTTAAAAGGAATTAGTAAACAAATGTTTACAAGTTTATACGGTGATGAAACTACTATTTTAATTCTTATAGCTGTCTATTAATTTGGTGTGCAATCGATGCTCACTCTCTTTAGCGAGAAAGTGCGACTTTTTATTAGCGAATTCCTTTTAATGTTTTCAATAACTTTTCTACACAAATACAGGAAATATTCGTGGAATTGCATGACCTGGAAACAAAACAGTTTTCATTGAATTAGCAGAATTAAATCCCGAATGTTCAAACTCATGAGAAAAAAAAAAGATAGCTAGAGTATAAACAGGTCGGTTATCCTGTGCTGGGGTAAGGGCTTAAAGAAAATTGAAGCTGATGCAAGGTAACACGCTCTTATACCTCTGAGACACGGGCACTCTGAAGTACTTTTGGTAAGGGGACATCTACCGGAAAGGCGTTCAAGCCCAGTGACACACAATAAAGGAGCACCTCCCTTACGGCAAACTTCCTTTGCTGGAAAGCAGATCGCGCACATACTTTTCGAGCCGAGAGGGCGTACTCTCACATACAGCGTATACAAAGGCCGTCAATAAAACGAAACCAATCGCAAAACTACGGTACTACATAAGTATTTCCTTTTACCTTGCGAAAACGTTTAAATTGTTTAGCGCTAATGCGATTTGTCCAACAGTGAAGATTTACTCTAGCTGTACTCTCAAAGGCTCGCATCACGTCACTCGTATCACTACACAAACGTGAAAAAGGACAGCAGAAACATGGGCAGTACCATGGCAGCACCATAATAAACAGCATGCGCAACAAACCCCTGGCTGCCCATAGTTGCTGGTCAAATTTAAATTGCTGCTGAGAAAGCAAAAGCATGAAGAAAATAAACGAATATGTGCATTAAACCCACCAACGATGAACAAAGAATGTTTTTAGGTTCTACAATCGCTAAATGTAATCTACTTAGGATAGGCAGCTTTTTTGAATATATGTTCTATCTTGCTGCTCTAAGAAGCATCGAATTCTTTTTTTGCAGCGTTTACTTGAGGAACCACTTCAATGAATTAGTGCGGTGTCATGTGTCATCGGCGCAACTCCTTTCTCCAAATGGTCCTTCAGAGTAACAAAAGGGGTTTACTGCAAAAATATTTTGCCCGTGTGTCCAGGGTATTGGACTTATGTATTAATTAGGTGGGTTCAGCTCGCATCTGCAGAAAGTTATCGTTTTCTCCACTTTCATCTCCCTTCCCCAACACTTGTAGACTTCAAGAGATCATAACAATAAATTTTCCTTGTGCATGAAGTCAAGCCCCCCAATTTCCCTTCTTTTCTATAAAGATGCGAACACATACTTGACACAAGTAGAAAGCAGCAGACGATGCCGGTGCGAGACGTTCATTACTTATGACCAAATATATTGTGTTAATTAATCAGTCAATAAATAAATAAATTAATTAATTTACTTATTTATTTATTAAGCAATTAATAAATATTAATTAATTATTTAATGACTAATTAATAGTGCTTTCTGCATAAGCAGAGTGAGTTCAGTGCCGCAAAGGAATAGCTTTACTAGAAGTGGCGTGCCTTGAAAGGTAGCCTAAGATTAATTTTGATGGGCTTTCTTTATCATCCCATAAATAAACGTACGCGAATGGTTTTGCATTTGCTTCCATCGAAATGCAGCAGTTTGAAAAATAAATTATACCCCACAAACACGTCCTTAGAAGCAGAACAGAGCTGTTACCGTGAACATGACTTTAAATTGCAAGTAGTGGTTGTCCTGTGTCCTGCTTCGCTTCATAACAAGAAGCAAGGCCCACCTACTATGATGATGCAGTGGCTGTGACATCAGGAAGTCGCCATAGCTTAGTGCGAGGTCGTTCGTTTGTTTCCCGGTCATGGCGGCCGCATTTCTACTTGGCTGAAATGCAAGAACGCCCGCGTACTTAAAGTTAGGTGAAGAATAATGCAACCCTTAACATAGAAAGTAATCTAGAGCCACACACTACGGCACCGCTCATCGTCACTAAGCACCGCGATTGCTTAGTGACGTCAAACCTCTGAGAATCAATTAAAATTAAAACACGCAAGGCAGGAAATGATCTGCGATTTCTCTTTGTAATTCTATTGCTTACGATCGCTTGGTATGCCTGTATATGGGCAGAAGCGATTACACGAAATTCCAAGCAAGTTAGTATTGAAGACAAGGAACACAAGATTTTGTGACTGCCTTCCTACCCCAGCTTTTATAAGTGCGAAATACTTACTACACGATCCGAATAGTGCGGCTTAACACGCGATTGAATGTGAGCATTTAGGCATCCGTGCACATAGTCGTTACAAAGGCGGCCGTTTGATTTATAAATTTTTATCATTCTGACACAATCGTCGGCGCCTTTATTGATGCAGTTTTATTTTAAAAAGCCGCAGTTCCACCCCAGAGGCAGAGCATTGATTGTGATAGCTAATTAGTACACAGCTATTCTAAGCAAGCATAGTAGTTTCATCGGGTGTGTAAACTTGGAAACATTCGCTTACTAACTGAATTAACGAGCATGGTGTCAGCGCGCAAAAGCAAACATGAGCGTGGGCACTCGCTGCATAACGCTGGACGCTGGCGTGAGCAAGTGGGGCAGTAGCAGCGAGCGAAGTGAGCTTCGCGCTGTCTATCGCCTCAATGCAATAGCGGCGAGAACACAGCGCGCACAAAGACATGAGTAGTCCGCCGATCCCTTTCAAGATACGGCGTGCGCAACCGCGCGCGGCCGTGCAAAGTATGCACTTGTTGGTGAATTCGAAGCACCCCTGCCCCCCTCCCTCCCGCCTGGCCACCCTGCGTTCCTCCATATATGGCCTCCATATATGAGCCGCGGTCATCAGTTGCCCTTGCGCCCGGTAGCGAAATTCGCAGTTACTGCCGAAGCACAGCGCCGCTCACCCTCCCAACCTCCCATCCCCCAAGGCTTTTCACGCGACGGAACGCGGCATGTTTGCTTTCTCCTTCGCGCGCGCCATATTGAACCACGATCGCCGGCTTACCTCGCATGCTTTCACTCGCACATATAGCATATGACGCGCGGTGACGGTGTTATCGCCCTCGGACTTCATATAGAACATCACGGCGACGGCAATAAGTGCGCGTGGAGTGTCCATACAATTACTGGCTCAATAAAAAGACGACGAAACAAATGCTTTAAGCGAGCAACAACTGACATATACAATATTTTTGTTGACCTTAGTAACAGTTGACATAAAACGAGGAATGAATACACAAGAGAGGAATTTGCGTATCTGACTCACAGACATCTATCGGTGATTGCACGTAGGAAAGAAGAAATGTTTAATGGTACAATGTTTTAGAAAATTTTTACTGCTTAGCCTTTGCAGCAACTGCCGTAACGGGATACCCTCCGTGCGTGCGCGACCCATGCCTGTGCCACATTTGCGGAGAAAGCTCGTAGGCGTCTCCAGCATCTCTAAGCTAAAATGGCACGCTAAAATAATTTGTGAACCTCAAAGCTTCCCGATGCAACGCTCACAATGCACACTCGTCCCCGCAGTCTAGAATGGACTTCCTTCTGGTTCAGTGCAAAACAAGCCAAGAACAGGCATTAGCTATATCACCTTCGTAACTTTCAGCTCGATCAAAAGTGCGCAGGTATCTTCAATTAAGCACAATCTTCATAAAGGGGAATACTCCTGTCAAGCATGGGACAATGGTAATTGGTAAGAAGTCTACCCTGAATTATGGAACGGAGAAGTTAAGTCACGCAGCGCGCTTTGTTTGTAGTTCAAGCGACGAGCTAGGTTGAAGTGCTCGCCGCTCTGGCTTTCATGCTCCAACTTGCTCGACAATTCTAATACAAAGCAAAGACGGATTCCCTGGAAGGCCATACATGCATGCGTACTTCACGCTTACTCCCCTCCCCCTCCGCGCGCCGCCCCTTTCGCACCCTCTTTTGCCTATTCTATTTTATAGCACACAAAAAAGGGCAATGTCTTACGGCGCTACCACATTGGAGAGTTAGAGCTCCACATAAAAATAAGATAAATAAAGAGAGAAAGGAAGATAGCGGAAGTGCCTCGTCGTTCTTCATGGCGCTCCGAGGTCCGTTATGAATACAGAATGAGACAAAAATTGAGGATGACGTCGCCTAAAGCACTCCGTGGCGGCTCACCGTTTATCAACTCGTGAATAGCTCGAGTATGTATGCGCGCTGCCCTACACGGTCATTCACATAGGAACTGGGTTCCTGCTGCATATAAAAATTGAACGCGAGTGGAAAGGAAAACCGCGTCAAGCTAACAAAAAAAAATGGTGCTCATTGTAAAAAGTATAAGCGCTACGAGGAGCGCACTATATAGGGCCTACTCCAGCCATTGTACCATGAACCCTTTCTTGTCGGCACCGAAAGAGAAGCGAGCTCAAACTTCAAGGGCGCTTATCCATCTTACTTTACGCGACACGCGTATTTCACTTATCGCTGTGTCAGTACTCTAGTAACGGTAGAAGGAGAGGAGCAGCGAACATCTGGGATATCAGCGCGTCTTATTGTATCTCTACAAGAATAGATAGGAACAGCGAAGAAAAGCTTTAAGAAGGGATCGAAATCAATACGCTAGAGCTGGGAGATTGAAACAGGTAAATTTTTAAATTTTGCAAACGAAACAAATTTAACCCGTTGCAGCCAGCGGCTGCAGTTTAAGTCAGTAAAAGCCTGACAATGGGCACAAGTACTATCATGAGTAATGAATATCGTTTGCATTTGTATCAGAACGCAGAAAATACCTGTTAATCTAAAACAGCTCAATTCACTTTAATAATCAGCAGTCCTAAGCAGGGTTCGTAGAAGTGCTTTCACAACAAGTATTATTGTTAGGAATTTCAAGCTGTTGTGGCAGCGTTTCAGTCGCCGTCACCGCAGCCGTAGCAGTGCCACAGAAATGATTATTATCATGTCATCCTTCCACTTTCAAATAAGCACATTACATATAGCCTGGATTCGACCGCTCAGAAGACTAACCATGCTAGGACGATATATTTTATTTATTGCGTATAATTATGTCAACCAAACTTTGGTATCAGCAGAGTGCGAACGCCAAGAGGAGGAATGTCTCTCAAGGTATACACCATCGTTTGCGCTACCCTGCACGCTACAGACACCAATGTGTCGCGATGTCAAATAAGGGTTTGATTTTGTTGACTTTTACCGTAAATGTATACATTACAATACCCGCCGGGAGTTTCATAGTAGCTATGGTGTTGGGCTGCTAAGCACGAGGTCACGGGAATAAACCCCGGCCACAGCAGCCGCATTTCAATGAGGGAGAATTGCGTGAACACCCGCGTATATACATTTATGTGCACGTTAAAGAGCCTCAGGTGGTCCAAATTTTCGGAGTCTCCCACTACGGCGTGCCTCATAATCAGATCGAGGTTTTGACTTGTAAAACCAAATAACTTTTTTATACTTCAGAACGGATAGGGGTACCCTAAGATAAACACGTCGAAAGCAAACAGAGTGTGTAAAATGATACCATGAAAATTATGCTTTTGATGTGATGCAGCGTACAGAATTATATGTACGAAAACGTCAAGCGGTTTTGTAGCAAATATTGCATATTTGTGGTTCATGCACTGGGGCCACGAAGTGAAGCACGGGACACGAAACAGCTGGTACAAAACGGAGTGGTTCTCCTGAGTTGCCTAAAAAAGATTTTGCCTCATCCTTTACGTACGCATTTTTCTTTCTTTTAATGTGGCGCAAAGGCATAATAACGGCCGAACTCTCACGCTGTTTTGGCTATGGTAGAAGTGACACTACAGCCGCTTTAAGAGAGAGAGAGAGAAAGAGAGAAGGTGGGAAAGGCGAGATTAACCCGAAAAGATTCTCGTTTGCTACCCGCCGTGGTTGCTCAGTGGCTATGGTGTTGGGCTGATGAGCACGAGGTCGCGGGATCAAATCCCGGCCACGGCGGCCGCATTTCGATGGGGGCGAAATGCGAAAAACACCCATGTACTTAGATTTAGGTGCACGTTAAAGAACTCCAGGTGGTCGAAATTTCCGGAGTCCTCCACTACGGCGTGCCTCATAGTCATAAAGTGATTTTGGCATGTAAAAACCTTATAATTTTTGTTTTAGGTTCGTGTTTGCTACCCTGCACTTGCAGAACGGCAAGGTGAAATGAAAGGCGGAAGGAATAGCGGACATCAAAAGCAAGAAGCGCGTACCCACTCTCCACTTCGACAAGAAAAAATTGTGGAGGTCTCTAAGCAATTCTTATGACATGTAAATGCGAGAGCATTAATTGTCGCTAGCTTGTGTCGCTGAGTTTAGTGCTGCGGTGAAATGTTGCGGAGTTTAGTGCCTGCTGCGTTATGTTTCCCAGTGTAATATTGCCGCTTATGAGGTCGCAACAACGCAAGACGACAAACCGACCATATTGCGATCTCCCAGCTGAGTATTATTTGCGGAGATCTCATTAATGTTTCGCGCATATGGCGTCGAGTTCTCTTTCTCGATTACACCACTTTTCAGCACAATGACACTGCTTTGCCGAGCAATGACAGTACATTTCCGAGTGGCACCACGGTGTTAACGCTACATTTATTCATGGGGTTCATAGTCATACTCCACTACATACGGGTACCTGAGGCGCGTTGCATCTTATTCGTTTGCGGGTCTAAGTTGATAGACAGTAAGGTGGCCTTGTGATCGGAGTAGTATGACGATTCGTACCTTACTTAGTCCAGTGAGCGTGGTATTTTCTCGAACACCAAATTAATTTCGATGCCTTGCAAATCTAGATGCACCATCTAGTGAATCGACCGCTAGGCAGAGCCGAGCCACGTGCACAGCCTCGAAGACATTCATAACTCTTGCCTGTAACAATGGTGGCACAGTTCCATTGCGCCACCGCCGCAACAGGTGACAGAGGTGAATATCCTAGAGGCTGACTTTTTAATGTGTTTTCAGTCACCTTAAATTTCTGTAGCGCTTTGTTTTTCTTGATGTGCTGAAAGTTCTGCTCCCATGTAATACAAAGCAACAGTGGCGCAGTTGAGGGAGCGCTTGACTACGCAGTGGTAGCAGTGGCCGTGGGACAGAAGTCCTCATCGTGGACACTTCTTTTTTTCTCTTAAGTAGATGAATATGACGTAATTTATGTGGCGTTTTTCTTCCACGGCCTTTACGCCCCGGGTTTCTTATCACGCCGGGGTCGCACAACGAGCCAAAGAATGCGCTCGCACTAAAAAGGCAACACTTCGACGTGTAATGTCCCACTAAGCGACGTGTCAATAACTAGCCATGATGTTCAAGATGCGTGACTTTGTCGGAATTGGAAATTCTTTGAGAAAAACGATATTTCTGACCATGGTACTTGCGTCTTCCGAAAAATTTGTTTTTAAGGTTTAAGGTCCCAAAGCAACGTAGAGGCTTTGGGAGAGGCATTATCGAGAGCGGCGAATCATTTTGCACCTCCTTGAATTCTTTAACGTACTCTCAATGCTTGATACATAAAGTGATTTTGCACTACAGTTCCATCATAACACAGTGTGTGCGTCAGGGAATCAACCCCATGACCTTGTTACCAGCAGATAAACACCATAGAAGCTTGGACAATGCGACACCCATCAAATTCAAATTCTGAGTTCTTGAATATGGAGCAAGGGAACACCAACTTATTATTTTCCCTCTAAAACGTCCGCTCAAAGCTACCTCTTAAGACCAAAACATTTTGCAATATTTCGCTGAATAGAGTAATAAAAACAACGTACCTGAAAACTGTTCTTTTTTGTTGTTGCACCACTACAAATAGCCATATATATATATATATATATATATATATATATATATATATATATATATATATATATATATATATATATATATATATATATATATATATTTCAAGGAAGAGTTCTGTAGGTCCGGTGCATAGGCAGTTGAATAAACGAAGGAGCACACTTACGAAAATTCCATTTTTAATGTTGTAACGTTTCTGCCGTGGCACGGCCTTCGTCAGAATACACCATACACCATTCAGTGTATTCTGACGAAGGCCGTACCACGGCCGAAACGTTACACTAAAAATGGAATTTTCGTATGTGTGCTCCTTCGTTTATTCAACTACATATATATATACATATATATATATATATATATATATATATATATATATATATATATATATATATATATATATTGAAATACTACGGTTGAGACGACGCTTTATTCCAAGAAGGAAAAATGGCGCCGACGCAAAAACGAACACGAGCCGATGATTGATGATGACTTTGTACAGATGAAGATGAAGTCCGCATAAATGCTTACACTAATTTCCCCCGTGGACGGAAGCGGCCAGCCTGGCCGCACATTAGACAGTGGAACGGATATGAAAGGGCTTCAGGCGAGAAACGTGCACGATCTCTGTTCCGCGGCAGCGTCGGTCGGTTGGGGACTCAACAGGTGTAACGCGATAGTTCACCGGCGAGGTCTGCTCGATGACTTTGTAGGGGCCAAGATATCGAGACTCAAGCTTCTCACATAAACCGGGTGTGCGCGCAGGGGTCCATAGGAGCACATCGTCACCAGGGCGGTAGGAAACGGCGCGATGAGAGGCATCGTACCGATGTTTGCGATCGTCTTGGCTGGCTGCAGTGTTCATACGGGCGCGACGACGACATTGGGCAAGACGAGACACAAACTGGTCGCAAATGAATGGTGAAGCATTGACGGGGCCAGAGAAGAAAGAAACGTCGAGTGATGAGGTTGGGTGGCGGCCGTATACTAAGAAAAACGGAGAGTATCCGGTGGTCCGTTGAACAGACGTGTTGTACGCAAATGTTACAAATGGGAGAATCGCATCCCAGTTACGATGATCAGGTTGAATATACATGGATAGCATGTCACACAGCGTGCGATGAAATCGCTCTGTTAGGCCGTTGGTCTGAGGGTGGTAGCTAGACGTTGTCTTGTGCACGGTGTTGGACGCTTGCAGAACTTGATTAAGAGTGCTTGAAAGGAATGCCTTGCCTCGGTCGCTCAAAAGAACGTGAGGCGCCCCGTGACGTAAGTAGACAGCCTGCAAGAAGAAGGCCGCTACTTCTGAGGCAGCTCCTGAGCGTATTGAGGCTGTTTCAGCGTACCGGGTCAAATGGTCAACAGCAGTGACGATCCATCGGTTGCCGTCTGGAGTAGGTGGGAGTGGCCCGAAAAGGTCAATGCCGACGACAGAGAAGGGTTGTGCTGGACAAGGACGTGGTTGTAGGGTCCCGACCGGAGCAGTAGTAGGTCGTTTACGGTGTTGGCAAAGCGTGCACGAGGCAACATATTTAGCTATGCTCGTGGAAAGGCCTGGCCAATAGAATCGGCTGCGTATGCGCTCGTGTGTTTTGTTGTAACCCAAGTGGCCTGACGTCGGGTCATCGTGCGAGGCCTGCAGAACTGCAGCGCGAAGAGAGCGCGGTAGAACGGGAACCCATCGATGGCCTTCTGGGTGAAAAATGTACCGGTAGAGCACGTCGTCTTCAAACTTGAACAGTTTGAGTTGTTTCCGTAGCCTGGCATTGGGAGGAGATGAAACACCGCTAAGGCGATTGATGATACTATGGCAATAGGAATCGGCGCGCTGGTGAGTGGAAAGCACTGAAAGGCGGTTTGGTGAAGTCAAGGAAGAAATCGGTGTAAGAGACGAAGCGTCCTCCGTGCGGCCAATTTGACAAGGTGATGTGATGTGCCCCGATGATGGTGGTAATGGGCATCGTGAAAGAGCATCGGCATCTTGGTGCTTCCGTCCGGACTTATATATGACATTGAAATCATATGCTTGCAATCGGAGTATCCACACTGTAAAAAATTTCCGTAATTTTACGGAGGATTTCTGTCATTATACGGAGAACTGCAGATAAAAATACGGAAAGTATGTCATATTTCAAAAATACGGCAAAATCTGCCGTTATTATACGGAAAGTGCTCTCAGTATTCAGCTTTACGGACATTTGAACTGTAATCATATAACGGCTATACACTGTCTTGGACGAAACAGAGAGAATTCCGTATTTTTGTTATGTGAACATCCGTATATTGTGAGAAAATTTAAGCTGTCTGAATGAGCGCTCGTACTCATAAAGTTTCAGCTAACAATACTTTATTGAACACGCAAACTGTACGCATTATGAAGATGCGTACAAAATGTGAGAGCTAGCCTTCTACCAAAAGCTGCAATAACAGATCGTATAAATATATATACGCATCTTCTATTCCGGTCGCAGTTTGCCGCGCATATGGGCTTAGTAACGCTGATCATATTCGCAAATATATGCGTGTTCTCGCAATGTTCTGAAATTAAGCGCTTCGTAGTTAATAACACAGCATATATGTTCAAGTGAATGAAAAGCCGGGGACATACGTGCATACGTAAACAAGCTTGCGGCACTCAGGTGCTGGTGCACTGGGAATGACATTGGTGCTCTATACGCCCAAAATTGTGCGCACTCTAAATCAGTACCGAAACGCAGGGAGTGGTATAATGACCCTAATTGCGTTTACATTTTGCAACAAATGGTCTCGAAGGGGACTGGCGGCCAATAGATCCAAGTACAACGGTCGGAGGAAATTTTCGAATGCGGCAAGCAATTAACCCAAGTGTCAAAGGGCACTGCTGAACTGCAATGTAGTTGGTTGAACTCATTCCCATGATATTTACAAAATATCTCGTCTCTGACAATAGCTGCCCATTCATTGAGACAAATCGATTACGCATAATCTTCACTGTTCATGAGCTAATTCTTGCGATAAGATGTAAGCGCAAACATTTGGCGCTTCATCTTGAAACAAGACCGGTAAGCGCGCTCGTTCTTGTACGGTAGAATAAAGAACGCGAACATGCACCGACATGTGTGTAAACTACTGGAACGTGACTGAAGATGAAGGACCTATTACCGTGCTAGTACTGTGTATACTGTCAAAAAGAAGAAAAAAATAATACGGAAACAAAGAATGCCCAGTGCCGAGATGTAACGATTCAAGCTTTATTTCTTTTTGACCTAGGATGCAACACCATTAGTTCCATGTGCTTTATGCATGGGTAATGTTATGACACAACTCATTATTTACCCGTTCATTACATGCACCAACCAGCCCAAATTATCCCTGTACTAGAGCTTATGGACGCATCGCAGTGCACTGCTTTGCATTTCATTGTACCACAGGGGTTTGCTATCGCCAGTAGCGAATGCTTTGGTTGACGTCTCTGCCTTTCTGCTTTTTGAATTCTCTCTCCCTTTGTATAAAACGCACTAACTTGTGGGAGAGAAAGCGTTTTCCTACTTTAGAATTCAATTAATTGTCAAGCAATTGTTTTGCAGTTCCAGTAACTAAAGCAGAAATGCGAAAACGAAACCGAATCTGTTCTGTTCTCCGCGCTCACAGAGTGCGGCACCAGGGGGCAGCGCGCGCTGCGCGGCCGTTAGGAGTTGCTGACGGAGGTGCACATGTGTAGTCAGCCGGCATTTTTCGAGTTGTGTTGTAAATGTTGTTAATTCGCCGTAAATATCTCTTGATTTGTGCCCAAGAGTGGAGCAAGACCCCAAGGAAGAGAGATTGACGCATCGGGAGCGAAGAACAGCAACGATGGATGGTTACGCTGCTTGGGTCTCGGCACGTTCGAATTGGCAAAGTTCCGAATTTGTCGCTGTGTTGTGTACGCTTGTGCGCTCGTCATTTGCCGTCATCGCGCGGAGATATTTGCGCTGGAAGTCTTTCACTTCGTGTACAAAACTCTGCACGCTGCGGCATCGAAGAAGTTGTCCTGTGTTTGGGTGCACGTATGCGCTTGGACACGGATAGCCTGCTTGCTCTCAACGGGTGTTCAAACAGTCTACGCGCGCTCGTAACTTGCTCATGAGGTAAGGCCATTTTAATCTTATTTGGTTTCCATAACGTAGGTGTTAAAATGATGTGTGGTAAGCCGGTGTCGCGAACAGAAATATTGTTTCAAAAGACCACTATGCAACGTCTTAGGGCAAAAATGACGCATGAATGGGGAAAGGGATCACCCTATCTTTTCAGATCGATTCCAGTCGCAGCGCGATTGGCTCGATCGCAATTTCCGTGAGGTACTTCTAACCTTTTGTTCACTCGCGTTAAAAGCGTAGAATAAAACTGCGTTCAGTTGAGCTCTTGTATTGACGCTTGTATTGGCTTGAGAGCATACTGTATCCGATACACGAACTTCTGTTAAAATACGGAAATAAACGTTCGAGGCAATAGCAGTCGCTCACTAGCTGTGATCGTTACTTTCTTGCTTGGGTGCACGTTTTAATTGTGACCAGAAAAAAAAGTTCTTTGCTCTGGCTGCCCTGCTGTGTTTCCTCGGTGCAACTTTTTGCGGTGCAGCAAGACGTGTTGCTTCGAATGATGTCTGGGCAGTCAAGGCATTCGTGTCAGTAAGCAAGCAGTAAACGGGGTATCAGTGCGAAAAAATTTGGACATACAAGAGAAGCGATTGGTATTATCACAGACTCTTTTATTTGACGAATAATTCAGTTGTATTACTAAAGCGGAGAGTGGATATGCATGAAAGCCAGATTGTATTGATACTCAGCAAAAACAAGGTAACTTATCATTACTAATCAATCCTTTTCTTTTACTGAAAGGCAAGTTGCTGTTGTGCTGGAGCTGAGAAGAGGTCTGCCGCCTGCAATGGGTCCATCTCTCTCAATTATAGCAGTATTGTAGCTCACAAGGTGAGTGGATTTTTTTTTTCTCTTAGCTGTTTGCCTCCTGAATCATGACCATTTACTTAGCTGTGTAGGTGATCACTGTTAGTGACATTGGAGTGCTGGTGGACCAGCACTCCTTTATGATTGCAACGCATATGACAGAGTGCAGCTGTGGCAGTATGCAAAGGTGTTAATCTATAAACCAAATTAGGTTCTTTGAGGTAATATGTTAATATATTGATGACATTGGATTGTGGTCTAGCAGGCAAAAATGCTAAACAAGAAGAAATTTTAATTTGCACTTGGTAAGATGTGCAAGCAATTCAGGCTGTTATGCATGAAATGGGACATTTGTAGATGTCTTCTACGGTGCTGCAGTCCTGAATTGCTTCAGAGTTAAGTGATACCACTATAATTTCTCTGTAGAGCATGCAGCACAGTTTAGCATTGGGGGAGGCTGGCATCAACAGGTGTCTACTTACTGTGAAGTTCAAGTGAGGTGTTACTGTTAGGGTGACTATATATAATTTATGGTTTAATTCTAATATTGTGTCAGGCAGACATAGTTTACCCACTTGGTTAAGCAATAGAGATGTAATATCTATGTATACAAGTATTACCCATTCATTTATGCCATTTAGACAATGGCAGAAATGCGTGGGTAATACTTGTGTACATAGACAATACATCACTATTTAACCAAGCGGTGCCCCTGCATGCTAAATTTTACAGGGCTATTATTAAGTAATGTCAGCTTTTGTTGTAACATAAAGGCACCTTTTATATTATTACAGATTAACACCATTGTGCACCGTCATAGTGTGATATTTACACTAAATGTATTTGACTTTGCTATAAAACCATGCACAGCAGTGCACCATGACATTTTTTTTTATAGTTTCTGGCCTCGGAATGCATTTCACGTTATATTCTTGTTTGCAACAAGACTATAATGCAGGTTTCTCTCCTTATGTTTTGTGGCACTTCAAACTGCGGCGAGCTAAACCACTGGGCAGCAATACTGGAATCGCTACTGCGTGTGGAGCTGTCTTCAAACACACACAAGGAATACATCATTGCTTTTTTAGCACAAAACAACGGACACAAGAAAGACGACAGAACAAGGCGCTACTCTCAACTGACATCACTTTATTGCGTCCCTCCTTTGTAGACAGCAGAATCTAGAATTACATGCGCTGTGAACACCATGTGCAGGAACCACCAACATCTGATCAAAAAAGCACACTCATGCGACAGAATAAAAAAATGGCTGTGGCTTAGCTAAGGTTAAGCCCAGGATGCGAAGCATACTAGCCTTTACTTTAACGCGACAGCGTTAAGGAGCTCGTGTCGCAGAAAAGCCGGTGTCGTCGGCGTCGGCTCAGGCGTGCGGCGCTTGCTCAGGCGCACATTTCGTTGTCGCGCCGAACGCTGCGTTGCTCGACGCTCAGCGCGTCCGATGCGGGGGGGCGACGCCGCGAGCGACGGCGCTAGTTGGAGCCCCGTTTCTTTTCTGTCGTGACGTCACCGTGTCACGTGGTTTCAAGGCGACACCGCCGCGCCTGAGGAGCTGGGTTGAGCTCTCGTAATATGCTTCGCATAAAAAAAAAAAACATATTGAGCACTGTACAAGGTTAAAGAAAGCACACTAATGCACTGTGACCCCAATGACTGTATGAAGAAAACTTCCAATAACTCTCTGGCAGTGGTATCACGGCTCTTTTTCAAAATCGTAGTATCACGAAACATTGCGAACCTAAGCGATCCATACCAACAGGCACAGGTTCCCATTTGGCTCAACATTGTAAAATATGGAAGTGCAAAGCCATGTTTTGTGATACTACGATTTTAAAAAAGTGCTGTGATACCACCGCCCGAGAGTTATCGGAAGCTTTCTTCATACAGTCATTGGGGTCACAGTGCATTAGTGTGCCTTCTTTAACCTTGTGCAGTGCTCAATATGGTTTTTTGGATCCCGTCGCATGAGTACGCTCTTGTGATTGGTTGTTGGTGGTCTCTGCACATGGTTCTCACTGCGCATGTTCTTCTAGATTCTACTATTTATAAAGGAGCGACGCAATAGAGTGATGTCAGTTGAGTGTAGCGCCTTGTGCCGGTCGTCTTTCTTGTGTCCATTGTTTTGCGCTTAACAAAGTATTTATGGATTCACTCCAACTAGCCCGCCAACACATTGTGTTGCGGGCACTTCTGAAGTACTGTCTGTCCAATAACCTTAGTGGCATGGAAGGGCCGTCCACTTCTATGCGTTGCTTTCTGTTTCATTGTGGCATCACATCACATTATAATCATAATGTGTATGTATTTTTTCCAAGAGACCCATATTCCTATTCTTTTGTTATATTTGCTGTCGCATTATTTATGTGCAAATGACCAGTGCTCCAAGCTCCATTTTATCGCAAAGTAAACTACTGGTACCTAAACAGTTCTGTATATCAGAAAACCAAAGCTGAACTGCCGCACAGTACCAAGCGGCAGCCTTAGTGCAGTGTCAAGTAGTCAGATTTTATTGGTCATGCAGAGGTGCACAGGATAGCTCTTTATTACTTGCTGAATAAATAAGCTCTGTGAAAACTGAATATTTATGTAGCTTCAACCACATGCTATTGGCCATTGCTCCTGCCCTCATCAAATGTGGAAGATTATCACGGCATTTCCTATTCTCTTTTTCCTTATTACAGTGGGATTACTGCATGCGTAAGTAGGAAACGGATCACATAGGCAATCAAAAGCCAACAATGTGTAAACTTGGAACATCGTACAGTTTGATGACCCAGAATAAGCAGAAATACACCATAAATGATTGACAATTAACTTTTACTTGACACAGGGCTAGAGCATACAGTAAACATACTGTATGCTCATACAGTGTCACATCAATTTAAATTTTAGGGTAGCTTTACAGTGTACGCTTCTATTGTTGCATTCTGTCAGAGGAATGGTAATGTTTCGCATGTATAGCAACTAGACTGTCTATATACAGTAGTAAAAATGTGTTAACTATCTTTTAATCATTTGATAGAATGTGTAGAACAATAAAGCCATACAATCAACGCACAGTGATGTGACTTTCTCTGCACATGTTGCAGGTTCAAAAAAAGTATGGTGGAAGCTGTTGCCAAGGTTCCGGCCAGAAAAGACAGCCAGTATGAAAGGGTCCACGCCACTGATCTCTACTACAGGGGATGAACTGCACATCGAGCGCCCTCGACTAAAGCCGGCCTTGTCCCGAAAGTTGGTGCTTCACAACTTTGCGGCACCACTTTGTTGCACGGGTGTGTAGCATTTCTTCCCCTAACATGCCTGCCTGATGTGCCATAAACTACACAAGCAGTGTTTCGAGGTGTCCAGAATTTTTCCATTGTAGTGTCTACAGTGTCGCTAACATAAGTGGCGTGCAATGGAAACACTGGTAAATCAGAAAAAAACTTGATGTAAGACAACACTATCGTATACGGGTTCAGATTGTCATAAAAGCGCTTGCCAGACATGTAGAGACCTCCTAGAATGTGAAAAACCACGAAGAAAAGTTTTTCGGCAGCAATATTATCTGATCGCACGCACTAGTTAGTCCACCATATGCACTGCTTCCAGGAAAAGCGACTCCATGACATCGCATTTCCACTGGCTACACCTGCATCCGGTGCGGTGTGCTGCATCCAGCGAAACATGTTAGAAATCAGTGGTGCACAATGTTTTCTGTCCCCTTTCTCGACGCCTACTGAACACATGTTAAACTGTTTCCAAAGCAGAAAAAAAGAGGGAAAGGGCTCTGAACACATTGCATTTTAAAGTGGCTGGTACTGGGTAACGCAAGTACTGTGGCATAATAGATTTGCACCAGGCAACCTGGGCGCCCAAAAAGGCTGCTGTTTACTTGCAAATGGCCAACGTATTGCGAGCATGTTGAAGTTCTTTTTTTATTCTCATCGCTTATTTAGCTAGTGGAGACAGCTTTCACAACTGAAGAAGCCTTGGAAGCATGAAACATTTCACAAAACCAGCTTCAATATATCGTGTCTGCATCACAATTTCATGGCTGCATGAGTGAACCCTCTGGTTAACATGTAAGAGAGTTCATGATGTTTGCCATGCATTATCCACTTTATTTACAGGTCAACCCTATCTTGAGATTTAAGCTGATGTTGCATTTAGAGAAATTATGGCCGAGAGCCAGCTTTTGAGAATACAGATTGAGCTTGACAGATTAAACGCCAGAACAAGTCGTTGAGGATTTCAGATCAAGAATCTTCAAAGGCCAGTTCATTTAGTGGTGTTAATATTCTGCTCGAAGTTGTTGATTGTTACGTTCATATGGTGCCCAAGCATTGCGGTAACAACTTCACTTGGAGTACATAGCAAAGGTGTATTCAATGTAAGCTGCTGGCTTTTTTTCTGTGTTTTCAAAAACTGGTTTCTTGTTCAATGTAAATTTTCAAATTTTGCATTGTTTATTAGGTGTTGTGTCCTGTTTCCTTTTCCTGCAGCTTCTTAGTTAAACATCTGAATAGTGAACACAACTTGATCTTTTGCTTGATTGTCTAGATTGCATGCCCTCGATGCAAAACAATTTCACTTCAAAACTTCTTGTACCATACTGAAAGAATAACTTGAAGCAGCCATAGCCACCAATAACACGCAAGAGATGATTATGAAAATTTTAATATTGTTTTTTGATCTACAGGGTGGCTTAACCCTTTACTGCACAATTTTTTGTTTCCTCAAAATATTATTCATGGCGTTGTAGGAAAGCATAATAGTACCTGTACTCCCATGGAAACTTACTTTAGCGAATGTCTGTGGTTTCAATTTGCAGAAAAAGGGTATCTTGCATATTTGCAACAATGTGCAAATAAAGAAGAAGTTGAAGGTAAAAGATAGATTTAGTGCGATTCATACTCAGATGCTTATTTGCGCAAGACAATCATTGGTGCACCTATGATTTGGTGTGGAACACAAAGAAGCACTTGTACGTGTTTCTGCAGCACAGGTGGTTCCCACACTTCGTGCAGTACGTCATGCAGATTCCTGTCCAGCCAGGAAACAACGCAGTGTTTTCGGGTTATTGACAAAATGTAGAACATCCAAGCACAGACGTAAAGCTGTGCCCGTGACGACGTGACACGGCAACGTGCGGAGGCACAGCGTACTTTTGAAAAGAAAAAAGGAAATTTGACCAGAGAACATCTTGTCCACATATTGAATCGAAACGGACTTACACTTGTGGCTGTCGTGGCTAATTGAATAGTCACTGCCTTCACTATCAGGAGGAATTTCTAGGCCATACCAGCGTTTCGAAGCCATTTCATTATTCCGAAGAAAATAAACCATGTACACGTTGTTGCATTTGTGCAACATAGCAACGTTCTGTCGCCAGGAACAAACTATTCCGAAATTACAATATTTTTTTGAACCTACAGAGACAGAAGGATGTGGAGCATAGCGTAACAATTTTTCTTGCGCTTTGCCTTATGGAGGAATACATTTACAATTTGTAAAACTTACCTATATCACTGCTCCTGGGCGCGCGCAGCCTCCGCCACGTTTGTTTTGGTAGAAGATGCAAAGAATTAGATGCAAAGCACAGATTGCAGCACAAGGTGCCGCGTTTTACAGACCAATGTTACGGATATGCAACAACATGTACAGGAAGCTCGAAACTGACTTTGCTTCGGTTTTTAACGCCGTTCATCAGAATGTTGCGTAAATGCAACAAGGTGCAGTAAAGGGTTAACTATCATGCACCAAGATTTAGAAATATGTAAATGCAATGTAACTAGACAAAATGAAGGTAATGTTTGCCATCGCTTGAAGATACTCTGATTATTTTGTGCATTCTGCCCAACTACATAATTCTTAATTAGTTATTAAATATCTCAAATAATTAAATTAAATGTGTCAATCAAAAGTTGTAGAGCAATATGAAAGCCTCCTGATACACTTTTTTGTTACTGTTACTCATTGTGTGCTACATAAGTGTTTTTCCAAGGAATAAGCCTGCGAATACACATAAAGTGTCTTGAGTGGCCAGTCATGTGTCAATTTTGTGGTGCAAAGCCACGAATACAACTTAAATGGGTTCATTTAAGAAAAAGACTTAGCTCAGCACATTATCTTTCTTTGTGCAGCCTGTGGAGACAAGGTTTCTTAGACATGGCCATGGCCCTCAAGGAAGATTCCGAGGCCACAGGCAGTTCCTCCAGTGACCGTGAAAAGGTCCCCTGGGGCACAAGCCTGATTTGGCACCCCCACCTTTCTCCTGCAGCTTTTCTGTCTACTTAGCTAACCAGGTGGGTCAATGATGGCAAAGGGAAAAAAGAATCAACAGCATCAAACACAGAACTTGCTCAAGCTCAATGCATTTTTGGTGTGAAGTTTTTCCCTTATCATTTAACAAAAAACGGGTAATGGTCTTCGTACGGACACCTCTTTCCCACAGAGAATTAGGAGTAAAAAAAGGAGCTTATGAAGGCTTGAATATTAGCTAGGATGATGTGGCATAGATAGGATAATGATTATGAATGTTTCTAATGAAGGTAGTGGTAGTAGAGTGAATAATCAGTTTATATATACATTAAAAGACATTTCGTTCCAATGCCAGAATTTTAAATCATCCCAAATAATTCTTGTGTTTGATAGTCTATGCACATTGAGTGACAGTGCTTCTTGATGCTTGCTTCTTGCTGATATCATTCTTATGCTGCATAATTCACCTGTTATAAGTTCCCTATTTCTCCCGTTCAAGCAACTTTACATTCATCATAAGAAACCTCGTAGATGAGTTCCAGAAACTTGCTGATGAGATTAGGGGGCGGCGTCTACTCCAGGCTTAGATATGCATTCAAGAGCCTCATATCTTGCAAATATTAGAAATACTCCTGCTAAGCAAGTTCTTGGTGTCATACAAGGTTATTTGCAAATACGAATTTGCCTAAATTTAGAAAACAGTCAATCTAAAACATGTCAAGCGATATCGCTGACGATACACACACATTCCAACTGAACTAAATACAAATAAATATAGCACCAAATCCAGAATCATTGGCATGATGCCATTCTTTCAGTGGAATAAAATCTGTCCTGCGTTGTAAATCTGGAATCCTTTATAATCCAGACTACTAAATACTTATGAGGGTTGTGACGTAAAATATGCATGTATTTATTCCTCGTTTTTTTTACTTTAAGACCCGATAATGCTTAAACAGCAGTGAAAGAACTGAGATCACAGTACCTAATACTTTATATTGCTCCTGAAATCCGTTTCTCTGCCGATCGCAGCATTCGACACTAACAAGAAGGCACATAACACTTAGGTTGGTGCTATTCACTTTGATTGTTTGGGAACGAAACCCATAATGTATATGTTATGGCCCTACGTGTCATTACGTTTGAACAACAAAAAGTTAGGGGGTTTGCATTTTGCAAAACTGCATGGAGGTTTTTACTGTGTGCAATTAAAATTAGGAATCTTCCCAGCTCATACTAAATGCATTCTCCAAAGCTTTAGGTTATACAGGTGCACTACTTTACACAGAACACACTCTTTTCCCTCGTCACGGCCCACACTCTTAGGCAGAGTTACACCCTTTGAAGTGCCCCTTCTTCCGCACAACGATAATTGTCATCTGCCTTTATGCATTTCCTTTCTTTAACGCTGCGAGCCCTGTGCTTTCCAGTAATGAACGGCATGCGCGTTATCAGCATGATAGCCTTCCCGACAGCAAAGTAGCGGGCGTGGCGTTTTCAAGAAAGGAAACGCATCAAGGCAGATATCGATTATTGTTGTGTGGCAGAAGGGACACTCCAAAGGTTGTAACTTTGCCTAAGAGTGCAGGTGGTGATTCAGATTCTTCAAAGGTGTTTCATTGTATGGGATGGCACATCGCGCTTCACTTTGCAGAATATTGCATTCCAATTGTGTCATATGAGATAAATCCATTAGAGAGCTTTAGCTTGCCCTAAATTTATTACAGCTGTGTACCAGTAAACTGGCCGCAGCTTGCAGTGCTTGTGGAAAAACAATTGTAACTGCCATATTATATGTAACTGCTAGTGCACAGGCATCGGCAACAGCAGTGGTTAGGGTACACTTGTTTCTTCTATTCTAGGGTATGCATCCTCCACCAGAAAGTAGTTTTTTTCGTCTTCCTCTTCTACCATATTGGAATGTGAAATGGGGTGCAATTTGTAGGGTATACTCTTGCACAAACTTCATGAGCATTTATTCTTGTCTGTGCCACAGATCATTGTTGCTACCACTGTAAAAGCAGGGTGCCTGTTTACAGCACCCGTAGGGAACAATCTGTGAATCTTTTACGAACAGTAAGGATAATGAATAATCGAATAATTTTTAGTAATTTTCAACAAATTTAGCACTCTTTGCTTTCCACTACGGTGTTTTTCAACCTCTAATGTTGGCACAAGGTTTGACTGCAGGATGTCATTTTGTGTGAAAGAGTGCACTTGTGCGCACAACACCTCATCGTAAAGATTCTGCTGCACAGAATGTCATTAGCTTTCGTATGCATTGGTCACTATCTCACAAACCGGTTGCTCCTTTGTTAGTTGGAATGTAGCATTTATGTAAAGCACATTTGATGTTCTAACAAAAAGCATTGTGCCCTCTTATCCCCTAATTCTCCTCACTTGATGCCTAGTCTTGTAATAGCATGGTTGACACCATGAGAGTCAGTGTGGTGAATAATTGTGTCTGGTGGGGTAGGGGGTGTACGTTAACTTAAGCAACTTTTCCAGACGACTTGAATCAGTATTGTGGAATGTTGTTTTTTTTTCAATCACTGTTACCAAGTTTCACTTTGGTTGTGGCAACAAGTATAATGTAGTTCGCTAGCATTCCTGCCAACACATATAATGTGCAGGCATCTGTATTGAAAAAAAGACCAGCTAATGGTTTGCCAAGAGCTAAGGTCCATTTAGACCATTAAATTTTGAACTTACACCGGTGGAAATAACTGGTGAATGAAAGCACACCCAGAACTGGCCATAATATTTTCTTCTATATAACACTGCTGAAACTTTGAACTGCATTTGAACTGGCTTGTTTAAAAAATGACCCATTTCCTTGTTCAAGTAAGACAAAGGTTCCACAGGAAGACAGAAACTTGAAGCTGTCAACAGCAGCATGAATATAAACAGCGCTTGACGTTTTGCCATCTTGCACCTGGTTATATCATCCATCCCATTTTTTTCCACAGGCTGTTCTTTACTGTTTTATGGTCATACCCAGTTTAATTTTAATGTCCCTATTTTTTAATATTTGGTTAATATATCTTTTCTTCATCGGCTTTCAACCAAATATATATTCATAATGCGCCTTCATTTACCACTTGCAGTGATCTTAACCCTTTCAGGCGCCACTTGCAATTATGCATAGAAAAAAATCTTTTTATATATAAACATTCTTTTTGGGACCTAAGAAACACAAAACCATCGAATTCTTGAAAGTTATTATGAAACTTTATTATTTGCAACATCGTACACAATTGTGTACACAGCGCCTCGGTGGTCACAAAATTCACTTGTGGAATGCGAGGAAGCAATTGCTCTCTTTCGTCAGGCACAGTTGCACGGCGCATTTCATGCAGAATATCCGGGTGCCTCATGTGCACTTCTCGAGCTTGCACCTAATTCGCATGTTCTGGTCGCGGGATTCGGACCAATGGTCAAAGGAGTCGTAGTGCGCGTCGGTGCAAGGACGCGATATTCTTGCTTTTTTGCCATATCTTTGGTTGTGGTGCTTGGATCTCTGCAAGAGAAGGCCTTCCACGCTTTTTGTCGGGTAGTACCGATTTAATTAATGCTTCGGCAGCTTGCAAGCAAGCGAGAATTCATCAAATATAGGAGTTTAGCTCCAGGCAGCGTTTGATTGTCACGGTGGTAGTCCAGCCAAGAATTGCAGATACCCAGGTTCACAAAAGGAAAAAACACTCTGTGTCCACTTCTTCAGCTTGCGTTTCCCCTGCAGCAGCGTCTTGCTCTTCTGTGAGGCTGGTGAACGCAGCTGCAACGCAGGCGTCGGTCGCTTCGCACGTGGCTTCTTCGTCACTTTCCCCAACGTCTGAAACATTTATCAGCAATGAGCTCCAAAAGCCTTTCAGCGGTCTTTTGGGTTTTCTTATACTTGTTTGCATTGTAGAAAGAACGACGAATGGCCAAAAAACCTGGAAAGAAAATCAAAGCAACTCTCAGCGTTCTTCATTTCTGCAGCGACCACGGCGCTTTGTACACAATCGTGTACACATGCGCGTGCGAGCGTTAGCGTTCGGTCATCTCCTCAGAAAGGATAAAATTATCACTCCTCGGTACTTCATATGATGCACAAGCGCGTCTAATTTTTTTTCGCTTGCCACAATAAAAAAAGTGGCTCTAAAAAAAATAAGAACTTGACTCACCGCTCTTTGTTGCTCCGGCGTCCGCCATTTCTTGTTTTGATATGAACATCTTCACCGAAATGCGACAGAAGGTGCCCAAAATGCACATGGTTGTCAGTTTAAAGTTTGGGAATGTGCTAAAGCCAACCTAATAGAAAATTGCGCGCCCTAAACGCGAAAAAAACACCAGAAGTACAATGCACACAATTGTGTACAAGGCGCCTTAAAGGGTTAACCAGATGCATCTTGATACAAAATTTATTTTCCTTAATTCTTCGTTTTCGTTTTCCAAAAGTGCAAACTGTTTATCTTGATACCTATTTTGTCTTCTGGGAAGATTAGGTCTACTGGATTAATGACTGCTTACATGGGTACATCGTTTTCTGTTTTGGTCACCCCTACTCTTGGCAAGTACTGACAGCATCGCTCATACCCGCTCCATCACAATCACCACTGCTAAGCACACCCTTCCTTCCTTTATTTTAACACTTTGGCTTCTCTTGACCTATTATATGCACCAGTTACTTCTCCTCCAATGAGGCTAGGGGCCAGTGAGATATGCAAAATCCAAAACAACAGAGCCAAAGAAAGCATTTGCTACCCTAATGACAAGCACCTATGTCGAAATGTTGGCTACAGCAACATCCCTTGTTCCAACAATGTTGATCTACTTACATGTTTTTCTAACACCAAAGTTACTGCTTTGTCGTGTTCTGTGATTATACTTTTTTACCGCTTTCTTTAGGATCGATCTTCACGAATACTATTTGTTTCTCCTAACAGCAGCAAGTTTATCCTTGCAAGCGTTTGGAGTCAAGAACAACTTTCACCAGGAAGAAGTGCGAGACGAGTGATTGAAGAAAATAAAGTTGCTTCTGTGATCTAAGAACTTGAGGACTGAAATGTTGCACCTTTTTGTATATATGCTATGCAGTGCATTCATATCACAAAGTGCAAAGTGTTTTATCTCTGCAGCCATGTCAGTGTGTTGGCAAGACAATTTTCTCAATGGTGACCTGCTGCTTTGACTATGAGCTGCGTTCATGACATTTGCATTAAAGGAGATGTACTATCGTGGACAAAAGTACGCTGTAAGTGCGAGTGATGACCAAATTGCATTTCTGCTCAAGACCGCTGAAAACAGTGAGTCACGAATGCACATTCTGAACGCAGATGGTGGCACGGCTGATCCCAGCAAATAGCACTCCAATAAAATTCGGTCGACTCTCGCACGTCCTGGGCAATTTTGTCCCCGATGGCACAATCTTCGAATAATGGATATGCTCTGCAAGATGAAATACGGGAAGCACCTGTACTTTAACGGATATAGTACAGATTTAGCATACGGAGTCTTTCGTTTTCTGAATACGGCAAGCACCTGTATTTTAACGGTTATAGTACAGATTCAGCATACAGTGTGTTCCGTTTTCTGAATACGAGAAGCACCGTACTTTAACGGTCATAGTACAGATTCAGAATACAGAGTCTTCCGTTTTCTAGATACAGAAGCACTCGTATCTTGTATTACGGTCTCTCTTTTATAGTTGTCCGTTCTACGGAAATGACCGTTCTTAATTTACGTTCCGTTTCTGAATACGAGAAGCACCGTACTTTAACGGTCATAGTACAGATTCAGAATACAGAGTCTTCCGTTTTCTAGATACAGAAGCACTCGTATCTTGTATTACGGTCTCTCTTTTACAGTTGTCCGTTCTACGGAAATGACCGTTCTTAATTTACGGAAGAGTGTTCGGTCACAAATTACCAGCAAATTTTCTGTAAAGTAAGGAAAATTTTTTTTACAGTGCAGCGGCCAAGGCGCCCGGACAAGTTTTTGATCGTCGACAACCAACATAGGGCATGGTGGTCGGTCACAACCGTGAAATGTCGACCGTGGAGGTATGGACGAAATTTCTGAATGGACCAGACAACAGCCAAACACTCTTGTTCGGTTATCGAGTACTTCTTTTCCGCGGAAGTGAGAGTGCGGCTTGCATATGCAACAACCTTTTCGCAAAATTCGTGGTCGCGCTGCAGCAGTACGGCACCAATTCCGTGACCGCTGGCGTCAGTATGCACTAATGTGGGCGCCTTGTCATCAAAATGACAAAGAACAGGTGGGGATGTTAGTGCGCGCTTGAGTTCTTGGAACGCGGCTTCACACTGATCGTTCCAATCGAAGGAACTGGAACTAGCAAGGAGCTTGTGGAGGGGCGAGGCAATGCTGGCAAAGTTCCGGATAAAACGTCGAAAGTATGAGGCGAGTCCAATGAAGCTGCGCAGTTCTTTTGCACGAAGTGGACGTGGAAAGTTGAGCACCGCGGAAATTTTATCCGGATCGGGCTGGATGCCGGCTTTGCTAACGAGATGACCCAGGACTTTAATCGTTGTGCTAGCGAAACGGCACTTCCTCGTGTTTAGTTGAAGTCCGGCATTAGAAAGGCATGTGAGCACTTCATCTAAGCGTTGCAGATGGTCAGTGAAAGTCGAGGAAAACACGACGATGTCGTCGAGGTAACATAGACAAGTTTTCCACTTGAGGCCGCGAAGAACCGTGTCGATCATTCTTTCAAATGTGGCGGGAGCATTGCATAGACCGAAAGGCATTACATTAAACTCATAAAGACCATCCGGAGTAGAAAAGGCGGTCTTTTCTTTGTCCGCTTCGTGCATTGGGATTTGCCAATATCCGGAGCGAAGATCAAGGCTGGAGAAATATTGCGCGCCTTGCAACGAATCAAAGGCGTCATCGATACGGGGCATCGGATATACATCCTTACGGGTGATCTTGTTTAGCGCACGGTAGTCAACACAAAATCGTACCGATCCATCCTTCTTCTGCACCAAAACGACGGGTGATGACCAAGCACTGGCGGAGGGACGTATGACGTTTCTTTTCAGCATATCGGCGACGTTCTCCTCGATGATTTTGCGTTCGGCCAAAGAGACTCGGTAGGGACGACGGCGTACAATAGTCTGGCCATCGGTGTCGATACGATGGAAGGCAACGGAAGTCTGTCCGAGGGACGAAGTATCCATATCGAAGGAGGCCTGGTGCTTCGTAAGCAATTTTAGCAACGCTTCATGTTGAGCAGCAGTAAGGTCAGGGCTTATCACGGAAGTAATGGCAGATGAAGCAGATTTGTCCTGTTGAGGAAGAGCTGGCGAGGCGGCAAGAGGAAGCAGGGAGACTGGTTGGGTATCCACATAACAAGTCACTGCGGAGCCTTGAGGTAGGAGGATTGTCTCAGAGGTCGCATTTAAAGCGATGATTAAGGCAGAGCTTTCTTTGAACCGCACCATGCAGGAAGCGAAGACAATCCCACGGGCAAGACAGCGACCGTAAGGAGTGATGAACACGTCGCCATTGGTGATGTCCGTAGAAGAGAGACTTATGACTTGCTCGTGGCCGGGAGGCAGTACAGAATCGGCAGCAGTGAGAAAGCGCAGTCGTGGCTCATCGGTACTCCCGCCGCAATGAACTGTCTCGCTCATATGGACTACACGTTGACGGCAAGAGATTAATGCGGACGCTGACGAGAGAAAGTCCCAACCCAAAATTAGTTCATGAGCGCACGGGAATAAAATCGCGAACTTAATGTGATGACAGATACCATCAATGAAGACGCGTGCTGTACATTGGGCTGATGGTCGAATTATGGCTCCATTAGCCCCAATCAGGGATGATCCAGTATAAGGCGTCTTCACTTTCCGCAGACGAGAGCACAGGTCGGCACGCATAACAGATATAGTAGCTCCCGTGTCAATCAGAGCTAACAAAGGCACACCCTCCACAGACACCAATAACATGTTCGAAGGACGTTCAGGAGGACTTGGAGCACTTCGCGGTGATGCAGTTTTCCCTCCAAAAACTGCACTGGTTAGTTTTCCGGTCGCTGGACATGGAGTTGGGAGACAGGGCGAAGTGGCGAAACAGAACGTCGGAGCGGCGATGGGGAGCGGCGTCTCGAGGCACGTGTGTTGAGTGCGGTGTTGGAGAAGTCGGCCGGAGATGGAGATCGGCGAACGGGAGGATTATCGTCATAAGTGCGGTAAACGCGAGGAGGTGGCTCATCGCGTTCAAAGGCCGCGTAACCACGACGTTCGTCTTGCTGGCGGCGTCGGCAAAACCGGGAGATATGTCCTCGAAAGCCGCAGTAGTAGCAGGTAGGCCTCGACGAACGCCAGGCAGAGTAGTAAGGCGGGTTCGGAGCTCGGGTGTCTAAGGTTGCCAGGTGATCGTGAACAGGTGCAGATGGTGTAATTGGAGGCGGCGCGGCTGGCATTGCAGCAATCTGGGCGTAAGAAGCCGGTTGTGGGCAAGGAGAAGCGTTGGTATGCTGGGCGTTATGCAGGGAGGCCAATTCCTCCTTAATAATACCGCGCAGGTCCGTAGAAGCAGGTTGGACGTGAGCGCTGCTGCAAGGGGTTGAGCCATGCGCTTGCAATTCCTCACGAATTATGGCTCGAATGATAGACCGGAGCTCAATACTGTTGGCCAGGGAGTTGTCGGAAAAGTCCGGTTGCAAGCGGATTGACTGCAGGGCGTCGAGGCGCTGACAGACGGAGACGACGTCCGACACCGTCGAAGGGTTTTGAGCGGCGAGTGCGTTGAAGGCGGTAGATCCGATACCCTTAAGAAGGTGTCGCACGCGATCAGGTTCTGGCATGGCACTGTCGACACGGCGGCAGAGCGCGAGGATGTCCTCAATGTACGAGGTATACGATTCGCCATAATGCTGGACGCGCTCAGACAGCCTCTTTTTCGCAACTTCCGAACGAACCGTGGGCGTGCCGAAAATCCGCCGTAGCTGCTCCCTGAAAGACGACCAATCACGGAAGTCTCTCTCATGATTCAGGAACCATGTCTTGGCTACTTGAGAGACGTAAAATGGCACGTTGGTTAACCGCGATGTCTCGTTCCAGTTGTTGTATTCGCTGACACGATCGTAGTTGTCGAGCCAGTCTTCAACGTCCTCACCTGGAAGGCCAGAGAAGATTTCAGGGTCGCGATACCGGTTGTTGGCAGGGCTGGGATTGGGGGTGGCTGGAACTTGAACCGAGATGGTGGATGCTGTGGTCTGGTCTTGCGACATGGCGGCCTCTTGGCGTAAGCGGCGTCCCGAACGTAGCTCCAGGAGAGATCTTGAAGTGGATTGAGGTCGAAGGGATCTTAAAGCGCCTCCACCACTTGAAATACTACGGTTGAGACGACGCTTTATTCCAAGAAGGAAAAATGGCGCCGACGCAAAAACGAACACGAGCCGATGATTGATGATGACTTTGTACAGATGAAGATGAAGTCCGCATAAATGCTTACAATATATATATATATATATATATATATATATATATATATATATATATATATAGTTAATTTCTAGTGTTTTCTCGAATGCTGATTCGGTGAACTTCCGGCGTAATTCTAATTCGCAGACAGAAGGTATAAAAGTGCTGGTGGCGGAATGAAAAGGCTAACTTCCCGTTAGGAGCGAGCCATTGAAGCAACTTTCCCTCCTTCTTGGTTCATATGAATATACTTTGTTTTCGGCGGTGCTAGTAAAATATTTGGCAAGCAAGCAAGCACAAGCCAGGCGCTTTAACCAGACGGTATGACCAACGCTTGCCAGAAACAGTGTCTCTAAGAGGCAAAAAAAAAAGCGATGGCATGTCGTCGAGAAAATGAACATTTGTGAATACTTTTTTGCTCTATTACCTTCACATTACCAACGCTGTTTATTTCTTCCTTTTATTTCTTCTTGCGACGCCTTTCAGTGTAGTTTGTCCGCACAACCACAGCTTGTACAAATACCTCAGGTGTGCGGAATGTCGTGTACCGAGTTTTCAGGACATGTAATTCCTGAGAATGATGGTACGGGATTTTATAATAACGGTAACACACGTCACAGAGCGTGCAGGGTGCCAGAGCACTCGCGTGTCGCGAAAAGCGCTGCCGGTGGCTAAGTTCGCGCCTCGCCTAGCTTTCTATTGTGTCCCCAACAAGGATTTATGTGGGAGTCCCCGACACGAGCGTTATAACTTATCTCATTTGCCTCCGTAGCCATGCACACTTGCTTTCTCTTGCTTGCGCGGTGAGGTGAAACTTTGGACAAAAATACCGCAACGGGGCGCTTACCTGCGTGCCACCTACTGTGCTGTTTTATTTTTACTTTCTCTGTCAAACCTTGGGAGCTTGCCAGGCTACTTGATATTCATTCAGAAAGTTTTGTACCAACAGAAAAAAAAAGGTATGTCACCTTAGCGTGCGCTAAAGCGCATCAAGCCGAAAGCCTGCACGCTCACGAGACAATCGTTACATTAGTTGACATTCTCATTCGAATGCATTGTTACTTCCTATTACATGTTTCCTCCTACCAAAGGTTGTGGGTTCGAGTGCCCCATCAGTCCTCGTTCATCTTTGTTGGTTCATAACTAGAGCACTTATTTCGTGGACTACCCTTATATAGCAAACATTTAAAAGAACACACCCAGTAACAAAACGCAGTGCTGCATGCGCAATAGCAGATACACTGCAGGAATAAGAAATTTGATATAGCTAATAAATCTCAATGTTGCACATCTAATCCCGTTCTTATTTATGCTTTTGTTCATCTTATTCTTGTGGAGTCATACTTAACCTTGTTTCCTTGCCTCCTCGTGTTTCCGCTGCTCAAGTGTCCGTTTTCGCCTATGTTGTGCATGGTTGTGGCACTCAAGAGGAACCTCAGAAGGGACCTGAACAATATAGTTTATAATTTGTGAACACAGATGAACATTTGCTTCGTGCATGAACTTAAGAAAAGGCGCGAATGCATTTCTTCTAATCATTGCTTCTGTTGCGATAAATGATTTGAGCACAGTTGTCATGTAAGCCTCGGTCACTTAAAAGCATCAACATCTCCTTATTACGCAATTGACCAAAAATAGTAATATTCTTTTTTTTTCAATTTCGTACGAATGCTTCAGCATGGCATATATCTCAAAAGCGTTAAACAAAAGGACGCACGTTCGCTTCATGCTGGTACTCCATGGTGGTCTTGTGGCCTTAACCGCACATGCTCGTAGGCCGCCGCCCATAATAGCCCGGTCTAGCTATTTCTCGTATGGCAGCCCTAACTGCCTTTTTTATGAAGAGACCTTGCATTAGGGCCCTTCAAAAGAAGTTAGTGCGCACGCGCTATGTAGGCAAGAGAGGAATATTTCACACATTGCGCATAATATCCGGATCGTAAACTGGGCGTGGAACTGACTATAGGTAAGAGTAGCCTTGGCACATAATCTCTGGAGATATAGTCCTCCCTCCAAAGAGACATTGTGGGAAAATTCAGCTTAACGGGAAAGTTTCATGGCTGCATTCCATTGCTTCTGCATCTCATTGCACCATAGGCCGCCAAGAGAAGTGGACAGTCACTTTAGCATATGTTAAAGAGTATGAAGACGAAAGCCTGCACATTCGTGAGACATTCATTACAAAACTTGACATTTTCATGTGAATGTGTGATTACTTCCTATTACTTGTTTTCTCCCATCAAAGTTTGTGGATTCTAGTGTCTTAGTTCACTTCGCCTTAGTAAACACCACAGGGCATGTGTTCGACTTCTACCAAATGTCGGGGGTTCGACTCCCACAGAATTCCATAAGTTCGACTCTCGGCGTTCCCGATGTCAATTGAAATCCAACTTCTAGATATTGCCGGCTTTCCCATATCTCCAAGTGGGTTCGACTTCCACCAAAGTCGTGAGTTCAAGTGCCCTAATTATCTGTATCTTAATTATCTGTGCCCTAATTCAAATCCCCTTAGTTAACACCAAAGGAAGTGGGCTAGATTATCGACCTTCTCGATGTCAATTCCAATCCAACTTGGAGATATGGGCGGTTCGCCCAAATTTCCAAGTAGCTTCGACTCCCACCAAAGGTAATGGCTTCGAGTACCTTAACTCTATCTCAATTACCTGCGCCTTAAATAACTTTGCCTTAATTAATACCCCAGGCCGTGCTGACGCTTCTTCCCCTCGGCTTCACGATTTATTATAAAGAAATTGATGGCCTCATTCGTCCCAATAACACAAAAGGTCGTGGGCTCGACTTCCACCAACGGTCGAGGGTTGGAATTCCACCAAAGGCCATGGGTATTAATTAACGTAGTTTTAATTAACACTACATGTCATGGATTCGACTTCCTGTGAACTTTGGTGCCATCAATTTTGTTGCGATAACGCAAACATCGGATTTTTCAACCCATGAGCCATCTAACGCGGTCGCCCTAATAGACAGGACTAGCTGAGACTCACCCATAAAACATATTTCTGCTTTGAGCACATGTTGTGGGAATGCACTGCTAGCGAGCATCAGAAGTCAGCGACTAATGGGGTAGACAAGGTGGTCTCGAAATGCGGGGCGCGATAGGAGGCGGTCCTGCTCAACCACGACGTCGCCGATAAACTGTGGGCCGTCCGGCACGCCGAGGAAGCTGCTTGTGTCCAAGGACTGGAGGGCGTCACCTAGGCTGGGGTGCTTCAGGCCCCGTTCCGCCCAAATCACTGGAAATTTTCAATAACGTTTTCGCTCACTTGAGTTCACTCGGTCTGAGACTTACCCGAATCTACATAGCGAGCTCATCACTTGGACTCACATCGCCAGCATTCTACTCATCCGGGCTCAGTCGGTCTCATACTCACTACAACTCAACTCAGTCGGACTCACAGGGACTCAGCCTCATCAAAAGTAAGCTAAAGAAGCTCGCCCGGATCGGTCTGTGTCAAAGTATACAGGAGTCGACTATTTAGTGAGCCTACCAGCCTATGCATTAGAAACACTTGAATAAAAGTGTTAACGGCCGGTAACTTCCAGGGACTTGTGTCCAGTGCATTCTTTTTCTTAACCTGGAACATCTGGTTATTGTAACATACACACGCAATGTGGTGTTTTTCTGTCCTTACTAAACAGTAGTTGTAGAAAAAGAAAAAGATGGTGAAATACTCGATCACTCGAGTCGAGAAATTTAGTTTAAACCCGTCTGTCCAGAAGCAATGCTTAAACTGTGTCAATGGATCCCATCCATCTCGTGTGCTCTATACGGCGTAACATCGAGAAAGAACGGTTCGGCCGCTTCGTAGTGTTTGTAAGCAAATCAATGCACCTACTTCCTTCCTACTTACAAATTTCTTGTTCATGTTCTATGCTGACTTTTTGCTTTCTTTACGCTCTTTAGTGTGCAAACCTTATAAAACAGCGGTATTGCTACGATATTGAACCCTGTAACTGCATTTCTTTTTTGTCGATGTGAATTCCGTTTCATACAATCAACACTTTCTTTCTCTGTTATTATTTTCAGTCTTCTGCAATCTTAGCTTGTTTATCAAGTGTCGTGTGAAACTTATTGCCCCTTTTCTCTCGAGAATACGTACAACTGCCCGTTTGTGCGAATTGATTTTATTCTTGCTGCCTTGAAGTCCATCTTAAGTTGTTTTATATATGCCAAACTTTATTCTTGCAGTGAATATTCAATTCGTCTGCTTTATTCACTTCATTCACTTCATTCATTTTTACTGATTATTGTGTATGTTGTATTCATTTTGTATTTGTTTTCTCTTTTAGATGTATAATAATAATAATAATAATAATATTTTTTATTCACTTCAATTCGTACAACGTGTTCCAGCCTGGATGAGTATGTTCACGTATTTAGCCCCTACTGTTTGGACCCTGATTTGATTATACAGTATTTATTAAATAAGATAAATAAAAACTTTCCTTCATCTTGCCAATCTCGCTCAATGCGGAAAAACATTGGGGCACCGCGCGTTCCAGATGGCTGCAGAGGAAGCAAGAGAAGGAATGAGGACAATGGTGCTCGGATAAATTCTACCCGGAAGCTTGCAAAGTGATGCTGCCGTTTCATGCACCTCTTCTGTTGTCTCGGGGGAGAACTCAGCCTGATTTGGACACCTGTGTCTGAAGCGGTGCGAAACACTGGTATACCTATACTGTGAAAACAGCTCGTTTGTTCCAATCGACCCCATGGGAACAACAGAGAGGCCACCACCTGCCAGCGGTGGGACGGTCAAGGGGAGCTGCCGTCTGCGTATTGGGGACGCAATTGAGTTAAGAACTTTCGCTGGTTCTGGTACCGCGCTTGTTTTGTTGTTTGGTTCTTTAGTTGAAGGTCGTTTGTCGGAGGACTTAGGCGTACCGGTGATTGGCGCAATAAAGACAGGAAGAGAGATAAATAAATAAAAAGAAGGTGATAAAATGTGGATTCTTCCTGCATTTGCGGTCTGGCAGAAAGGGCCGGAAACTCTCGATATATTGCTTTTATAACTGACGTTGATTCCTCGAGCTCGCTGGAAATCTCCACCTGTGCTTGTTACGGTGCTTCTCCAATTGCCCGATAAGCTTGTCGTAGTTAGAAGAGTTTGTCTCCAGAGACGAAAGCACTTGCGATTCATTAGTGCACTCCACATTATTATTCAGTTGTTCTTAACTGGAAAATATACGTTTTGTGCAAAAAAAGCGGCCATTGTTCCAGTGCCTACTGCTATTACATCTTTCCTTTTCTTTTTCATGACCGAAATTTCCGGCCAACAATGAGACGTTTTACGTCCGAGAGAGCTTAGTGTAACGATGTGCCACACCTGAATTTCGTGACTTGTGAACTTGCACATCTAGAGCAAAACCTACGTAATTCACAATGCTTCACTGACTTTAATTTTGTTTCGCCTGCAGCCTAAGTCAGGTTTTGTGTCTTACAGGACGTAATGCATATATGGTTGTTTTTATTCAAAACGCAGTGAAGTCCCGCCTTCGACAGGTAGTTGCGCCTTGGTGGCCGTAGTCTGTGTCCACGTCACAAGAGGGAAGGTAGGTCCGCGAGAGCACCTAGATAGAAGCAGAAGGAATATGTCCCACTGATTGATTTCGACGATTTGGAAGCCTAAAATTATGGCAGCTGTTGTAGTCAATCCAGCACCCGTGATGTCTCTAAACACAACCTCACCAGGACGCCACCTCGCCACGAGAAACCACGCGCGATGTTGCATCAACACAGAGTTATGATCTGATTGATACCCTTTCTTCAAAGGGCGGTAACGAATAAATGACAGCAGAATAGGAACTTGCTGTGCCTGCCTCAATGTGTCTCTGAAAAATATATCAGAGGCTTTGTAAGCTGGCGTAATTCCATTTTGGAAGTCTTTCTCTCATTTCGCAGGAGTGTTTCTTTGCGCTGGCAAACCCACTTATAAGTACTGAACTGTATAACAAGCCAATGTGAGCAGGTTTTGTTCAGTATGGGCGCACGATATGTTTATTACTTGCGTTGTGCTCCTCCATGCAAAGGCGTCATTTTTTTCTCAGCAAATGATTTATTTTAGGGATTGCTTAAATGTGAACCTCACAACATTTTTGGCTATGGTAAGAAGCCTGCGTGATCGCAAGGCAATGCGCCCTTGAACAGCGCTTGTTCTGACTCTTCGCTCTCCACCCTCAACTTCCACAGAAAAACACAAAAGTACAAACAAAGTTAATTTTGTATAAAATTACATTATTAATGTTATGACCCAACTGCGACAAACTCTTTGACACCGAGGAATGACTTATAAAAATAGAACATAAGCAACTTGATGTACTATTACATATGCTACAAAAAATTAATCAACTCCGATAAAGTGTACAACAGCGGCTTACCTCAAAAGGCAAAGTCACTCAACACCTGCGCCTTAATGTTAAAATAACAATCCTGTGGTGCTTTATTGTTTTTCTGCCTGTAAAGTATTTTCTGAATATTGCTCTTAATTTGGTTTATGCAAGTACAACAATGTTGGCGTAACAAAAGTGCTGCCTTACCCGCCGTGGTTGCTTAGTGGCTATGGTGTCGGGCTCCTAAGCACGAGGTCGCGAGATCGAATCTCGGCCACGGCGGCAGCGGCCACGGTGGCCGCAGTTCGATGGGGGCGAAATGCGAAAACACCCGTGTACTTAGATTTACGTGCACGTTAAAGAACCCCAGTGGTTCAAATTTCCGGAGTCGGCACTACGGCGTGCCTCATAGTCAGAAATTGGTTTTGGCGCACAAAACCCCATAATTAAAAAAATGCTGCCTTTTAGCATCCAAAAGCAAGAGAAATATATCTTCAGCTATGAATGTGATTGGAAAAGCTATCGCAAAGAATGGCAACATCATCTTTAGGAGTAATTTTTGACCTCAACCTATTGTGAATCTCGCACGTTCCATGCCTAAAGAGGAGGCTGACTGCCGTAATACACCTTCTCAAATTTCTGCGTGGAAAGTGACGCTAGGGTTAAGGCTGCAGCAGCCTCATAATTCTCTGTTGCTGAGTTTCCCAAGATGCAGCCTCCCTGTGCTGGGTAACACCTACGAAACAAACCTGCGTTCACTCCAGACATAACAAGCTCAAACTCTGAGGACGTGTCTCGGTCTTCCGAAGTTTGCTTGAACAGGGGCAACAATCGTCATAATGCGAGAACGCCCCATTCCAACGTATTTAACCACCGACGCTTTCAGGGTTGCATATTTGACGAGTTGCCCGGATACCTATTCAGCAACGTTTTTTTTTTCTTTTTCCTGCAGATAGCTCACTCACAACTTTCAGTCGTGTAAGTGTCGACAATGGTACATACCCCATTGCGATCGCACTACATGCCAACAGCACGCCCACCCTAGCTTTTACGGTGCTTTCGCCAACCTGAAGCGCGCCTCTCCATTCCAAGTACTATGAATATGGCTAAAATACCGTCGGTTGCCCTCAAGCAGGCCACACTACTACTATTACATGAGCTATACAATGGCTGCCCAGATGTTTACCCTCATGGCACAGTCATGTCTGCAACTTCAACTGCCACATTGATAGTTCAAGCAAGATCTGTCAAAGTACTATTCAAAACTTCTCATGCAACATCAACAGCAGCAGTTGAACTCGTAGCCCTTCGTGCTGCTCTTCATTCGAACACTGAGGAGCCGACTCATGCGTGGTCAACCGTTTGTTACTACCATGGTAGCTGTCAAGAGTTTACTCTCCTAATTACATCATGAATCAGACAAACAGCTTCTTGCAGAGATAAAAAACCACAATACCGCAGTTGACAAAATACACGAAATAATATTTCAGTGGTTGTCAAGCAATGAAACCATTGTCCAACAGTACACTCTGTGAATTTCGCTGCTACAGGAAAAGGTTCTCACACATTTCTTGCGAGTGCCCGCCTTTCAACTAGTAAAGACCGGCGCGCTTCTTCAACAGAGAGAAAGCAATATTCTGGGACACTAGCCTACACGGACATCAGCCCGAGCCGATGACAAAGCACTGTGTGCAATACCCAAACGACGCTGTATTGTGCGAAAAATAGTGACTGTACTACACTGTGTACTGTGGCATTGTATTTTTGAATCATACACTGAGACTGCGTATAAATATGTGGCCCCTTCATAGTCTGTGCGTCAGCGCCCGCAATTACAGTTCTATATTGTTCACTCTTTCCTTTCCTTTCTGTCATTCTCCTATCTTTCGTTACCACTTTCCCTTTCTCCAGTGGAAGATAGCCAACCGGAGAAATCCTCCGATTTACCTCTCGGTCTTTCCTTTTCTTTTATCTCGCTCTCGCCCTCTCCGTCTGCAATGTGCGCGTCCTTATATACTCAGGATCACATTGGGAACGTTTAACAAGACCCGTCAATAAAGAGAACCTTTGATTTAATAGTAAATACTGCTGCAGGGGAAATAACTGTTGCTAGATATAAAACAAACTTCCCGTTTCCAATAAGCCAGCGCTCAAACTGAATAATTTTTGTTGTGAATGTTATTCGAAGCTAAATATCCAAACTGCTCTCCTACTCTTGTATGGACGCATTAGCGCTTCGGAAAATTTGCCATTCCAGAAAAAGCGCTTAAACGAAGATGCGAATAGGAAAGTATCACACGCGACTCAATGTTCCTGAAGCATAAAACAAAACAAAAAAAAGTTCGTTTAGTTGTCCCTTCTTTCCTTCATTTTCTTGGGTCGTCCGTCTTTATACAGAAATAGGCTCAAAGCATGCTAGTATATATATTTTTCCTGTTTTCAGAATCTCGGGTCTGTTTTGGTGACATGGTCCTGACCTCTCACAAATTGCATGTTCGAAACCCAAGACAGGACGCGCAGTACTAGCGGGACCGCATGAGCTTAAAGGGTTCAAAATGTTCAGATAAGAATGGCCAAGAGAAAGCACGTGACGGAATTCCACTTACTTTCCATTTTTCGTTTATTTCTTTGTAGGCACGTGCCAGTAAATGGAGAAGTAAATAAGATTACGTGCAGAGGATTGAAAAAGAAACGCTCTGTAGTATTCGAAAGATGGTAAAAGTGCAAACATAAAGAATGCATATTAATTCGTTCTCTTCTGTCATCACATCCCTTCGTCCAGACGTAAAGCAGGAATACGGGAAATGTACCCGTTGAACGGCCATTCGATGCACTTTTAATGAGTTCCCAGATGCGTCCAGAATTAATAAACCGGGACTGAGAGATCATCAGGGCACATGGCTAGTGTCGCAGTGTGGAGCAGCTTCAATACATGTCTGTGCCTCACGTCTGAGCTTTTACTGAAAAAAAGGGCTATTTACTGCTTGTTCAGCAAGCAGCCGCTATATGGATCCGCTTTTACTCGTCATCAGCTTTTGTTGCGTTAGGCGACTTGAGGACCAGACATTATAGCGTCATCTACAAGAATCGCAGCAAACACGTATCCAGGCCACGTATCGAAGACGCCGTGCTCTGTACCTTGAAATGTACTGCAAGCCATAATTATGAGGAACCAACGTGGATGCAAATTCGCCAACCTTATTTCTAGCAAAAGCAGATTGGGTGTGGCTGCGTGATTCTTTGAATATCACATCGTTTGTCATTAAGTTTCGGTAGCACTGAAAAAACGCCAACACGCTGTGGCACATGAGCACAACACTGAAAATCTTCCAGTGGGACAGCATGTGAAAACTCGGCCTCGTTCTTTGCTGTCCGTTGATCTCGAACCTTATCATTTCCTCTTTTATTGTTAATAGCGACGCCCATTTTTTGTCGAACTAATGTAAAATATATTAAGCAAGCGTAAGGAGGCGGTGCTGATATGACATGCGTACGAAGAGATGAAGATGTCAATGCTTGGCCAAGTAAGCATTTCATGTACCGGCTCTACAAACACGTCTCTTGGCAGGAGAACGTTGCCTCGTTTCGAATGGCGGGGATCTTAACGCACGTCGCTCTAGCATGTTTTCTGTGACTTAGCTATCGAAGGCAAAGTTTATTTCCAGCAAAAAAAGAAGCCTCAGAGAGAGGCACCAACTTAAGCCGTGGTTGAATGCTTCAAAGGTCAGTGCAGGAAATGGACCAAGAGAACAGCCTACGGGTGAATGACCTTATATCACTGGTAATTTGTCACGACTAAGCCTAGGGCTTTCATTTGGACATCCTCGAACGTGGAAACAGCAAATATGTGCGGCAGTTGGCGTCTCATATAATGAACGGTTCTTTCCTGGCTCCAACTTTGAAACTGGCGGAGGAGTGATGGGGAGGTTGGGGGGGGGGGGCGATAGTCTTTTTTATATTTGTTGCTAGAGCATCAAACTGCCAAGAGCCAGGAACTAAGCTGTCTTTTTCTTGCCGATTTTACTTTAGTGTGAAGGTAGACACGCGATATCCTAGAGCATGTGAAAGACAGAGCACAGAGCCTGGAAGAAAGTGCTGCTGACTTGACATCTGCTCGAAGCAAAAAGCATATCTGTTTGCTATACACGGTCTCGTAAAATCGTGCAGTGCTCAGCCAACTAGTATGCGTGCATGGCAAAATGAGCAGAGAAATCAAGAATGTATTGCCTTAATGAGAACGCATCTATTGCCTATGATTCGCTGTTCAAAACGGTCGCGTACTGCCCCCCCCCCCCCCCCTTGGGACCACATATTTCATACCAAGTATTTCCAGCGCTCTCTGCCCCCTTTCGGAGAGGTTGACGGGTCTTCCGTTGCTTACGATGTAGAACGGGACCCACAGCTTTGGTAGGCTGCCACGTTTCTTGCTTTTCTGACTCGAGCTACCGGCTTCCAGTGCACTGTACGCTCCTAGCGGGCTAACGTATGAATGCGAACGCAAGCGTAAACAGTCACTCACGCTAGAATAAAAACGTGCGACGGAAGCGAAATCTCCCACGAGCGTCGGCGAAATGGCGCGGAAAAATGTCGATCGCTCGATTGCCCGTTTCAAAGCGGAGGGAGTAAATTTGATAAGGGCGCCGTCGGAGCATCTGAGGGAATAGAAAGCTGCCCTGACAGAAAGTGCTGAGGAAGCACGGGAATCGTCGTTGGCCACAGAGGAGACAAATGAGGCTCGCGTTGAGGCCACAAATAGCCCCTCCGTTCCTGCGTCTCCTCTTTCTTGGAGCGCACTAAAACTGAAGAGAAGTCAGGATTTTGTGCTTATAGGATACCCTGTATCCCTGAATACTTCGCTAAATTTCAACGAGTGTTGAGGTTCTGCTTGTCCCCCTACTTCCTCACTGAGTGCTCTTGCATCACCGCAATAAAATAATGCTTCGGAAAAATAACACTCTACTTTTGTTATCAGCTGCTGCAATTTGTGAAGCTGAATTTGTTGAGACTATTTTCGGTGTGGGCACCATCACACAATATTTGAAGGTGTCACACAGTTAAACACATCGTCGATTCCCCACCCAAACACACACTGTTGCCCTGTTAGAATGTGTGTTAGAACACACACAGGGTTGCCCTGTTAGAATTTGTCGCAATATTTTATATATCTTAGGTAACGCCGCAGTGCCTTTATAGTGGATCATTTTGGTGTTCAAGATTTTCGCTTTTTCTGTGTTTTAGTGGGTGCTTGTCCAGCTGGTCTAGAATGCAGGAGAGCCCTGCACTTTGCTGTTTAAGCGCTGATCAGCTTTGTTTATTTTCGTTTGGAGATGACAACCTTGGAATATATTATCGAGAACTTTTGCTGGGCGCACTGGTCCTTACGAAAACACAATCTGGTAAAAAAGCGTGGTAGGAGTGATTCTCAGCAAACGCTCATGAACGGGGTGCTAATTTCTACGTATTGCTGAATTTTTTTAAATATAATTTTTTTGCCTATTGCAAGTAAAATAAATTTATTACTTGAGTTAGATTGTTCTGAGAGGTGGACACTACTTGCACGAGAAATTCAAAATTGAAAAAGATGTTCATCTAATTAATATAAAAGTACTAATTCACTCCTTAATAATTACTTTATGGCGCATATTGCAATTTACGAATTGTAGCTGGTGAGTTTGAGAGGCTTATGTACTTGGAAATAATTTCCAGAATGACACCGGTGGGAGATGTTAGCCATCAAACTCACTGCAAAAATTCAATGTTGTTCCATTTTCTGTGTTAGTAAAAACTAACTGGAAAAAAGTAACTGGAATGTGTATGTATTTCCTAGAGTGGTACTTAAAATTACCTTCACCTTTGATGTTACCTTGCACCATTTTTGGGGGTTCCTTCTTTGTATAAATTAACATTATGGCCGCAGTTGAGCCGGCAGTTAGTTGCCTTGTTAAGGGCTTCGTGTTTTTAAGGCGCGATCAATTGGTTTGAATGTCCCACCTGGAACCAGTCAAATCAAAACTTCTACAACCTATGCCACTAGCGAAACGACGCAGAGCCGACATGATTTGAGCGATGTCATTCTGTCTGTACATTTGCAGCAGTATTATATAGGCACTTGGTGCGTGTGCATACAGTGGGCCTACGTGTAAACTGCGAGGCGCTGTCGTTGCGACGTCGCGGTTGGCACTCACCTTGTCGATGATTTCAACGGAGTTTGCAACGAACAACCTTATTGTCGGTGCATTATATTGAAGGTATGTGCCATGTCTGAACCTTATTATCATGAATGTCCCTCACACTTCCCTGTGCTGTTGATCGCTTGTTTCACGAACTCGACAACTAATAATTGCTCGCAAACACACCACCATTTCGCCAAGAATAATTTCTATGCGATGCGCATAATGTAATCCACGTCCAGTACAGTATTCTAATTGTGGCTTCCGAAATAAATGTACCGCTGTCATGGCTCCCAGAGTCCGTGTGTAGCGCGAAACCTGGCACTAATTGCTCAGCACCGTTGTTGGGCGATGGCTCTGTGGTTAGCGCGCTCGTGTCCCAAACGCATGTTGCTTTTGTGGAATGGCCCCAGATCTCAGTGGAGCCATTTCTGGAGAAGATTTATTAATGCGATTGGTATTAGACAGTTTTAGTACTGCGTCATGACGATACGTACGAAACACGCAAGGGCTTTGCGGAACGTAGGAGCACGTGTCGCGTTGGGGCTTTTAGTACTGCGAAATGCCTACGTACGTAAGAGGGCGAGCGTTAGACGCCGGGCGCGTCGGAGCGTATGGCCGTGTCCGCCAGTACGTCGAACCGTCGGCCAAACTAGACGCTGTTGATCTCGCTAACGTGACGTAACGTGTGGGCGCGTTACCGCTTCGTCGGACTATATTTAGGCCTTTAAGAGGCTCTACTTTTAATGCGGATATAATGCACGAATCATATCGAGAAAAATAAAAAAATGGCTGTGGCTTAGCTAAGGTTAAGCCCAGGATGCGAAGCATACTAGCCTTTATTTTAGTTGTTGAACCACTGTTTAGCCTGGTGAACTGCTGTTGCTTGGCTATATTTGGTTCGGCTAGATGAAGAAACAACTCATGCGTTACTCTGCTTCGCCTTCAAGAGTGGAACGCGACAGCGTTCCCGTCGACTCGCCAAGGGGTGTAAGACAATGGGCTACGGCGCAGCGACTACGCGCCCCGCATTGGACGCGGTGAGCGTCGAGCAACGCAGCGTTCGGCTCGGCAACGAAATGTGCGCCTGAGCAAGCGACGCACGCCTGAGCCTTAGAAACAGCTCGTTTCTAAGGCAACACCGCATTCACTAGAGGCGCTTTTGTACCGCTTTGAAGCATCGTACTCGTGGCTCAGTGGTAGCGTCTCCGTCTCACACTCCGGAGACCCTGGTTCGATTCCCACCCAGCCCATCTTGCAAGAGTTGAGCCAAAGCCACCTAGAAAATCAGTCTCTGTAGCACGCCACAACCTTCGCTTCTCATTCCAACGAGCAGCTCTGTCTCCAGGAGGCATCTCACCTCGTGAGTGTCTAGCAGAGGCAAGCGCAGCGACGGCGCGAGTTGGAGCCCCGTTTCTCCTCTGTCGTGACGTCACGGTGTCACGTGGTACTGAAGGCGACACCGCCGCGCCTGAGGAGCTGGGTTGAGCTCTCGTAATATGCTTCGCATAAAAAACGAGTACTTGCTTTCTCAGGCTGGCACGGTCATTTGCGACAAACTGCGCGAAAAGCAGGTCGAGCCTTTCGCGCAAACAGCACACACTGAACACTTCCTCAAAAACAAAGTTCCTATTTTTGCTATCCATTCCCAACGTGCAGGGTCTGGGAATGCCTTCTGCGCGTTCACTTCACGCAGCAAAGCCAAATCGTAGGGCCATTGAAAGTACCGCCTTCCGCGAATTTGCATTCCAATGTACATAAAATTCTTTTTCATGAATTTACGTTTTAACTGGTAGAGGGGAAGTGTGCAGCTTAAAGGAAAATGTTTTCGCTGTGTTCTTTTTCTTCGTGTAAAGATTGTCTTGCTATATTAATAAGATTGTAAGATAGAGCAGTCGGTTTTTTTATTAACGTATATTTTCATCCTCGTAGAAGCCAGTTAACTTCAAAAGTGATCTTACGAGGAGGCACCACTAGGAATAGGCAATAATTGTATATACGACCTTCATTACTTGGCCGGTGGAGCCTGTAGAAAAAGAAGCATCGTTGCTTTTGTTACTTGAACCTCAACTGGGTGTTTGGAATGGTTCTTGAAGCCTTTTCTCTGATGATTCTTGTTTGTCTTATGTCTAACCGTGTAAAAGGCAAAAAGGGTGCATAAAGACATGAAGGTATGCACGGATATGACGAAAACAACGGCCATCAGTCACCAATTCCACGTGCTAGATAGCGCCAAATTTCCACGACATGACAGACAGACACCAAGACGTGAGGTACCTCCACATTGCTATTACAAGTTCTTCAATATTGACCGAAGCACTGACTGAAGGGCAAGAGCAGGTGCAGTTATGAACAAAAGTTTTCTGACCAATGGTGTCGCGAATGAAATTTGTTTTCTCCGAAGAAAAGGCATCGCACCTGAAATCCCTCGGTGCAGTCTACGTATGCGTGTTCGACCAATGCACTGTTTCAAGGTAATTCCAAGTTGCGGAGCTGTGTCATAAGAAATTTCCATTTTACTGATGCTGTCGTCTGCAGACTTGCACTCTCAACTGTGCGTCGTCGGTGCCCCGTGCACAACTGACCTAAACTTGCAATTGCAGGTCCTTTCAATCGATGTTTCATGCGAAAAGTCTCAATTGTTTTGTTGTTTCTTGCTTCGTGTATTGATTCGCGCCCCGAAGTATTGGCACGTATGGCGTGTAGAAGTGGCAGACAGGAGGGTACCGTGTTTGCTCAAGCACCTCTGAAGCCTCTGCAAGTGCACACAGCTCTAGTCGGCGTGATTGATTATCGTATTGACACCGCGAGGAACGACGCACTTCCGATAACCTTGTCTCGCGAAGTTTCCCTCTTGATATCGCCTATGCAGTCAACCTAAAGCTCGACTGTCATCGTGCTCGTCTAAGCTTGAGTCGCTTGACACAGCGTATCTCTACGATTACACTACAACGGCAAGTGGTGTTTGCTGAAACTTGCACCAAGTAACGGCACCAGAACAGGCAGATAAAGACTTTCTTGGGCACAAGAAACTCCTCAGTGCTAACTCTCGCTGGTATGATATTGCAGCGTCAAGCTGACGAACTCCACCAGGTACAGATACATGGTAGCTGGTTGCACGTGTCATTCACTCAGCTTTGGATATGGAGTAGATTAAGGACAAGAAAAGGTGAGAGGGGCAAATATGTTGGGACACACTGCGAAAGCACATAAGATGAACTATGGTGTGTACTTCATTTGCGCACTCATTTCATCTACAATCACTTCATTTGCAATTATCTTCACTGCATGCCTGTGCGAGTTCATTGCTGTTGACCGGGACGCACTTCACAGCTGGAATTCGTCAGCTATTAACGTTCGAAATAACACCCGTATTCTACATTCTGAATATCGCTTAAAAGCTGTCATGTGTAAAGCTACGACGCGTACTTGGTCTAAGGACTAACGCGGCCTGTGCATCTCAACGAAACGAAGACACTCTCGAATATTGACCCTACACAGACCTTGCTCCCTGCCACCCACCAAGGTTGCAGCTTTTCAAGGACTATATTGCGCCATCAAAATAATCTACCGTCAAGTTTTTCTCCCGCCTGTATTTCGAGAATACCCCCGTGAGTCTTGCTTAAACCTTTCGTTAAGCTGTAGATCCCTGGAATCAGAAAAAAGTCATCCATTGCATCCATTCGCCTCGAGGGCACTGCTGGGTACCGCCAAACATATGATCCCGAGTAATGATGCCATTAGACTTCTCGCAACTGAGTGGTACCTCTCTTTCTGGATATAGCTTGTGAATAAAGTTTAGAGTCGGATAAGTTCTTGTCCGGAACAATCTCAGAGTCACTGCTTGAGCTCTGTTGAGCTTAGCGTGTGGTACTAAAGATTTCATTCTGTTCAGGTAGTAATGCTTCACATAGAGAAAGACAATAAAAAATCAACCTAGTAATGACACAATATAGTGGGACTTTAAGAGGCAGTCACCCCACTTTGTTTTCGAAAAATACAAATCCACTTGTCGCAATGTTCGCTCCCGCTTTCCTTTTGTTCTTGTTTTGCTCATTCACTGTGTTTTTGTCTCGCGTGGTCATAAACGACATGCAGACACCATCCGCTCTGGCTGCACTGCAAGTGCTGGATGGTCTGTATCAGGTTCTTGCGAGCCTCGAATAGCAAGCACAATAACTCTACCACCTCAGGCGTTCTTCAGACAAGTTAAGGAAGCGTCCGTTATGCAATGGAATGCCAGGGAACTGAAATCCCGTGTGGCTGATTTTCGCCAATACGTTATCGCCAATCCATTCCCTATTATTGTTGTCTGTGAACCGAACCTTCAGAAACTCGTTCGGCTCTCAGGATGTGAACCTCATGTGTCATTGACTTGTAATGACTTTAGCAAGGTGATCATCTACATACGATGCGAACTAACTTATGTTGTTCATCCGGTACGGCAGCATAACAGTAATCAATATGTCTGTTTGACCATGAAGAAACAGAAACGCGTTTACTCTAGTAGGCGCTTACCTTTCTCCATCACGTTGTTTCGATAGACACAGACTAAGTGATATTTTAGATAAGACTCCTGGTCCGCGGATTGTTGTTGGGGGCATTGACACGCATCATTCACCATAGGGAAGTATCAAGGTAAATTCCAAAGGAAGACAATTCCTTTCCTTTGCCTGCGACCTTTGCCATGAACTTTGCTGTCTAAACGTGTCTGTCCCACGTGTCTGCGTGGCCGGACGTACAGCAGTTGCTTAGACTTAGCTTTTGTCTCACGATGCCTCACTCGCTGCGTCCATTGGTTGCAGATATAGAAACTCATGGCAGCGAACAAATTCCTACCTGTCTGAAGATAAAAGGGCTAAGAAAATTGATTTCATCAAATTTTCAGCAAGCAATCGATTGGCCCGTGCTTAAATCACTTATGGAAGACGCATGCCACAAAGGCTTTTCGTCTACACTACAAATTCCGATCGCCAAGGCCATGCAGGATGCTATGCGTTCATTTCGGTCATTAGATAAATAACGGACTTTGAGGAGAAAATAGAGAGCCTCCGTGCAAGCCGCCGGTGAGCGGAGCGACGGCACAGAGGGACTAAATTAGTTTACGACCTTAGAGAGGCCAGACACATAAAGAATTAAATCCAGCCTCGCATTGGTGTGCTGCAAAATCAACGCTGGAAATCTTTTTGAGAGTTCCTCTATCCAGCGCCGTCAATTTAACTCTCTAACCCTTCATCAAAGGCGCCGAAAAGTCGACGTAGCCGAAGATTACTGCGCAAGGATCACGGGCTCGACGTTCCAGCCTTGCACACCTGTGTCTAAGGTCCCCCCTTGCTCCCGGGGTCATCGTATGGATGCTCGTTTCTCTATTGAATAACTGGAGACCGCACTTGCTCGGTACAGGGCATTTTCGTCGCCAGGACCCAATGGCATCGCATACTCTGCGCTTGCAAACCTTAGTCAAGGAGCCAGACATGCAGTTATTGGCCTATACAATGCATCGTGACGTGACGTCTTGGTCCCTACAACGTGGAAGTCTAGTCACCTTGTTAAATTCCTCAAGCCTGGCAAGTCTCCTTTGGAATTGTCATCTTACTGTCCAATAGCACTGGTCAGCTGTTTCGGCATGATAATGGAGACAATGATCCTTACACGCGGCTGGAATGGTACTTGGGAGATGTTAACTGCAGGCAACAGTTAACAGGGTCGACCTTTCCAATATATCTGTTTGTCACTCAAAGGACCAGTCTGCTTGATTTCCTAATCAAAAGAGCCGGCACACAGCGCAACTTCTTACTCTAACCGTGCCTATGTAAGTAGAGTTCAAAATAAATTTAACGAAGTGATGACTACTGTCGAATTATTTCCTTAAATCGAGAAGTCCGGAAATCAAGGAAGACATTTTTTGGTCCCTCGAAGTCTAAAATTGTAATGTAGCGACACCTATATATCTGTAGAATATAGTTTTATATATATTTATATTTATTTATTTCATATATATTTTATGTTTTATTATATATGCTTAGATTACTCGAAGGCTTTCGATGTGGTCGTAAATAACGAATTAATTAATAAACTGATGGAAATGAGTATAAATTATGATGTTGCTATGTGGATCCGCTCATATCCTATAGATCGTACACAATGCGTTGAAATAGATGGTAGAAAATTTAACCAATTAAAAATAACCTCAGGCGTTCCACAAGGATTCGTTTGAGGACCACTTCTTTTTCTAGTTTAGATAAATGACATTGCTCATCACACAAGTAATGACATAACTGTGCGGTTTTTTGCAGACAACTCCTTATTATATGGTTAAAGCAATAACCAAAACGATCAGGCGTCACTTATTCAAAACCTTAAAGCTGTAGAAATCTGGCCCGCAAAGTGTAAATGGTAATCAATGAATCCAAATCAGTCATGCTCAGAGTTACAAACAAAACAAAGCATGTTATTGAGTGTAATTATGAGATGAATTCAACTATTCTAACTGAACCTAAAATGATAAAATACCTAGGTTTAACATTTTCGGAAGGCTTAAGTTGGAAATCACGCGTAGACAGAATTTGTGGAGCTGCAGAAAAAAAGTTATGGTTCCTTCGCCGAAAATTAAAGCTAGCAACCACACCCGTCAAGCTACTTGCATATTTAACTTACATTAGACCGACGTTAGGGTATTCTAGTGTCATGTGAGATCCGTTTCAATCAGGGATTAATAAACCGCATTGAGAAGATACAGAGAAAATTCTCAAGGTTCACTCTTTCCCGGTATTATCCTACTGACTCTGCTTACGAAATGCATCGGTTGCTTGATTTGCCTCCACTGGCTCAACGGCGGAAGTTGGCTAGACTTAAATTTGTTTTTTTTGTTATCAAAAGGCCACTTCAATATTGAAACCACACCCTATCTTGCTCCCAGGCAGGCTAGAAACGTCAGGTCAAGCAATCATTGCATGTTATTAATTGCAAAAGCAAATCTGGACATGTACGCTTATTCATTTTTTTCCGCGAACGATTAAGGAATGGAACAGTTTGCCGGCGTCTGTCTTGCAGTCGAGTAGCATTAAAGGGTTTGAGGAACGCGTTAAAAACCTTTTATGAAATTGAATCTTAGTGGTGTTGTGCAAACGTTGTCACACTGTTCTAGAATATATACTATAGCTTTTCTTTTATGCTGCTTCCGATATCACTGTCACAATGTTACAAACATATATTTCGTAGCTAAAATATTGTGTTTGTATTTGCTTATTTGTTTTCTTTTGTTGGTTAATGCATTGTCTTTCCAACATTCATTGCTTCGTGTCTTACTTACGTTTGTATTTACGTTTGTTTGTTTGTTTTGCGCTTCTTGCGATCTACCGGCCTGTGTGAATGACTTTAACTGGAACGCCTTTTGTGTGTGTGTCTCCATGTGTGCGCGTTCCTTTTTTTGCGTTTTCCTCTCTCTCATCTTTCTAACCCCTTTCCCCCATACCCAGTGTAGGGTAGCAAACCGGAGTCTCATATCTGGTTAACCTCCCTTCCTTTCCTCTTCATTCTCTCTCTCTCTCTACGTTTGTAAGGTGTTTACATTTTCACGCTATGTGCCCACTTGCTGTACCCCACCCTGTTACGGCCAAGATGGCCGACAGTATTTGAAAAATAAAAATAACATAAAATAAAAGGCAACGCGGCATTGTATTTGCGGCTAACCCACGCCTGCGAGTGCAAAAAGTCCGCGAGGGTGGCCCAACTACTACCGGCCCTAGCGCCATCTGGTGCCTAAGTACGCTAGCGACTGCCGAGTCTATTGTTCCATCGATGGGCGCGGTGCACAGCCTCGTCAAAATAAAGCTGGGGCCGTGACTAGGGTGCATAGATGTATTAACGAGATACCGTTAGAGTGCAGGCTCGAAGAAAAACGTATCTGCGTCAAAATTAGAAAGAAATTACAAATTTTTTTGCTCATTTATTTCTGGGAAAGCCTCCCTAAAATGGGTTTAATGCAAGCTGGTTTCGTTAGTTCGAATTAAGACAGACAGAAATTTATTTACAGAAAGGCAGAGATTTCGGCCTGAGCAATAACTTCCTTAGGTCTGCTACTCTACACTGGGAATAAGGGACGGGGAGGGAAAGGGTTGATGAATTATGATGATGCTATAAGGAAGAGATGCGTATATACAAATTCACAGTGTTGTGGCATCTCTAAAGCCGTGCGTCCAGCCCAGTGGCTTGGAGAAAAGGCATAGCGGCACTTGTTACCAGGTCTGCGCTGTTTACATTAGACCAAGGACCTAAAATAAACTCGTCTGATAGCGGCCTGTGATGGATCTTTGCAATGGAAGAGACAAGTTGCTGTCGTTATTGCGAGTACACGGGACACACGCAAAACATCGAACCTTATGGGTACTTGCAGGGGAAGGGAAATTTTTTTGTTAGATCGGGAACTTCGTAAAATCACGTTTCGTTAGATCGAGCTTTAACTGTATACATTTTGAGCATGTAGACCTGGCAGTTTTTCAAGTTTATTTCTTTTTTTTTTACCAGGCTCCTATTGCTAAATAGCACGCATATCTGAGGTGCGCACACTGACTCTAGGTTTATTCTACCTGTACGTACATACGTCGCGCAAACATTTTGTAATTTATGTAATTGATTTGTGCTCGTTGATAAAAAAAAGAGTCGTTACAGCTCACCATCTCTAGCAATTACTATCAAACTACAATTTTTTCGCCGTGATTGTAATTGTGTTCGATAAGAAGAATGGAAATGGCCGCCACCTGCTGTAGTGCTGAAATTGTTATGCTACAACATATTTAGCATAATTGGTGACGCAATACAAATCACTCATCACTTGCGCTGCACTCATATGGAAAACGAAATGGAGTGGGTGAATTTTTGCTGCAGCAAGCAGGCGGTGAGCACAGACGAGAATTTCTCCAACGAACTGTTTCAGCATGTAAGGGCAGCAGAAAACAATGAGGTGCTGAAGTCATGGCAATGCCACATGTGAGCAAGTTCCTCGCGGAGAACTTGAAACAGCATTTTTATTCCGGTGCCTTACATTCTGACACTTCTTTTCATGAGAAGAAAAATTAAAACCATATTTATCTGGGTGCCTTACAATCTACCACTTTTCATTCGATTCCTAATTTCATTACTGTGTTTTCATTATTCTTCAAGACGACTGACCAATCCCGGTGATAACGGCGACGTACGAGTCATGGGGTAGGAATGACGAGAATGGCAAATCAAGAGAATCGTTAAAAAAATGTGTGCGCAACCTCAAAGGCGCTACCCAACCGACACTCTCGTTGTCAGCTGGTTCCGCAAAAATACTAGGGTCGCCCATCGCTGCATCCGTCACAAAGAGAGAAGTATCTGGCTCACTTCTTTCTGGCGATGGTGGACATGGCGCCTCCCACCAGGGCGCAGATCAGCCTAGGCTACTCGAGGCGACGACAAAGAGCACATCGGCTACGACGCCCAGTCCGCCGGTTCCGAATCATCAATCCTTGCTACGTCGTCCTCTATGTGCATGCACAGCATTCGCGCTCTTCATTCGCGCTATACCAGGCAGTGGAAAAATGCCGTAATTCACGGAATATAACTCAACCTTCTGCCTTTTCGCCTCTTTCTTGTAGTCTACAACTGGAACGGCCCCTAAGCCACCGTTAGCTCGAAGATAAGCGAGTGGTTTCTCTCTCGCCTTCGCTACACTCCCTATGGGTGTTCTTTTCTCCCCACCGCGTACTTCTCTCAAAGACGCGAGGACAGTGCGCCACTATACCTATCACCACATTAACGCTTGTCGTTCTTTTCGTGTTCTCCCTTTCCCTTCCCTCAGTGTAGGGTAGCAAACCGGACGCTCGTCTGGTTGACCTCCCTGCCTTCCCTCTCTTTGATATCTCTCAATCTTTCGTTTCCTCTGTTCTTTTCTTTTTTGTAAGCAAGCTCGACTACCGCTTATCAGGACACCGCGCGTACGGGCTACACGCTGTTGCTGCCGCACGCGCCGTGCAAAACACGCTACGCGTAGTGAAATTTCTTGATCGCGCACAAAATGTAAGCGAGAAGACGAGGTAGAGTGTGCATGTAACTCCATAGCAAAGGTGCGCTAGCTTGCGGATCTGAAGTTACATTCTCGTATGTAGACATGTACTGCGTAGATCTGTGACTTTTTTTATTCATCAGAGGTGGTTTAGCGGCGATTTAATGTTATTTATAGTATATTTGCCAGACCCATATGCCATTTTATCCATGCATTTACGTGAGGTAGTATTTTAAGCTTAGCCACTCTGCATTAACCTCCACAATCGGCGACGATATCTATATCGGGAGTTGTTGCGAAGACTTCAATTAATCTTCGAAAATCGCCTACGACAATTAGCGCAATTCTAGCTTTTGAGCTGGTCTACACGAAGAGGTGGACATTACTTCGGTGAGAAATCGAAATGAATAATTGACTAATTAACAAAAAGTTAATAACCATGTTTCATTTGATTACCTTACGGCACATATTGCAATTTACAAATTGTAGCCCATGAGACGGCAAGGTAAAATAACTTGAAAATAATACTTTAGATGAAGTCATTTTCGAAAATTTTGCCATCGAACTTGCGGTTAAAATGCACTGCCGCTCCATTTACTTTCTTTAAAAAAAAACCGTATTATGCATTGAAGCAGAAAAGTAACTGCCAATGTATTTCGTCGCAAAGTTTATTAATTATTCTCTCGAAAGTGGTATAATCCTGAGAATTCGTTCTATTTGAATCCGCCTTGCGGCTTCTCTAGCTACAATGTGTAATAGCAATATGTGCCGTGAGGTAATAAGTTGAAAACTTTATTAGTCATTTTTTCTTAAGTACTCGATTATTAATTTCGTTTTCGCGTCCGAATCTTGTCCGCGTGTCTGAGCAATCCAGCTCAAGGAGCAGAAATTGTGCTGTCTGCCTAAAGGTGATCTTTATAGTTTACTTAAAGTCTTCGCAGAAACACCCAGTAGTTAGATAAGTTTACGAAATTAACGCCCGGTAGCCCCTGCTACTTTGGTACCTCTCAAGAGTCTTGCTGTAGAAGGGTTCAAAGCAGTTGCTCGCAGTTTGTAGTCACTAAACACCACTGGAAGATCTGGAGATATATATGTGGTTGTATTATTTTTTCTCAATCAGAGGTTTTAGAGAAATTTTCCTTTAAAATATTCTGAACCTCAAGAAACATAGCGACAAGAACTATTTGCAGATAAACCAGACATATCGCGATTTGTGTCAATGAGTGAATTGTTAAGAAATCACAAAGCATAAAGTTTCTCACCTAAAGTTTCTCACAATTACATTTTCACGAACATTTAAGCAGCCATATCATTAGCAGGCGCGGCAAAAGCAATAGAGTTGATTCCTTACTTCAAACCATGTAAGATGTATGTGCTTCACGCCGTGCTTCAAACTTTCAAAGCAATAAATAAATGGCCCCTGCACACAAGTTTTAGCGGCCGCCTCAGAAGCATTTTTTCCTCTCTCTCTCTCGCCTACGTATCAACGAACGGAGCAGTTAGTTTCTTTTTTTTTTTCGCTGATAGTTTCATTTGCTCCCAGCGGAGCGAGAACACCAGCACGAGAGCAAGAACATGCCTCTAAATAAAAGGCTCATGGGGGGCCTTGTGAAGCAACGATCGCGTATAGGCCTGACGCATAACAGAAATAATGAAACAGCAAAACTTGAAAGAAGCTGTCAGGGTACAGATCCAAGCCGAGTATCGTAATAAGCACTCACTTGATTTTCTAGCCCTAACAAACGAGACTTCTCGAATACGTGGAGGGCGCAGACTTCTCGGCGTGTAACTTAATTATACTGTCAGGGTGTTTCATTATGGGAGACTCTTTACATAAGCCAGATGCTCGCTAGCGGCGAATAGCCGTGCCTAAACTTTAAATGACGTGATTCCATAAAGCAGAAGTTTTAGTGGAATGTGAAGAGCTAGCATCAAATTATAAACGCCGAACAATTACCCTAAAGATATCGGTAGAAAATAAAAAAAACAATAAAATAAAAGGTTTCATCACCATTAAACCTTTGTGCTTTCTCTCCCTCTATTTCTCTCTCTCTCTCTCTCTCTCTCTCTCTCTATATATATATATATATATATATATATATATATATATATATATATATATATATTGTTAGGCTAAAGCTACAGAGAGAACGGAGGAAGAGGAGAACGAAGTGCGGAATTGTCTTTGCTGCGGCATGGTGTTGGCGCGGCCTCTTTTCATCAATTCATCTTTAAATAAACGCACCCCATCGTAACAGTTTTGGTGGGTGGTGTGGGGTAAAATAACGGCGCCCCCGAAGAACAACGACGAACCGCCCCCAGAAGCGCAATCCATGGAGCTTCGCCGAAGTCGCCGAATTGCCGGTCTGCCACCACAGATGGCTTCCGACGGTAACGACCCAACACCATCTTTCCGCTACCCATGGCAGCCCTACATCGAACCACGAACCTTCGCCGGAAAAGCCGGGGAAGACGTGGACGGATGGCTCAGCTTTTATCAACGCGCAAGTCGGTTCCAATGGCTGAAATGTCACCACCCAGCATAACAACATTGCCTTCTTCCTCAAGGGAACCGCGTCTGTGTGGCTTGAAAACCACGAAGAAAGCATGACGACGTGGGAAAAGTTCGTAGACGAAATCAGAAAGGGCTTCGGAGATCCAGCAGCTAAAAAGAAGTGCGCAGAGCAAACCCTAATGCAGCAAGCCCAAGTTCCCAATTTGTGCAAGGCCCTCGACCCTCAGATGACAGAAGAGAACAAAGTTGGTCATCTTTTAAAAGGGATCGCCGATGACGCGTAGTAGTTCCTCATCGGAAAAGACAATCTGGACTCCGTAAGTGACGTCATTCGCCACTGCCGTACATTTAAAGCCTTGAAAGCTCGGCGTATCACACCGAAGTTCGGTCGCCTGGCCAACGTAACTAACGTCGCCAGTGTTGACGTAGTCCCAGCTCCATCCGACCATGCGTCAGTTAGTCGGCAAGTGGTTCGCGAAGAGCTTGACCGATGTGAGGCGGCTTCCCTCTCGACTCTGCGAGCTTGAGAGCCCTTTTCTCACTGAGACTTCCGTGAGACGTCCATCAACGCCGCCTCCGTACAACTTCGCTCCTCGTTCAAGAGCACCAAACCCTACAATGAATGCGCATCCCAGTTATCAGTCCCACGACGGTTACTCACCCAGACCACCTGCAGTTTCTCAAGAGCGGGATGACCGTGCCAGCTATCTTGCTACTTACAATTTCGGTAGGTCCCATGAGCGCCCCATCTGCTTCCAATGTGGTATTCGCGGTCACATCACCAGATTTTGTCCTCATCGCCGTCGCACGTCATCACCGTCCCATGAGCGACGGCGCACTTTTTATCGGCGTAGCAATCAGCACCCCGATGGGACACGCTCGCCTTCTCACTCCGATAGCAGGACAAACCACCAGGCGAATTACCGTAGCGACTCACCAGCTTCTGTGCGGAGCTTCATGCCGCCGCCTTCACGCCAGCGCAGGTCTCCATCTCCACGACGAGATCTCACGAACGTAATTCATGGCCTTGATTTCCTACAACAGTAGCAGTGCCAATGTTGACTGCGATACCGGGGAGCTTTTCTTGTGTCCTCTTCCTCTGTTCTCTCTCTCTCTCTCTCTCTCTCTCTCTCTCTATATATATATATATATATATATATATATATATATATATATATATATATATATATATATATATGTTTGTGCACGGACAACTAAATGACTGCGGTATTCGCTATTCCAGCACTCATTATTCTTAAACGCCCGGGTAAACTGGCACAAACCAGCGGTACTTTGCAGAAGAAAGCTTGGCTTTCATGCATAATGGACAGGTTACAATGTGCCCCCTGGCTCCTTCCACTGCAATGAGTTTGGCATTAAGTTCTTTGAGAAGAAGACGAGATGTGATGCGGCGCATCTGCTGCGCTGGAAAGACTAGCAATAATAGCAAGAACCGGTTACAAAGAAAGGCATATGATCTAAATGCCAGTCACCGCGTTTCTCGACGTTAGGGTCTATAAAAAATATGAAGGTAGCAAACCAAGAAAAAAGCAAAACACGGTGCCGAAGTTAACGGTCAGGACGGGGGGTTTAGGAGGAAGTTTAGGGCTGTAGGGCCGGAAGCTGTATCAATCAACGTCAACCTTTGGACCAGGAGCGAAGAAAACCAGAAGAGAATAAAAAATAGAGAACCTTTACTAAGTGCCCCTCTACTAAATAGAAGCGGTCTCCGGTGCACCCAGTATCATTAATTCCATGCAGTCCCTCTTGAGTGGCAAATCTGTCGTGTTCAGTACCAAGGAAAGAAATAATTGAGAACGGCGATAATGCACTTGCTTGTTCAATCGGTATCAGCGATTCGCTTGCCCCTTTCTCTTAATCACATTTCTAATGTAAACTCACGCAGTTTGAAGATGTAGTGAATGTGGTCTATGTCAGCGATGATGTTGACTACGTTCCTTTTACATAGACGGCTTGCACGTTTGCCCAAGTGGTGTTAGCATGACCCCTGTTTGTTCAAGAGCATAAAGAATGCTTGAAGAAAATTTGGAGGATGCATAAACTTCGCCTTTAACAGTGGAACCCGATAGCATTAAAAGATCTCTAACCGTAATGTTTACCGGGAAACGCTGGTGGCACACGCTATGCATAAAGACGAGCGGGGGGGGGGGGGGGATTTTCAGTATACAAACGTGGCTTCTTGGATGGGCCGCGGATGCATGGATGCGAGCGCCATCTGGACGGTGTTGTTGCGAGAGAGAGAGAGAGAGAGCGAGAACATTTATTTGTCATGAGATTGGGCCACTTCCTCGCAGGGTGGATCCCTTAGTGCAGAGCCCCATTGGCTTGCGCAACTCCGCGTGCCCACCGGATCAGCCGTCGCTGCTCTTGCGGGTCTGAGCTGATCAGCGCAGTCTCCCAGGAGGAAGGTGAAGGTGAAAGAATAGGGGAGTAACCCGGAGGGTGCGGGCACTCCCAGGTGCAATGATATACTATGGGCTTTGCTCCACAATAGGGACAGTATGAGGTATATTGTGTGGGAAGAGGTGAAGATAAAAGAGGCAGGAAAATGAATTAGTTTGAAGCTGTCGCCACGCGACGGCATCTTCTCGATTAAGGGAATTATGTGGTGGAGGGAAGTGTCTCCTGGTATCTCTGTAATATTGTAGAGTTTCAGCGTAATTCAGTGGTTCTGTCGGTGCGTCGTCTGGGTTGGGCAGCTCTTCCAATGGCGCCCGGTTAGTAAGCTCTCGGGCTACCGCATTAGCGCGTTCATTACCATGGAGAGAGGCGCGTTCAGGTGTTCAAACGATACGCACCCTGTGTAACGCTGTGTGGTGTAATGATGTAATTTAATGATGTAAGGATGCGGTGTGTGTAGGGTGTCACTCTCCCTTGTGCCAAGGTCCTGCAGGTGGTCTGTGAATCAGTGACCACTGTGATGGGTTCATCCGGTGCCGGCATGGTTTAAGCGTGTACGATGGCTAGAGCGATAGCAGCCTCTTCCGCCTTGCCACTGTCCATAGTGTTGAGCGTGGTCGAAGCCCTCAGAATGTCTGCACTATCTAGTACGACTAGAAATAGGGCACGTTTCTGTGGGTAGCGGGCCACGTAGGTGTATAGGACCGGTGTGTTCGATGTGTCATCGCCAAAGAGCCGAACCAGAGCTTGTGCTCTTGCCTTTCTTCGGCCTTTATGGCGGTCAGCGTGCATATTCAAGGGGAATTGGGGCCACGTGAATTTTGTTGCGAATGCTAAGCGGAAGAAGTGTGCGGTTTTCCTGTTGTGGTTTTCTTGGTGTTTGGTATCCTAGCCGGGATAAAATGTGGCACCCTTGCATTGTTCGTTGCAGACGTTGCAATTGGCTGTGAAGATGGCGATCAACTAATTTGCGGAGGGTGTTGTGCACCCCCAGTCGTAGTAGGAGCATGTTGGGGTAGTCCCAGCGCTGCCTTTAGTGCCGTACGGAGGAAGGAATCTATCTGGTGCATCTGTCTGGGTCAGATTATGATAGGGGAGGTGGTAGGTTAATCGGCTAATTATGAGGGCTTGCACAATTCGGAGTACGTCTTTTCCTTGGAGTCCTTGTCGGCGCTTTGTAATCCACTCTAATATGTACAGTCTTAGTCAAAAAACTTGAACCCGCTGTGAACGGCCGGGGAGCGGCGCGCGCCGCTGCTCGCTTGCAGCGAGGATAAAGAGGGTGAGGGAAGCATGGTTCTCACTCTTAAGCATCTTTTGATAACAGGCCTCGTGAAAAACTAGTGTAACGTTCGCTCTGCCGTGATACGGCGCTTCGTGCAAGTAAATGCGGTGGCCTGGGTGAAATAGCCCAGCTTCCATTGCAGCGCTTTATACTATAAAATTTTTCCTAATCATCTAACTTACCTGTTGCAATTTTATAATACACTTTAAAGGCGAGAGCCGTCACATAAATGTGGTGGCCTGGGCGAAATTACCCGGCTTCCATTGCAGCGCTTTATACTTTAAAATTTTTCCTAATCATCTAAATTACCTGTTGCAATTTTATAATACACTTTAAAGGCGAGTCCTGTCACATTATACTTTTAGGTAAACGTTGTGAATGTGTTTCTGAGTGCGATGAAAACAAAAGGTAATAAAATAAACTAACCTCTCTCATTGCTGTCTAGCGTTCTTCCAGGTTTTATTGTAGTATACGGGCAATTGAATCATCGTTCATTTAGAAAAGACCAGAAGCAGTAATTTCGACTACAACGGCTCTCGTCGGAAAGGGCCTGTAAACACCGTTGTAATATTTCAAATACGTTGACCACACTTCTCCATTAAGGAACGACCAAATGAGTGCGTTTGCCGTTGAATTTCTTTAATTAAACCCAAAGTGAGATTATGAAAACATTTCGGGACTAGAAGACGTTTGCCCTGCCTGGGTAGCCGACTCAGTTACACCCATCCCCTCGGCATTTTGGAAAGTGCCCACTACTTCGCCTTTTCTCATATCTTCGTGCATACCGCCTCATTGTCGTTAGGGCCCACTTTCATGCACACGTGAGACCAGTGTAAGTTCATCCCATTTGCATTGGGCATCACGCGTTTGAATCGCGTAAAGTAGACCAGGGCCACGATGGTATAGGATTCTCCCATAGTGAAGGCGTCACACAGGCGGGGCTGTCGCTGTCACGGGTTCACTGGAGAAGTATTTTAGATATAGTTTACTGAGGCATTGTTCCTCTCTACGAGAGAGGGCTTCACAGGCAGTTAAAAAAGAAGGAGATATACGCAGCGTCCTTTAAACCAGAGACCTTGGCTAGTTTACAGTCAAGCACATGGTCAAGCTGCAATTGTTCGGGGCAACCACAGGCCAAGCCACACACAATGCCTTGAAGGCATGCTTCCCCTGTGAATTTGTCGAGAGACGCAGGTGCCACCGGAAGCTTATGCTTTCTTGATTAATTTGCTACTTGTGACATTCATGATTACAAATACGAGATGCCATTGTGGCACGCTATTTAATATATCACTAAGCTGCTGAAATCACACCTCAGCTACGATCCTCGCAAAGTGCCCGTGTTCGAGTATGCGCAGGACTATTCATAGCGCTGTTCCTTTAATTTAGTCCCTGAAAACAATAACTAAAGATTACGATACTCGTAATTGCGAAATTTGAGCCTATCGCGTTTGACAACGGTCGCCAGAGACCCCCGCCGGCTCACCCAGCATACGCTGCAAACGGCATGCTAGCCGCCGTCACCGTCGCCACCATCGCGTTCGCGCCGCATTCGCCGCACTAGGTTTTCACGAGCGCTGTTATCAAACAACGCTTGAGAGTAAAAGACATGCTTCCCTCGCCCTCTTTATCCTCGACGCAAGCGAGCAGCGGCGCGGGCCGACGATGGCAGCGCTGCGATAGCGGAGCGCAGCTGCTCCCCGGCCGTTCACAGCGGGTTCAAGTTTTTTGACCAAGACTGTACGTTACTTGGGTAAGTTGTTGGCGGAGCACGTGTACGGTATGTGTGGCCTTCCCGTTGGGTTGTATGTGAAGGCCTAGTAGACGTAGCCTGTCTACCCTTGGAATAACGTTGCCATTGCGATGTAATGTGATGGCTGGTAGATGATCGGTCTTATTGCGTTTTTTGAATACAAGCAGGATCTCCAACTTCTCAGCAGCGCATGTGAGTCCTCTGGCTGTTGCATACTCTTGTATTATATTTACGGCTTCCTGCAGTGCGTCTTGAATGGCGCCGTCTGACCCTGTGGTCACACAGATTGTAACATCATCGGCGTACAGGGCGCGCTGCACGTTCGGAAGTTTGTCGAGTTGTGGTGGTAGCTTTGCCATCGCCACGTTGAACAGGGTGGGTGAGAAAACCGAACCCTGGGGAGTCCCTCTGTCAGAAAGTTTTATGATATACGACCGAATATCACCTAGGCCGATGGTGGCTGTGCGGTCAGATTGGAAGGCTCGGACATTGTCATTGATGCGTTTTCCGCATCGGGAAAATGCAAGGTTGTTTAGAATGAGGTCATATAAGACGTTATCGAAGACTCCTTTGAGGTACAACGCCAGAATGGCTCTTCTTTGAGCTCTATTTGGACTATCCACAACATCCTCCTTAAGTTGTAGGAGTATGTCCTGCGCAGACAGACCTGGTCGATCGCCGAATAAGGTATTGGGGAAGAATTGGTTCGCTTCGAGGTGAGGCTGGAGGCGATCTAGAACTACGTGTTCGAAGAGTTTGCCAATACACGAAATCAGGGAAATGGGTCTGTGATTTTGGAGTGACAGTGGTTTCCCGCGTTTCGGAATTAAGGTGATATCGGCGTGTTGCCATTCCGGTGGGAGCATTCCGTTTTTCTAATTGTCATTGTATAGTATGCAGTGAGTTGCCGTATGGCTCGGTCGTCGAGGTTGCATAGCAGTGCATAGTCAATGCCATCTGCTCCAGGTGCCGTGTTACGTCTTATGTCGTGTAGGGCCGCTCTCACTTCTGTGTCTGTAATATCGCCATTCCACTGGGTTTCTTCCTCGTGGGGATAGTCTTTGTACTCCGATCGATGACCTGTAGCAATGTATCTCAGTTGCAGTGTTTGGAGGAGCGTGTCATCATCCATTTGTTCTTTGTGGATGATAGTGCGGGTGGTGTTCGTTGTGTGCGTCTTTGTGTGCGTTGGATTAAGCAGTGCTCTGAGGAGGGAGCACGTTTTGAAACTACTTAGAGTGCCATTAAGGTGGTCGCAGAGGTTGTGCCAATTGCTATTAGTCAGGCTGGTGGCGTATACTTCAGCTTCTGCTGTGATCCGAGCGATTCTTTGTTTTAGCCTTCGGTTGTGCCGCTGCCTCTTCCATCGTTTGGTCAGGCCTCTTCGAGCGTCCCAGAGATGAAGCAGATGTCTGTCCACATCCGGTGTCTCCGTTGTTGCAGTAAGTTGCGTAGTGGCTGCTTCAAAATCTGCTTGCAGTTGTTGTGTCCACTTGTGTAGAGATGACGCGTCGTGTTGTTGAGATTTGGTTTTGATGTGCCGGAAAGCGTCCCACATCCTTATTTTAATTGGACGTTCTCGGGTGCGTATGGCCACCAGTTGGACTTCTGTGGCGAGAATGCTGTAGTCACTGCCCAGATTCTCCATTCAGTTGTTCCAGGAGCATTGAGTCAACCCCTTGACCATTGTTAGGTTAGGGCAGGTATCCCTGCTTACGCTGTTCCCCGTTCTGGTTGGTTTGTCAGGTTCTGTCAGCAGAGTGAATTGATGAAGGTTCAAGGCGTGGGCTAGACGGCGGCCTTTTGGAGTTTGTGTTTGGTACCCCCAGGTTGAGTGGGACGCGTTGAAATCTCCCAGAATAATCAATTTTTTGGCTTGTTTACTGGCTTGTTTAATAAAGTTGTCCGAAGTCGCCTCGTCGCGATTTGGATGAACTGTAGATATTAAGTAAAAATAAGCTGGCAGTTAGATGTCTGAGATGCGTATATCTCAAGCCAAGCAACACCCGTAAACCGTAGCTCTATTAGGTAGCACGAGTACGCACTCGACAGGTGCCAGCGCACGAGTTAAAATCGCGTAGGCTTTCTACGGCACATGGGCATGTGAGAGCCCCTGATTTCAGCAGAAAGTAATTCTCCTTCTCAAAGCAACGGGCTCAAACGTGATGTCGAAAAGGCGGAAATAATCACCTTTAGGCGCCTAGATGAAGGAAATAGCGTCGTCATCATTTTATCTCAAGGAGGCTATAGCTTGGCGCCCAGGAAATGAAGCTGTCCTGCTTGAACGCCCGCTCAGTCAGCAAGAGACGCGTGTTTGCGCAGCGAGTCGCCGAGAACAAACATCGCAGCGAGTCGCCGAGACGCAGCGCCGTCGATTCCGGCACGAGAATACGGGAAATCGGTTCCGATACGGAGCCCTCAACCGGTAAGAAGGGATTCGCTGACCCCCTGCGCATATCTACAGAACCTTCTTTATGTGTTCACATATTCGATGGTTCAGCCACCTTGCACGCTGTAGCTTTAGTTCTTATTTTTCTTTCGTCAGAACATCACTTATTTGGCCTGTGGCCATCGTGTGTTGGTACATCGTTCTTTATCGTATATTTACCGCTGTAAGAGCCGGAATGGTAATAACGTAGAAAGGGCTGTAGTATGGTAGTTGGGTGCCAAATGAAGTGAATATTTGCAAACAGAACATCATTTTTGTAGTGATAAAGGAAAAAAGATGATCCGTTGGAACTTTGCCTACGCCATTTGACGTCTGACAATATATAGAGGATCTGGTTAGCCAGAAGGTAATATATCGCTTAACACATTTCACAAATACCAAAGAAAGTAAAAGAAAAGACAAGAGGTTAAAGACAAAGAGGCTAAGCAGATTCTGTGTCTGGTTGCCTACTCTGCGCAGGGGGATGGCGTATGCACAGGAGCGATAGATGAGAACAAAAAAAGTTCCCACATTCTATACCTTTTCAATCAGCGCCGTTCATTTAAAAACACGCTAGTGCTTTTAAAGCAGTTCGGGCTGACGTCCGCTGGGACCAGTGTCAAAGAATTCTAGCTTTCGTAAGGGGACCGTTGCGAATCTCGTCGAGCGGGTTGCTAAGGACTTTTCTTTGTGCATTGAAACGGTGACATTCCGAATTTGTGTCCATTCCGTTGAGGTGGGAGTAGGCATCAGTAAAAGCTACTCGAAGCAATAGGCGATAAATGAGAATTACCTCCCGTGTTGGTAAGCCGTGCGGAAGGCGGAGCTTTAGCTGGAGATCTTGGAAACAAAGATTGTTTGTAATGTCTGCTAAATTCCGTTGGGCCAATGTAAGCTCGCGAGAAAATGCACGCAGCTTTCCCGCGTCATCTGACCATAACGTCGGGATAATTTCTGGTTACCGTCAGGGGACAAACGAAAGCATGCAGTTCGGGGGCACAGTAATGTACACGGGTCGAAATAGAGCGTACTCTCTTTCCGGCTCAACACTTAAAGTAGAGACCTTCAGCTTTAAGCAGTCATTGTAAGTTTGGTCCTACATAGCTCAGTTCGCTAATAACAACGCACTAACGCTGGCCAACTGAACATTCCAGTTTGTCTGCGTCCCTGGAATGCCTAAGTCTGTCCAACATCGTCTCCTTTTCTCCTCGTTTTCTCCCTTGCCCATTGTAAGGTAGCCAACCAAGCTCAGTCCTGGGCTTCTACTCTAGACATCGTCAAATTACGCGACATTGCCATCTTGTAAGCTCCGATTGGCCCAGAGGGCCACTACGGCCTCTTTGATGCGGTCATCGCAAAATTTGACAATATGACAGAATTCAACAATGTTCATAATACCTCTGTCAACAATAATGTCAACCTCTCTGCACGTCCTTTATCTATCTCTTTATCCAGTAGCACCATCCGCGCCATTTGATGATAAACACTGGTGTCATGGTTTATTCTGGGCTACCATGCAGATCATGGAACACTCTGCAGTGGCGTGCGTCTTAAGCTGCGTCATGGGTGTGCGCTCACACCTCGCGATGAAACCATTGCGCGCCAAAGTGGTAAATCATTTGGATCACGGCAAAGTCCCTGTCTGCAGCCTGACGCGTAGTTCTTGCAGCTCACGCTCATGCCCTTGCCTACAAACTTTTAGGCAGAAGGTGCTAACGCCAATGTCAACGACGTTATCACGTATTGCTATTAACAGATGAGGGCCCGCATCTTGTAACGTTCTGTTTCATTTTTCATTCCTGCTATCATGCGAAACAAGGAATGGCTGACTCTAGCTATAAAGACTGCGCGGCGGTATGGGATTAATGTCCTAGCTAAAGACGAAGGACGGAAGAAATTGACAGTGAAATGGAACGTTGGACAATGCGGCTACAGGGGCCATATATTGTAATGATAATTTTTATACTTCATTATACTTGCCTTCCGTCATTGGCTTGTCCGAAGCCGCGCCCTTAAAGCTACACCTAAAGCCGGACGATAAGAAATGTGTAGAAGATAAGAATAACAAAAAAAAAACTTCACGAAAGCAGTCCCTCATCATCATCATCATCATCATCATCATCAGCCTGGTTACGCCCACTGCAGGGCAAAGGCCTCTCCCATATTTCTCCAACAACCCCGGCCATGTACTAATTGTGGCCATGCCACCCCTGCAAACTTCTTAATCTCATCCGCCCACCTAACTTTCTGCCGCCCCCTGCTACGCTTCCCTTCTGTTGGAATCCACTCCATAACCCTTAATGACCATCGGTTATCTTCCCTCCTCATCACATGTCCTGCCCATGCCCATTTCTTTTTCTTGATTTCAACTAAGATGTCATTAACTCGCGTTTGTTCCCTCACCCAATCTGCTCTTTTCTTATCCCTTAACGTTACACCTATCATTCTTCTTTCCATAGCTAGTTGCGTCGTCCTCAATTTCAGCAGAACCCTTTTCGTAAGCCTCCAGGTTTCTGCCCCGTAGGTGACTGCCCCGTAGGGCATGCTTGCTTGCAGTCCCTCAGTTCGTCTTATATAAGGTTCCTTTCGTTTACCATTTTCCATTATTTATGATTGGTCGCGTGGAGTGATCGATTCCACCCATAACAGTGGTTAGACGACGTCAGACCCAATTCCAAAGGGACAAAAAAAAATTAATACGGGAGTTAACCTTGAGCCAAAGCTAACCAAGTATAAAATGAAAGCGAGCTAATGTTATCCGTTGCGCTGATATGAGATCCGTCATATTAAATCCAATTTTATTCTATGTTTATGCAGGGCACGGTGACATGGCGGATGGCAACGACATAGCCAGATATATATCGTGCGCTTATCGCGTGTGTCAGTGAGCTACTCAGGCAGATGAGGCATAGTCAGAGACAAACAAAAAACAAACTTCATCAGTGGACGACCGATGAAGCTCATGTTTGCAAAACACAAATGGTGTTCCATTTCCGGCCAGCTAACGGACACACAAAGCGTAACGAATAGAGAGTTTAACGTTTCTTAGACAAACACATTTAGTGCACCCAACTGACTAGTTTACAAAGGTCATTCGTTTAGAAAAACAGCTTTGTGAAACGGGAAACAATTTGACCAGCACTAGTAAATACGTGGCACGCTGGTCCCACAAAATATAAATAAAAGTTATGATTAGCAAAGTCTACTAATGACGAGTGCGCGAAGTTTGCTCACTCTTGTACATTTTGGCGCACGCGTGTGTGTCTGTGTTTTCGTTTTCTCTGGAAAGAGTGTTGATGTCATATGAGTTGCAGAAATACAAGAAAGGAAAATTGAGGCTAGATATTTAGTCAAGCTAAATCGTTACTTTTTATGATGAGGCCAGCTTCTCGCGCTTCTATATTAAAAAAAATATGTTATATGTGTGTTCTATGAAATATGAAGTATGGAATAAAATAATTTTACGAATTACTTTTTTCTATTGATGCCGCTGTGTCGCAAGCCTCAAGACGTCTTTCTTCGGTTACTAAATTTAATAAATATAGGGATACAGCACGGCAATGTATAAAAGTAATAATATAAATAATTGCTCTCAGATTGGTAGGTGGCTAAGGTAAACTGCCGTTTAGTCACAAATAATAAATTATCGTAAGAACTCAATATTTCTACGAAAACACGTCACCCGAATCAACGAGGGCGTGCTTGTCTCAGCAAACAAAACTAAAATTAAGAAGAAAACATAAGCTACGTGAATGTTTACGTGTACATAATAGCTTACATTTATATTGTTTTCAGGCAGTCTCTCATTTCCATAATGATGTGAAAGCAGTAGTTATAATGCATGCTTATAACATATTCCAGAGGGCTTGTAAGTGAAACGGCTCTTTTTGTGAGTTCACTGTTTTGCGTTAGGCCCTGACCAGTGTCCCTAGATAGGGACTGAAGGATGCTGGCTTGTTAGGTGAACGCACAGGAATTCCGGAAATAGCACAGGATAAATGGGGGCATAAGCACGCTGCTTTCGTTGAGTACTGCGTTGCATTGATAAACATATGCGTTGTCCCATCTGCTGGTAAGGCTGCTTCGGTACGATTGGCTAGTGCAGTTCCCCATCCATGCTTGAGAAAATGCCGCATGTCTGGAATGCCTCTCGGATCTCTAAACGTCGGTGCTATCGCCTGAAACATAGAAGTGGCTGGTTGATGCATTCTGCTACACTGTATTTGATGCCGGTTCTAAGTGTTTTATGTCATATTCACCTGATGCTCAACCTACAAGGCAGAAAAATTCAAACTTCGACGATAATGAACTACTGACCGTGCAGCTCAATGTAGTCAGGACATCATTCATTATTAAGCACTTTACTGTCATATTTCGTCTGCATCTTGCTAAAGCGTATAGCTCTGGCTCTGTCTTACCACTGTTTTGTGTCATTCCCTCACAAGAACAAGTACCTCATCACCTACAAAGTACAAAAAATACTTTTTTTCTAAACGAACACTGATGTGTTCACCGATCATTAAGTGTAACTCGGTGGATTACGGGAGCGCAATTCTTTCAGAGCATGCTCGTTTGTAGCTTAAAGCGGTCATGATGTCACGCCCGGTATAAGGTGAGGTGAGAGAGAGAGAGAGAAAAACTTTATTGGTTCTATCAAGGAGGTTAGCGGTGAGCCGTCTTGCGCTTGCTGCCTGGCTTCTCAGCATGGGTGTGCCCCTATTCCAGGGCTCCACTGAGCCTGGCCACTTCGCACGCGTGCTGCACGATCGCCCTTTGGGCGGTGAGCTCGCTGCTGGTGAGCAGGCCCTCCCATTGCTCCGCACTCGGGTTTTTATGTTTATGGAATGTGTAGTTATGCTTACATTCCCATGTTATGTGGTAAAGAGTTGGTATTTCTCCGCACCATGGGCAGGAGTTTCTGTATTGTGTCGGGTACATTTTACTTAATATGTGTAGATTATAGAAAGTTCCAGTTTGTAGCCTTCTCCAGTCGGCTGCTTCCTGTTGTGTAAGTAGTGTGTGTGGCGGAGGATATTTGATTCTCTGCCCTCTATAGTAGTTTAATATTTCCGCACACGTCGGCTCCACCGTTGTAGGGTTCTCGAGAGGCTCTATCTGTCCAGCTCGGTATGTGAACTCGCGAACTAGACTGTCTGCTCTCACGTTCCCTTCTATCCCGGTGTGGGCCGGTATCCAGAAAAGTTTGTGTGTCACTTTATTTCCGAGGGTTCCTGCTCCGAGGAGGATTCGCAGGGCCTCTTTACAGACTCTCCCCTGCATGTAATGCCTGCATGCAGCTTTGGAGTCTGTTAATATGGTCAATGATCTGTTACTTCGGTAGCCTTCGGTCGCTGCAAGCGCTATGGCGACCTCTTCCCCCTCCGCTACCGTGCAATTCCTTATGGTTGCGCAGCTGATTGTCTCTCCCATGTAGTCGATCTACTACAGCCGTAGCTACTCTGTGTGTTTTAGTGTGCTTGTCCCACGGGTATAGCCCTGCATCCGTGTACACCGTGTTTTCCTGTGTTGCCAGGTGGCCTTCCACGTAATCTGCCCTTGCCTGCCTTCTGGCTGCGTGTAGGTTCGCATCCATGTTGCGTGGAATTGGACTTATTCTGAGGGTTTGTCTGATGTTGTCTGGGATGTCTGCCTCTCGATCTATTGCCCCTTTCGTATCGTATCCTAGTCTCTTTAGGAGCATTCTTCCTGTAGCCGACTGCCAAAGTCTAGCTATTTGTGTGTTTAGTTGCGCTTCTGCCAGCTCGCTGAACGTGTTGTGTATTCCTAGCTGCAGTAGCTTGTCGTTTGTCATTGTCGACTGCCAATGCAGCTCTTTTTCATACCTAAATATCACATTTGATTTAAACAGTCGCGCTATTGCTAACTTTCTCACCTCACCTACAAGCTACTGCAGCTAGGTGAGGTGAGAAAGTTAGCAATAGCGCGACTGTTTAAATCAAATGTGATATTTAGGTATGAAAAAGAGCTGCATTGGCAGTTGAAAATGCGCATTCTGCTTGCACAAACGCCAGCCTTGAAGGCAGAGCAAGGGTCGTGTCGGACTAGGTCAACTCGTCTTCATGGAGTATCGGGACTCGGACCAGCTTCTTCGCGAGTGCCTTGTCCTGTCTGTTTTTCTTCTTGTGTGCTGTCACTTTTTGGCGCTTATTCTATTGAAATCTATGCACCAACTAGCCCCACAACGTGTTTTACTGCAGTAAACAGAGAGTGTAAACGCAATACGACATAATAGGAAGCAAGCCATGCTTTAGTAAAGCGGGCTCAGTTTTCACAACCCAGCGACGAAACCTAACCTAGCCCTACCCAACGTCACGCCAAAAGTTTAGCTTCATGAGGTCATAACCTTACGTTCGTAGTTATATATTTTCCCGGCTCTCTTGCGAGCATAACATTGTATCCCTTCTTTCCTGGCTTCAATGTCCAAAACTGCAACCACATTATGGTGCTTCCTGCCTGCCAGGCAAAGAGCACCAATGTGCTCTTTTATGTATCTAACCATAAAATGACAACCATTCCACTCTGAGAACATGGAATGGCAGCGAAATCTGACGACACTCAAAGCTCTCAAACAAAAAGCAGAGTGATTTCGCTGCCATTCCATACATTTGCTTACATACGAGCGACGACGCCAGACTCGTAACACAATAAATGAGAACCTTTCCACTCTGTGAAGATGGAACGGCAGCGAAAGCTCACGACAATCAAAGCTCTCAAGCGAAAAGCAAAGTGATTTCGCTGCCATTCCATCTTCATTGAGTGGAATGGTTGTCATCGAATAATTTCTCTTATTTTGGAAGAGTGGTCCATCTCCACTGAATGCAAAATTAGTGCAGCGAGCGGCAAATCGGGTTTTATTATATCATGAAACACGCGTTTTACAAGTGTCAAATAAACTGGAGTTATTCCCTAACGATTATCTTCAAGTGTCTAATATAAGTACACACCATATTGAAAAAACAAAAAAAAAGTTAGCAAATTTTTAGGTATTATGACTTGTTGACTCTGTGGTCAAGCGAAATTCGTGTCCGCGAAAGCGCATACAATCTGTCTACAAGCAGCATTTGTGCACCTAGCTATTCTTATTTAAATTATTGATACCTTGAATTTAAGGACCTCGTAAATTAAGTCGATAGTAGTTAATTCAAGGAGCTCACTGGAAGGATTAAAACGATTATAATCTCCTGTAAACGTTGCCGCCGGTCAAATAGCGACAGCAACCAAATATCGATGAAACGCTGCACTCGCAAAAAGCACTGCAGCAACATTCGGTGCATGCGTATCAACGCGTTCGAAATATAACCCCGTCTGGTCACGTCCTAAAGGTTGACGAGCTACAACTTACAGCGTCGCGAGCGTCCACGGATCGCTTCACGCAGAATCAAATGGCTATATCCCATTTTCTTTTTTTTTTCAAGGGAAGGAAGTGGTGAATTTCGTATTCTGATGGCAACCTGAGGGCTGCTCTGGTGATCGCGACAGCAAAAATACACCGCAATTCAGCCAGTGCGCACTCCCGAATGTAGTAAACCCGAGGTCGCGAGCGCTATGTGCATATGCAAGCAACGATGCAGCTGTCGCTTGTTGAATTTTGTCCGGCATCTGCCACAAATGTGGTGCGCGCTGTGCTACGAGTGTCCAAGTGATATTTTTTTTTAATCTTTCTTTTCTTTTTTACGGGACCGTTTCACCACTCCAAAACAATGCGAGGAACTTCTGGGCAACGAGCCGTGAACAGTGTCGCCGGTGAATATTCCTTTTTTCTAACTCTCACAACATCGTGTTGGGACAAGTGTACCCATATGCGGAACGCGATACGCTTCCGGAATTGGAGTATGTGGCACAGACAGCTTATCACTGCGTTTCTGTGCCCGGAATGCCTCTGTTCCGCACTTCGCCGAGGCAGCTCCTACGTTGAGGCACGTATCAAGGAGCCTAAATAAAAGCGCTTGGTTTTTGTTGTTGTTTCTTCGTACGTCTCAATCGCAGAAACATCCTTAAAACAACGGAAGTGCTTGTCGCTTCCATCCCACAAGGATTCCTTGCAATATTTTGCTCGAACCTGAGACGGAACTTCCGACATCACTGTCACGCATCGACATGTGTGAGCAAAGTTCAAGAGAACGAGGGCTATTGAAGATTGTTTCCTGTTCGCATACCAAATTATTTATACTTGCGGGCGCACACTGAAAAAAATGTTCATATAACTTTCGACCTTTTTTGTGTTTTCACTGTTTACTCGCTCTTTTATTCAGCCTTTCCTAATGTCTGGTCTTCTGCTGGATTTCTTTTAACGCATAACTCTGGTATGGCTGAGTATTCCGCGGGCCTAATGCCAAGTGCAACAACGTACCTTGAGTGCTTGGTTCCAGACACTTGGTTCGTCGTGTTGCTTAAGATTAGTGCTCTATAATCACCTAGGGCTGCTCTAATATAGACGCCAGTTGGTGTCTTACTTTGTCACGTCAAGGGTGCACTCTTTCCTTAACAATGTCGAGAGCTAGCGACGATATTACTTCCTTGCTGTTCGTAAGAATCAATTCCCCTGTATAGCACATAGGGTCAGGATTATTTATTCCTGTCGTTTGATAATTTGGCCATACGCGAAGAACTATTCCTAATGAGACGAATTGTTTCAACGCAGCCCTAATTTCCATATTTCACGCACTTTCAATTACATTTTTGTATACGTAAAGAGCATTTACTAAACTGGTGGCTCAATGTGATCACACTTACTCGCGGCGTCAGTTTGCTTTCATGTTGTAATAAATGCATTCCAGCGATATTGCAGAAGGTTGATAGACGGCAGAATAAGATAAGCTAAGCCGGATAGGATTGGAATAAACTTTATTTTATCAACGATTATTGCTCTTGGTGCCCAGGTCTAGGCTATCAGGGGTCCATCGCCCGAGGAAAATCTTCCGAGATCATCGTCAATGGCCCTGACGCAATTACATGCATTCTGTCATCTACAAATTGCAAGGGATGCATGTGCTAAAGAACATAATAGAACATCCCTTCCGCAGTATTACAAGCCTTCAAAAATGCCTAACGAAGCAAAGATGCAGAAGAATGTAAGATGGTTACAAGACAATCGAGAACCACGTCAATTTAATGCACAAAATTAAGAGTGACCACAACCAAAGCGCTGCTAAGTGATATTAAACAACAAAGCAGCGTCTTAAATTACTGAGATGCGTGCGTGCCCGATAAAATTAGAAAAAAAAAGTCTAGTGCTACTTTTCTTATTTATTTAGCGCCAATCAAAGACAAACATATTTGAAGAAGTAAAACTGACTTAGGAGATGATGCAAGGTAAAAAAAGGTTTATTTTTAATATTATTTGAAAATATGCTTTTGTTAGACTTCCTTCTATTCGCACGAATTGTGTTTCAGCAACGTATACCACCTAGCATTATTGTTGCAGATTCAAACACATCATAAGTTCTCGCTCCTACAGACGTTACACTTGCATTTGTATTCTCTTTCTCTGTCATATATACAACTAGGGAAATTTCCAGCGTTCTCATGGCCGCAATCTCCGTAGTTAGTATCCCCCCTATTTTTACGCTGCAGCCATTCTGTTTTTCACTATATATAGAAAGCAATATTGCTGCTTCTATTACATTCTTCTTGCGAGCTGCACAAAGGGCGCGAATAGTTTGTCGGGGCATGCAATATCCCATCGTTCCTGGCTTTATTGCTGAGTACGGTGAGAGCGTCGCGCGAACGACGCCAGCCAACCAAGAAAATGAAAGGCGAAAAGAGGGAAATGTGAATCGGTTTACTTCGCAGTGCGAGCCGGCGATGGCAGGCGTTTCGTAGTGCCCGGATGATTGAGTTGAGTGTCACGTGTACAGAAGTAGCAACCCCCCCCCCCCCCCCCCCCCTCCACCCTCCGTGGTAGAGTAGCGATCCCATATAACTGCCATCGACAAGCTCACGCGCTTTCATTGCCTCCCTAATAGATGGCCACGCGCGAGTAGTGCAACGGGGCCCGTGCTTCACTGCATTAGCAATTATTTACGAGCTCAGAAGAGCCAGCGGCCGGAAGTGGCACTTCATATCGTGTCTGACGTACGAAGCTCACTTGATTCCCTCGTCATTCCGGCTATTTATCCCTACCAGAGAATGACAATCGAACCAATCACCTCAAACAGGCATTGCTCGTTTTTTTTTTTTCTGGGCCTGTTGTTGAAAGCTACTAGGACGTGGTTCCCATCGCTCGTCGATCCACAATCAAGGCATGTTTGTGTATCTTCAGCATGAATGGGCTTTGTGATCCCCTTTGACTGCAGGGTGCTGTCCGAGCGTATGCACGGATTAACCACGTTCTTTCCCTCCTCTCTCTCTTTTTATGCGCCTTTTCTATTTAACCAGATTAGGCTAGCCGACCAGATGTGTTCCTGGTTTTATTCTTGCTTTCACTTTTATTTTTTCGTCCTACCGCTAATGGGAGGAAAGAATCGCGTAAGATCTCTCAAACGGGAGCTGCTAGAATAGGCATACACCTAGCTTGCATATCTCTGAACGGGAGCTGCTAGAAAAGGCACACACCTAGCTTGCATATCTCCAATAAGCGAAATTAAATAGCACTCGCTATTGTGCTAACTGTAAACGACTTACGTAATTCGATCTCTTGAATGTGCATTACTGACTACATCGATATTAAACCAAGCTAGGCATGATTTGTATCACAACTGCCGACTTCTTTAGATTGTTAATGCGAAAACGTTATATGCCCCATTACGCGAAAATCCGTCGGCGTACTCGGTGGGACGCAAAGATGGTGCCAAGAATAGCCGATGGCGCAAAGAGTAAAAACACGTCAGAAAATGCTCGGACTGACGTCCAATGTCTCATGGACGTTCCTGCGAACAAATTAAATTATTTACTTTGAAAATAAATTTTGGTAAGTTTTCTTCTGGGTGGGAATCGAACCCATGGATGCGAGACGAGCGCGCTTCCCCGACGCCACGGCTTCATTTTTATTTTTTTTGCAAACTTTGTTCGTTAAAGTCGTGGGTTGCAAGGCATAAAACGTGCCGTGCACGCTTTGGCTAATGCGGAGTAATTTTGTTTTTTCAACGAGACCACACGATCACATACAGATATGCACTCTGGTGGATGAGAGAGCCCACGATACACCTCTGTCAGACATACCACACATTTAATGAAGCGTTCGCGAACACGATGAGCAACTGCGTCTGCGTACACAAATTCCCTTCTCATCTTCCACAAAGCGTCGAGGCTCAGGACCATAATTGAATCGTACGGTATATCGTCTGATGTATTTACTTGCAAGAATCATATGCCATATCGGCGCACACGTGCCGTATCATATGCCCTAGGTATGCTGGAGAATATCAGTCCAAAATATCGGGCCACAACAGCCTAGGAATACATGTGCTACATGTGTTACAATACATGTGTAATATTGATTCCTCGCATAAATAAAAGTTGGTTGTCCAGGATACGAAAATTTCTTTATCGCTAAGCCAGGTTTTAACGGGAAGCGTGTTGGTGTGCCCGACGCCACGGCGGCTCCGCGGTTCTGGTTGACTAAAACTGTGGCGTAGTGCGTGCGTCATTGGGCACGTGACGGCGCAGTCAGTGGGGAAGACGTGGTGCTAAGTCATGAGTGTATGAAATGAGGATATAAAATAAAAAGCATCAATGTCCATTTGAACGCCGCTAAAGTGTTCTTGGAGTTACGAACTCCTCGCTGGGAAGCGAGCGCGTCGAGAAGATTGGCACGTTTTGATTTGGCCTCACCAAGGCGCTGGTAGAACACACGCGAGAGGTCGCGCGGGCAAGAAGCGCGCGGTAAAAGAAAACATTTCACAAAAGCGACTACAATGATTTCGCATTGCCACACGTAATCAAACATCACTTCTTCTGCTGGATTTTCCTTGCGTGTCATTTTTGGGTGCAATCGATGCTATAACGCAAATGAACCATCGTTAGTTAGCTACCACGTACATAATGCGACTATGTACCTGACACGTATCCTTATAACACGAACGTGCCTCATACAGGTTACTTTAGGACAAGCCTAAGTACAGAAATCAGAATGATAAATGGCTATTTGAAATGCGTACATCCTTAGAACGATCAGCTTCATTTTCCCCTCGCCTTAACGTGGTAGGCCACATTCAAAGGTAAATTTTATTTCATAAAAAAAGTTTTTTTTAATTTGATATATGACCAAATATTCAGCAACATCTTCAAAACAATATAATCTTTCTATAATTATTAGTTAGGGAGTTACAGTGAGTTCTCGAACCCATACCATTGTATTGCTAAACCGAAAATCAGCACGGTTTCTTCAATAAAAATACTACTCAAAATACCCTTTTCATTTCATGTTGTCGCCGGGCAACGACAGGAACTTTTAGAAATGGTTTTAGGAGCCAAAAATAGGACACAGACAACATAATAAAAGACACGGACAGGCGCACACTCTGTTGTATGTTGTGTGTTGTGTTCGTCTCTCCGTATTTTTTTAATCTGTTGTCCGTGTCCTATCTTTTGCCCGTAAAACTATTTCTAAAAGCCATATGTTTTAACCAGGCTGGCAGCATACGTTACTAAACCGGACACATGAATAAAATGACACTCTAGTGCATCTAATCGGGGCTCCAGCTATGAAGTTGCTGCATTTTAGGCCTCTGTTTTCTTTTTGACATGTTTCACGTGTTTTGAAGATTTGTTTACGTTTTGTCTCAAAACAAGATTTTGCTACGCAAACTTAGATAACTCTTTTTTGGATTAACATTTTGATATGCAATTTGGCGGAATCATTTCTCACATAGAGCCGTGCGCAAAAAACTAGCACACAAAAATTGATGCAATATTATGGCATTTGCAGCTCATTGGCTAAATAAATTTGGTTACAATTACCAATTATTCCACTTTGTTTAGTTTTTAGAACGTCACTTAATATTTATCACATTGCATTTATCCTAGTTCATTGCACACAACTCCCACTTAGTTGATAAGTGCCAAAGCAATAATACATTTACCAATTCATTGCCTACTTATCGCTGCTGACCTCACTAGCAGTTTTACCACGTTTTATGAAGGAAATTACCTGCGAGAAAGTAAAATCAACCAGCTTCTGCCCTTTAAATAGTTGAATAAGCTAAATAGGATATGCTTTTTCAGGAAAAGAAAGTTGTTTGAATCCTGGCTCCAGATTTAAAGAACATTATTTTTGTGTGCGGGGCCTACCATCTTAAGTTTTCGCGTAGATTCTGCCAGATAAGCGATGAATGAAAAAAATGTCTGTCAACCACGTTAGCGCCTTTTCTCTGACTAAAAGTGTCGAGCTGCCTGCTCAGTTGTTTTATGCACGTTTCTGATTCGTCCCTGCGACTGTGCTCCACTTTATCTGAGAGTATTTTATGCTCTGTATAGCTGACAAGGGCTTTATAAATGTGGGAAACCCAGCCACAAATCTTTCCAGCATTTCTGATATAACTATAATATATCAATAAGCAAGCTTGCACTATTAGTAGAGCTGTAAGAAAAACTTTGGCTCAGAATAATTTTATTTGTTTTGCAACTATACGGGATGTTATTTTTATATCAGCGGCTGTGCATTCCGAGGTTACGCAAAGCAGAAATGAAAATTCAAAAATGTTTAATATGTTTTATTGTTGCTGAACAAGCAGTAGCTTCGTGTATTAATTGCAACATTTTTTTTTTATTTCCCTGAGGATGACGCACTTTCGTTCATAAAAGGTTAACGATGTGCCATGAAGCAAATTTTATACCTTCTGCTTCATAACGAATAAGTGGACAGCAGTGACATCGCAAAGCGCTGAGTCTAGTCCTTCTAAACGCAGCTGACAGCGTGCTATCTTTATGTGCGCGTGAAGTCACGAAAGAAAGTGAAATTTCCAGGATAACAAGGTGATTGCTCTATACCTACTTAGTACAGAGATTTATTGGCCCATAGTGGCTACAAGCGGAGTGCACAACAACAACAACAAAAGAAGTTCAGCAATAACTCATCCAGGTTGTGCAAGCGTTTGGCTCTCGATGTCAGGAGGGGAATTCAAGGGGAACGCGTGGCCCCTAATGAGCTTCCCGTGGAAGAGCTGATCTGCTGGAGACATTGCTTATTGGCCAACTCCGAGGGCTACAATCTAGGGAAACTGCTGGCTTGCTTGTCCCTCTCACAGCTCATTCTACTTCTTGTATGTAATCTCCTTTTCCACCGTGCCAAAGATAGCAACCGTCATTTATATCCCCTGGTCTTTCGTTGCGTGAAGGATTTACCCTTAGGCCCGACAAGGAGGCCCCATTTTTGTTCTGAGAAAGGCGCATCCAGCTAATTCCAGCTTGGCGAATATTTATCTGTGAACTGGCTAGTTCCGCTTGAAGAAGCCGCGGACAGTTACTTCAAGTTAATATTTGCTAAGAAGTGTCGAATTTTGTTTGGATTTACAAGAACTGACAAGATACAGCTGTGGTATACGGGGAGAAAATTTGTAAGTATTCCAGAATTTAAAAAAGATGCCTGTTGCAGATGCTATAATTCTAGTCCTTGCAGTGGATTATACAAAGAGGCGAACATTATGCTTGCGGGAGAAATCGAAACACACATTCAATAAAAAAAAACTATAATTAGCTTCCTAATGAATTACTTTCTGGCACGTATTGCAATTTGCTAAATGTAGCCGGTGAGGTTGCAACGCATATTCGATTGGCATGAATTTCGAGAACGACACCAGTTGGAAGATGTGCGCCATCAAACTCGCCGTAAAATTTCATTGTTGTTGTACTTACTTTTTTTAACAAAATGCTCTTTTATGCGTCATGAGCGAAACGAGAGCAAAGTAAAAGTCGGAGCCAACGTTTCGACATGTGGACTTGTCTTCTTCAATCTTGCCTTGAAACTTGCCTTGAGAAAGACAAGTGCACTTGTCGAAACGTTGGCTTCCGCTTTTACGTTGTTCTCGTTTTACTCATCGTCTTATATTTCCATTTCCCGCGGGCCCGTATTTTCCCCCTTTTGTGCATGTAAGTACGAACGTAAATGGAACGCCTATGTACTTTATCCAACAGTATGGGAAGTAATATCTCGAAGCTGGTTGTACTGCGAAGCATACGGTCATACTGCAGGCTTTTACACATTACGAACAGCTACAAGTGCTGTATAGAAGGAAAGTGGTCTATTTGTATTGTTATGTGCATTTTCATGCTTCATATTATGTGAACGCTCGAAATCACCTACGTGTGTATTTTTTTTTTTCTTATAGGACAAAATTTCTACTCCTTGAAGCACCGTTCTCTGTTTCAATTAAACATTTTTTTTTTCTTCCGAGAGTGTTTGGTATTCTTAGTGCGTATTCATGACGTATATCATTGCATTCTGAGTAATCACATCTGGGGAATATCTGTAAAATATTTGCTCAATATCAGATAATTATAGCGGCCTGGTACGTATGGAAAATAGGTCTTCCTGTTGTTGATATCTGTGCGTACCGCGCGTGTAATGCTACACAAGCAACAAAACACTCGAGGTGTCATATATCCCACGGGCAACAGGTACCACAGGATGTCGTGTTACAGACTCGTTAGCGGAACCCAACGATGCAGCCGTATGAGGAGCCACATAGATTGCATTCTTCTAATGAATGGCTTGCTTTGAGATTTCTTTTTTTTTCTTGTTTATTGATGTCTATCTATTAAGCTCAAAAGACATTAGTACAAACCAATGGCCTACAAATATTTAAAAATAATAAATCTAGCTGCAAGTAACAAGCACGGAACGTGGGATATTTAACGACCCTTTGATTTTTCTGGGCGATACGACTAAAAATAAAGAGAGAGAAGGAGATGGAGAGAAAAACGAAGAAATTACTAAATAAATACCAACAGGTGTTTCATATGCAATAATAGGATAAAAGGCGAACAAGGCGAGATACGCGGTCCCAACGCCGGGATTTCGCGGAATGCTTTCGGTTCAGTGCAAACCCTTGCTCTCAACAAAGCGAACACGAATGCTTTCTCATTACCCCCCAGAGAAGCAGTCGTCCATCGACAGAAACAGATGGTAGAGCAAACAAAAAGAGAAAGGAGCAGGAGCCAGCAGACTCAGCAAACAACATGACAGTGCACTTGGAAACGACGGCTACGACATCTACTCAGCATAACATTTGACGCAAATAGGAGCAGCGTTGGTCACAGAGGCAGAGCGTCTGGCGACAATGATCAGTAAGAAACAGACGCCAAACGGTTCGGGAAGCTGCAGAGTGGAACGCAACGATTAACGGGAACGGGATAGACGTCTATGCGGAACAGCGGTGCATCGACAGTTGCGGGAGAGAGGAAGGACGGGGCAACAGGCGGGTATCAGAGATGTCGGTATAGAACAGAAGTGCCGATGAGCCTCGCGTCACACGCAGGACATTTTCTCCCAGCGTCGCCACTCGCAATCGATGGGCGATTTTTCCGAGGTGTGGCAAGCTTAGCAGGGGGCACGTGCGTGAGCAAATCCTCACAGACATGGACACATACGTAAGCGCAGGCACACATTATGTGCCCTTGTGTTCTTGCATGTGTCTCAGAGCGCACCTGCATCGGCCAATGAAATTCATTATAGCCGGCTGCTTGCTTGCTTCCTGTCTTATTTTCAGGGTTTCGTATTGTTTTCGCTTCTAGTGCAAATTTGTTATATGTGCCCTTATGGCAATCCGAGCTTCTGACGGCACAGGTTGTAGTCGCATAGCTGCCTATATAATCTCACAACAATATGAAGAGATGAGTATGGTTTGCAGGACCAGGTGGAGAAAGAACAGCATAGACAAGAGGAAAAGAAAGTATTGATCGTTCGGTCGTGTGTAATACAAGTGTAGATAAGCGGAGGCAGATCATCGTTTGGTGCAGGCTGCATCCAAGGAAGTGTGGCAAACTGACTGACAAAGCCGGACGCTAGAGTGAACGTGCCTTGCGAGTTGCTCGCATCTCGAGACCAAGCATCGAGGCAAAACGTGGGCTCCCCGAAGCACAGAAATTACTTGAAGAGAAATGCCCAGTCATACTTTAAGAAGAACCATACATTTGAAGCCTTCAGAAATTGCAGGTGCGCTCTTTCGTGCCCTTACATATAGTAACCATCGTCTTTACACCAGTGGGCATGGACCGCACAAACAAGAGGACAGAGGCTGTACAACGTTGTGGGCAAAGATGGGAAGGCTTGTAAGGTACAGAATTGAGTGTTCGACAAGAATTGATAACTTTGGCAACTACGAATACCTTCAGGAAACACACGCAGACGCAAACATTACTTGGCCCGACCATGAAAAGTCGACTCAAATTTATTGAGTGGCCCTAATTGACAGCCAGGTAAATCTTGGGGATTCGAAAAGCGCACAAAGTCCTAACGCTTACGATATCACCCTTTATCTTTTCTAGAAGTATTGCTTTTGTTGTAGTTGTGTTTACTGTGTTGTTCTCATTTATTTTTTTTTTGTTTGTCCTTCTTGTTATGGAGAACAGTCTTTCCCATTATATCTTACAATATAGCTTTTTTTTCCAGATTTTCATTGTGACCATACCTGCAATTCACGAGCAAGTACCCAATTGTGTCACCCGCCGTGGTTGCTCAGTGGCTATGGTGTTGGGCTGCTGAGCACGAGGTCGCGGGATCGAATCCCGGCCACGGCGGCCGCATTTCGATGGGGGCGAAATGCGAAAACACCCGTGTACTTAGATTTAGGTGCACGTTAAAGAACCCCAGGTGGTCAAAATTTCCGGAGTCCTCCACTACGGCGTGCCTCATAATCAGAAAGTGGTTTTGGCACGTAAAACCCCAAATATTATTATTATTACCCAATTGTTGGTATAGAGCACGCAAAGCCCCAATACGTGGAACGTTAAACATCTCGTTGTTGTTTCTAAGTGTTCAAGACAACAGCTTCTGATGGCGAAGGGCGTCGGTGTTAGTCCGAAAACTGTACGTAACTTTGTATAGATAGGTTTTAAAATTTTGGCTTGGCTCATTTCAGGCTCCTAATATAAGTTATAGCCATGCTCACCCTTACTTCACTCAATGAGAAAATAGTTTTGCGAAATTATTTTTCCTATGTTAGATTGGTTCCGAGCAGGAGAGGACTGCACGGGACATGAACAAGAGACAGAAATTAGGAACGGTTTTCTGTTTTTATGGGTAAGTAAGAAATACATCAAGAAATAAAAAATACTAACAAAACACGGCTGGGCTTGCACCAAAGTAAGCTAGCCTAGTCTTCATCGAGATTGAAAATAGCTCTTTTATGTATAAAAACATAATAATTCCGGAATGGACAGTGTTACTGGCATTTGACAGAAACTGTAACATGCATAAATCTTTGCCACAAAACTGTTGGTACATTGGCATTGGTACACACATTTACCCGACCGTGAGAACATACACACATTGAGGCACCTTTGGCATCCGCAACTTTTTAATGCTTACAGCATTAAGCTAAACCACAGTTACACTACAGTGGCTATAGCAGTGACTATAGCAGTGTCTATAGTGCTGTTTTAGTCAAGCAAATGCTAACGTGACCGTGCTTGTGCCAACGGTTGCCTCATGTGTTCCCGCTCTAAATTAGCATTATTCAGCATGAAAGCAGCAGGACACTGCCAATGCAGCAGTTGCTTACTTCGAGTTTTCGAGAAAAGCGCTAGCGAACTCTGTGGATTTGGTCGGCGTCTGACGGCTACCGTTTGTAGTGGCGCATTACCAGCACCCAAGTTTGCTGCCCCTTCTCGACTCTTGGGAAACAGAAAAAGGCAATACCACTGCCTTTCTATTTAGATTTACGCATTCACTCATGAACCGGCTTGACGGAAACGCACAGGAACAAAGAACAATACCCGCGATACGCGAAGCTGGCAACGCACGTGCGGCGCCCTTTTTGCCCATCGAACACTCCCACGTGTAGCGGAAGTTCACATGACCGACTCGTCGCGATGTAAGATGGGAGAGGTCTATTAATCGACAGCTCGTTTACAGTGACTACGGCAATCACTGCATTGTGACGACTGGACTGCATCAAAACCACATATAACCCGTTGCATGAAAAACCGCAACTGTGGCGGTAAACTAAAATAAACAAGGTAATCAATTTCAGCCCCTCTCAAATCGGCCAATGTCGATGTGACGGAAGCAATCTACGAATATAGGTCACACTTGCTCGAGTCATACACGTCACGTCATCAGTCTCTAGCGCATGAAAAGGATGAGATATGTAACCTATTCCGCTTTTTTTTTGCACTTCTTTGAATTTGATACAGAGAACGAAGATGCCGTCCATAATGATTGAAGGAACCTATGGTAGCACTCCCGTCGTTTTACTCATTAGATTTACTCACCAGAAAGGAATCGTGAAGGTTTTACATCCATGGTCAATTGCGTGTCGTTTCGCTTTCTTCTTGGATAAAATTGGCAGAGTGTATGTCGTGCGATGAACAAATCCTGGTCGATGCAGTAAGAAACTGCAGTGGCTGCTACTACGCCCCACGAAGCCGAAAGTATCCCCGCAAATGGTCGTTCTGAGAGCGGTCCCTCGGTTGCCTAATTCACAGAAGCGATGATAGCAAGTCGATAGGCTCTGCTGGAACAAAGCCGTCGAGCCACTTCCAGTTGCCGAACGACCGATGAGAGCGGCGTCAAGTCAGCTCTCCTGCGCGTCTGGCCTTCGCGTTCCGAGAAAAATGATCTAATTACAGTGTGGCAACACTGGTGTCCCTTCTGACGCCAATACATTGTGCTGGCTGGTGCACAGCTTCTTGTCGGTGCGTTTACGAGCTGTCCGGCCGAGCAGGCGTCGCCGCTTCGGTCGGCCGAGCGAGAATCGTAGCTGGCAGAATCATCGTGGCTTGTGGCACTAACAAAAGGATCATCGAGTCACCACTCTCCCCGCAGCTCTTTCAGCGTGTTTCGATGTGTCTGCGCTGCACGTACGAGCTATAGCAACGCGGAATAGAAAAAGAAAAATAGGCTTCTAAATATTTTGTGAAAGTGGTACACGTTGGAAACGAGCTGCTACTTTGACGCAACCGCAACCAGGTCTTCCTGTGGCCAAATAAAGGTCCTTGTTGAAATTTGTTTATGTATAACATTACATAAGTGTTCGGCGCGAAATTATCTGTGTCATCCAAGGCTTAGGAAATCCGAGGTAAGATGGGGCGCCCCTCATGCGAATGTGGTCTTAAGAGTGCGATTGAAAACGTTTAGCAGGCTCATTTTATAGCGTTCAGTCGGGAATTGCCGGGCCTGCACAGCATTGTTCGCTGCATGACACGAAAGCTGCGGGCTTGCGTCCTGTCTCTCCCCGCTCTGTCCGTCATCTTGTTCATCCATTCTCGCTGCACTTCCAAATGTTGAGGCATTGAAAGATGTACCTGAGGCTTTTGAAATTCTAGGGCTTAATTCTAAAATTTCCTGAAAGGCCATGATTGGGTGGCGCAATTGGACAGCCAGTTTCGCAAGACTGTAATTGGCGACAGACAATGTATTCTTCCTCCTCCTCGTCCTCTCACACTTTAGTCAATCAAGATATGCGCCATTGGGGCGCAGGTAATCTTTTTTTTAACTGGCTACCCAGAAAATTGAGCAACCAGGCGGTATTATTATGAAGCGATCTCGGCATAAGAAATTTTCTCCGCACCGAAAGCTTTACGTTCCTCACTGTGATTAAAAGATCTGACTCCCGAAGCGTTTTGATTGTACCTTGTCTTTTAGTAGCCTTCGATCCTGAGTTTTTCTGATTTATTCTTCTATATTTCTTTCTTTCTTTCTCTTTCTTTTGCGGTTTTGTAACGTAGTGGTTCTAATATTTCTCCGTAATCGTATTTTAACCAATATTTCCGTTTTCATGGTGTTCCTTTGCGCTTGTGCAGTAACCCTAACTTTGAGAAGAGTTGTCAACTGGAAGAATCAGTATTGGTTCATTCTAGAAAAGAAGCACAAAACAGACGTCCAGTCATAGAAGAAACACAGATTAAAAACGTTATGCATTGTCTCTCTTCTTTAGCAGTTCTTCTGTTTTACAAGTTTTTTTTTTCTTTTTTAGTAATGTAACCATAATACCGCAGTCGATAACTGAAGTAAAAGCAATGAGTGCCTGAGTATACTACTACGTGAGTGAGCAAAACAAATATAAGGCATGCTTCCTTCTGCTCGCTTATAAGATCAATTCATTGATAGTGAATGAAAAGACCCTTTGTAGAAACGTTAGAGCCTCGTCGGTTCTGCCTAAGGAAGTGCGGGAAATATGTAAAGCAGTGCCTAATATAAACCTGCAGCATTACTCTACCTGGGTCACTATTCATTCAATTTGCAATTATGATACGGAAGAAGTTGACCCTCCGTGGTGTCTCAATGACAATGGTGTACTGCTTCTGAGCGGTAGGTCAGTGTTTAAGTACTTGTAGTGGAAACCGCACTCTGATGAGGCCAGAGTGCAGAAACTGTAGTTTACGAAGACTTACCAGCGCATTTAACTGCACTACAATTAAACAAAGAGGAAAAAAGAGAAAAAAGCATTCTGCTACCCCGCACTGCAGCAAATTCCTCAGTCGATATTGACTCGTGCACTTATTTATCCCTTTTTCCGCGGACTGCATTTCAGCCGCTAACAAATTAAAGTTAACGCTCAGTGCAATACATGCCTGCATTATTTGAGACTTACTTCGAATGTTTTCGTTGATTCTATCTATCGTGTATATTCTCGCCAAACTTCGTGTAATTTAAGTGCATGTATGCGCGATGCGAATTGTGTAGTACTTTCTGGAAGACACGTGGGCGCCAGGGATTACTCTGGAAAGTTCGACGGGTAATGTATTAAAACCGGCGCGCTTGACCCGCAGATCAGATTTCGACAGTCGCCGATTGTGTTCGCCGCTGTTGTAGTGCTTGAGGATAGCCTGTTTTTCTATGCACAGGTTCGCCAACTAATGAGTTAGTTTCGTGATTCACAGTTCTCGTCACTGCACGCTTCACAGTCACTGCAACGTAATAATATACAAGATGACCCAACTATCACGCCCCATGATTCAAAAGTATGTAAATGTCACATAGCTGGACAAAACCAATGTAGTCTCGTTTGCCGTTGCTTGGAGACACTCAGATTATTCTTGTTTTCCGCCTAATTACATCATTAGTATTAATTATTTATTCAGCTTCTCAAATAATATAATCTGATCAAAAGTGTCGATGAGCAAATCGGAGAACTACATGAAAACTCCCGATACATCTTTCTGTTGCTCAATATGTGTTACATGGAAGTACTTTCAGAGCGTGAAAGAAGCCTACGAACTTCATTCAAAGTATCTCGAGCGGCCACTCGCGCAGCAATATTGCGTGTATTCGTGAGCTTCTTTCACGCTCGAAAAAACACTCTTATGTCGCACGTATTGAGCAACAGAAAGCTCTATTGAGAGTTTTTCATGATGCTGTAAGCGCATTCATTCTCTGATGCTATATAGAGGCAGATGTCGGGCATCCGTTTCTCGTCTTGTTTTACAAGTCCATCATATGTATGTCAGTGTATTCACAGCAGTTTCCGGCGCATTTCAATCAGATCTATGCGAGGAACACCGCACACGTTTTTAACAGGCTCTCAGATGGAGGCGAACTCGGGAGAGACAAAAAGGACTTCGCCATTTCTTGCTCTGGGACGAAGACTGAAATAACAATACATAGGGAAGCTCCAACAATTCCCCGTTATTGTTCTTCAGCGAAGCGCAGGTCTTCTGAGCACTGATGTGCAGGCCTCAGAAGGAAGGAATGAATACTTATTGATTCGTGAGCCATGTAAGCCTATTTCGATGTTGCATTCTTTCTTTTGTCAATTTCCGTAGCCGCTCTGTACATTAAACTAAGCAGAGCGTTTCACCATGGTAGCACACCGATGGCGGTATTGTTGCTGAACGGTGCACTACTACGTAAGTTTGTCCCGGGTGGCATGTCTGCTTGCGAAACTTCGAGAACGAATTCCCCGAGCACATGGCAAAATGAGACTTCTTTTGTTTTGCTTGCTTGAACCTTGTTTTCAATATATATTTTTTCTTCCCTTTTGTTCCTTCTAGAGTGCCTCCCGACGACAATTTCCTCGAAATACGTCGAAATCGAGAGACGTTCACTTTCCTGGTTGGTACTCCCAACTGTTTCTGAGCGGTCTGTTGTAATATCAACGTCGCTCGTGATTATGCTCACACAAAACTGGTATGCTGATGCGTTACATAAGCCCCACCTTTGTTAGGATTCACTTGGATACAGGCGAGGTATGTGACCGTAAGAGCAGTGCACACTAAACTACGCACAGAAAGACAAAGACGACACAGCGTTTGTTCCATCTTTCTCAATTTGCGTACGCTGCTTACTGCACGCTGCTACAATAAATCCGTTCTGATTGAACCGGGTATTCATGCTTGAGGTATGTTGCGCCGTGATGCAGACAAAAATGCGACGCAAAGTACCTACGCAAACATAATAAGTGTTAGGAGAGAATAGTATAGCTGACAATTGCGTGAAGAACGTGTATGCGCAATGCGATGAACAGCTACGTAGGCTAATCTCACACGAATAATTCGTTACAGCCTTCACTCTTTAAAAAAACTAAAGATGGCGTCAGTTACTAACCAAAAGCTAGTAATGGTTCGTATGGAATATATATTGTCTAAAAATTAGAGACCAGAGGTAGTAACACCGCAAGGTAAAGTACTTATACGCAGATTTAAAAAGTGAAAAAAGAACAGAACGACGTTGTAATGCGTGGTACAGTCACAATTTTACTACCATAAAAAATGTATTTAAAGGTCATACTTTGAGTAACTGCGTTGTACAGAAACGAATAAACAATAGAACAAAGCGTCGCACAGTACAATGACCTTACGTGACGTGTCTTCATGGATGATTTTGTGTGCATATGCGAATACCCGTACTCTAGGGAGCAAATATCTTACTCGTGATCACCTATGTATTTAGGAAAATAAAGATAACAAATTAAATTTGTATGCCACAGAGGCTGCATTTAGGTCCACCACGAGGTAACACATAAATGGTAATCCAGCACAACGAACGAAACTGCAGTTCATGTGAATATTGAACTACGACCGCCACGCCATAATAGACGTATAGTAATAGTAAGGCAGCGGTTACATAGTAACAGCAGAGCTGTGAAGTCGTAGTACCAGAGGAAGCAGTTATTAATCAGAAATTTTGAAAGTAGAAAACAGCTTGTATAATGGCTAATAAATGTCTTGTCAGCTACCATTACGATATTTTTCCGAGCCCATTTTTCTAAGATCGTTGGCGTCCTAACATTGCACCAATTTTTACACATGTTATTTTGTACAATCAAACCACTCGGACCCCTTCATTGCATCGAACATGTTTGTTTTATGTGGTAATTGGTTTTACCTGCGTGAGTTACAATGATTCCCGACAGTATTTAAATTCTTGAGTTTCGGCACCACATGACATTTCATCACTGTTATTAGTTGCTCGTTTTGGGTTTCTTCCTAGAGACCTTATTATGCAAAGGAAAGTGGAAGGATAGGGAAGAAACGCTTCTAAAGTGCAACAAATAACTGCATTCCGGGCTTTTAGGCATTAAAAATTAGCGTACTGGTGCCAGAAGTAGACCTGGGAAGCTACACTTTAGAATTATTACAGGCGGAATTACAAGTACATATATTGTAAAAAAGAATGTCAGTAGCTTCGAGCTGCAGTGTTTACGGCGTATGTATGATCAGTGTAAACAAGCGGAAAAGCTAAGGCAGAAGGGCAAGTCATTAATATGTATAAAAGATAATGAAGAACCTAAACTCGAGCCTCATGCAAGACCTCTATTGATAGCGGTAGGACTAGATATATAGTTATTAGTAGAGACGGCATGGAACCTATTAAGAAGAAACCTTTGTAGTAGTTTCAATGCCGGACCAGTTATACTATAATACTCGAATTTAGAGAAAGGTATTAAATGGTCAATGCTGTCAAATGCTGCTGAAAAACGAAGAAAACTAGATCCTGCGATCTTACTGTTATCAATGAATAATCTAATTTTGTAAGTGAAGCCTGCAATTTTTGTATCAGTGGACAGACCAGCACTAAAGAGAAACTTACATGAAGAGATTATGTTAAGTTTACTAAATTTAGATATACTTACTCCGATTAGCTTTATCAAGGTTTTGTTGAGGAAATGAAGCATGGGTATTGGGCGATAATTTTCGATGTTAAGTGGATCACCTTTCTTAAGAACAAGCACTGCTTCTGCCACCTTAAGCTTTTCGAGTGAGACACCAATCTTGAAATACATTGGTTAAGAAGGTGTCTTAGCACAGGGGCGACAAAAGAACTCACAGATTTAATATGTTTTGAGTGAATGTTGTCCATATAACCCAGATCCAGAAGCTTTTAATCCTGAAATGACTGACCATACTTAGGAGGCACAAGTGAGCAAAATGCAAAGTGGTTGCGAAGCACGAGAAAGCGAATGTGTATAGCAGGAAGAGGGGAAGGCGGTGAAACTAGAAGAAAAGTGAGCGTCAAGAGCATTGGCTGCATCACTAGACGGGGTGAGGATAGTGTTGTTAACACGAACAAGCGTTACTTTGCTGCGTGACTTGGCAGAAATAAAAAATTCGTTTAGGAGCTGTCACTTTTGTCTTCTGTGATTTTTATAGAACAGATGCTCATGCTTATAATAACTTTGTTCAGCACTTTTTAGAAGCAAGACCAACTTGTTGGAGTACCTTTTAAAATGCAATTTTAAGTTTTCATTTAAAGGTTGGCGTTTGATCTGTTTATATACGAGTAAGTTATCCTTCTCGCGAAGGGACTGTATGAATGAAGTGGACAAACAAGCCTGGGGGCGAAGTAGCGTCTATTGGATGATTTCAATGTAGTCGTAGAACCTGACCAACACCTCCACAAGATCATTAGCAGCATATATACTTGACCAATCTGCATCTTCAATGAGCTGACAGTATTTATCTGAATTAGAAAGACGCCTCTGGCTGCAATGAATCGTAGGCCTTTCAAAATATAAGAACGCCGGAAAGTGATCGGTTACATCATTCTCGATCACGCCTGCGTTAGTGGCGTCATCGAGGTTCCTGATGATATGATGAATTAATGACTTTGATCCATAATCAGTACACCATGTTGGACACAAATAATAGCGATTCAAACCTATAGCTATAAATACCAGTCGTATATTCAAGGTTAGTACAGCTAGAGGAATCAAGTAAATTAAAATTAACATCAGCCATGATTAATACATTTTCTCATTGCCAAGTGAGTAAGAACTTTACAAAAAATGAAGGGGTCACAAGAAGGCGGGCGGTAGACAGCAGCAAGAATAGCTTTTCTTTATTCTGACAAAGTGTTGCCCTATCGATTTCCAGCCAAACAGATTCACGTTTCGCAAGATTCAAATTTAAATTATTGCTTCTTTGATACAGAATATCGATCGATACAAAAATTGCAGAACCACCATGAAGATCGCCAGTTCGATGTCAATATTCACTAGAATAACCAGGGAAACCATTCATGTCCCTGTCACCTAGCGATAGTCAAGTTTCAAAGCAGCAGATAACAGAGAACTGGAGATTAGGGGAAATTAATGGGAAAGTAATACTGTCAGTGTTCTTAGCAAGCCTACGAGCATTGAAATGTGTGGAGGAAGAACCACTGATCGGCGAAGACGTATTATCAAAGTTACTCGGAAGAAAATAAGTCCTTTCTTTTTATTCCTATTGTATCACTACACGCAAGCGTAGGCATTAAATACACCTCGATCAACCTCAGAGCCGATTCAGTGGACATTACCATCCGAGGTTCGTCTTAACTTTATAACGCAATTATCAGTTCATAGAAAAACCCACTTTATTTGTTCTTTGACAGCAAACGCCTTAGAAAACCACCACTTATCGTCAGGTGTCAGGTGCTCGTTACCGTAAACAGACCTTTGTTGTGCTCGAGGGGAGCCGAGGCAATCAGTCTTTCAGCGTGCCTTGCGAGCTTTCTTTAGAATCTCGGTGCGCTTGTCGCGCGGACAGAAGCGAGCGATAATGTTCTTGTTATTTGTGTCGCGTCTAGGAACTCTGTGCGAAGGTCGATGCCCTTAAGCTTAACAGGGCGACCAACTTCATCGCCGAGATGGTGAAGAATTTCGCTGCAGCTTTCATCTTGCGTTGTAGGAATACCCCTTATTTCTAGATTGTTGAGGAGGGCGTAGTGTTCCAGCTTTCCAATCCTTTACATCAGCATTTGGTTATATTCTTTCAGGCACTTGTTATCAGCCGCAAGGCTGCTGTTTTGCAAATTTGCTGCTTCAAATTCTTTGCTCATGAAATTTTTAACTTTCTTTTTGTTGTCAACCTCAGCTCTCAGTTTATTTACACTATCGGGATTGCATCGGAGCACTGCAATCTTCACAGATTCCAACACGTTATAAACGGCAGCTATTTTTTTTTCAATAGACAGCTTAAAATACTCAAAGTTTGTTCGACAGCTCAAATACTCATTCGTTTTGGTTTCTTTGGATTGATAGTCATTGTCTCAATCCTGCGTTTTAAGTAGAACGTTGTGCGCTCATTTGCTGACTTATCGCACGCGAAACAAAGACCTCGGACAGCGGCCATGCAATTTGAGCCATTAACATCTTTACGCTGTCTTGATCAGTGTATAAAATATGAGGGAAGCCGTAGTAACATAGCAAAGCCCTGCCACTTCCACCGCCAAGTACGTTTCTTGCGCGGACTCCTTTTTTGATGCCCAGGCACATTTTGATGTCGATGTAATTCATGTCAGGTAGCTCTACAAGCCCGTTCTTAAGAAATCACAATATGACCCCAAATTATGTAATGGCAACTGATGAAAAAAATTTCTTCTGAACGCGTGCTTAACATTAATGCCGGAATATTATGTCCTAACTGGCAGCATTGATTAGCTTAGCTTACATCCTCACATCATCCATGCGAAGCTTTTCAAGTCCATGCTTTACACAAAAATTTCAGACGGTCATAGAGCAGCACGCACAATAACCATTTCGCTCTGACGACCTCTGACGCCAAGAATCACCAGCAACGCGACTTGACAACTCTCGATAAAAACTGACCGCGTTTTATTTATTTATTTTATTTATTACATACTGCCAGCCTTGATGTCAGGCTTTAGGCAGGAGTGCGGTGCATAACAATACAGTATATAGGAAAACAATGTAGATTTGATCGAGCAGGTACGGCATTAGAAGAATCTACATAAGAGATACAAAGCGAAGTACAACCAATATGCCACGACAATGTGAAGCATCGAGTGCATATTGCAATCAAGAAAGAAGAGGCCGTCAAGCACTCAACCACATTGGCAAGAAGGTTATTCCATATGCGAATTGTGCTCGGGAAAAATGAGGCTTTGAACACATTTGTTCCCCACAAGAACTCACTCACCTTCTTTGAATGGAAAGAACGGGTTTGTTGCTGGGTAAATGAATGAAAATATGCATTTTTGTTTACTCCGTGTTGGTTAAGGTAAATTAAAGAGAATACTTTTAGTCTTTCCTGGTGTCGTCTTACCTGTAGGGTCTCTAAATTGGCTGTTTGCAAAAGGGCTGATGAGGATTTTTTCCAACTATAACAATTATATATGAACCTTACGCATTAGCGTTGGACATTCTCAAGTTTGGTAATATTGCATTTTCTCTGTGGATCCCAAACAACTGCTGCATATTCTAGAATTGATGTGATGAAAGTTTTGTAGGAACGTCCAAAATTTTCGCTAGCACACTTACGTACGCTTGTACTTTGTAATAAAATACATCCATAATTTTCACAGGTTCGTTCCCGCTAAATTGCCACTGTGTCTAATGCAGTTTCAGTTAACATTTATGCATTGGAAATCAAGCCAGTCACCGCGGTGAGTCATATCAGTTGGCTACCCGCTATATCCTGCAAAATTGTAAATGTAACCTATTTCTTAGTTGTTCTAGCATACCAGTGCACGGGATACGTGCTAGAACTTCTCCAATCTTTCCATGGTAGAGTAACATTCAGCGTCACGGACATTGACATCAGCTAAAACATCACTGAAACGCACCGAGACGACATGCTGCTTCGTCAGCAAGCACTTCAACTGTGTCGTCTTTTCTTTCTTTCTTTTATGTCAACAGTCAAAAAGTGTTTGGCCAACGGAAGAAGATCGTGATCAACAAAACACCGAGGTTAAATATCACAATGAAGAAAAGATGTGATAGAGCTCCAGCTGAGTGAGCGTTGACGGAGTCTTGGATCTAGCCACTACCTTTGCTTGAATGCGGCGCCTTCTGAAGGTCGTAAAGGTCTGGCTGGAATGAGAGGAATGTGCAGACTTAGAATTGTCAGTTTCTTCATTACTCCCTTCTTGCACCACAAAACATGCCACCAGTTCAGAATACTGACATAAAAAATAGCTGTCAGCGAAATAAAATTCTGTGTACAAGAAACTATTCACGGTGGCTTGGCTTCCATCATCAAATTACCTTTCCGAAATGGCTTAGATCCCGCTGACGCTGGTTCCGGATCGCTGGCTTTTTCCAACATCGTACGTGAAGGAACGCGCTAATGATTTCTTCCAGGCGACCAACGTTCAGCTAAGCGATTTCCCAAGCCACACACATCGCCCTTCACTGTTTTATTGCTATAGGCACCATGGCTCCAAGCCTTTTCACCTTAGCCCCTTTATCGAGGTTTCCTCTTTTCCCCTTTTTTTTCTGCCCTAATATACTGACACACTGGCAGGCTGCCAGATGCCGTGAAAAGTAACTTGCCTTCTTCAGGAGCACGTTTTCTGCCGTTCGCTGAACAAGGCCGGCAGGCAGTGCGGCCGAAATTAGAGCCCGGCGGAGAAGATACGTTGCGCTTTCAGGGCTGCGTCCTTGACAAGGCCGAAAAGAAGTTGGCCGTTGAGGGCTCTGGACAGGTCTGGTAGTACCGTTCCGTAATGCTCTGTGTTCTCTCCATGACAGCACTCAGCGCAGCTCTCCCGTCGTCACGCCGAGAATACAAATTCGCGAGTTTCGCTGTGGTCGATGGGGTGCTTGATCTTCGAGAATGCCGCAAAACGCCATACCGGCATAGAAAGAAAAGCACTGTGTGTAACGCTAGAGGCCACCTATCCTGGACACTCCGGTCTCCAATTTGATGCCGTGAAATACGTGGTCATAGCTTTCATGCTGGTCGTTCACTAAGGGCACATTAAATAGGAATATTAGACCAACAATTACGAATGTATCCTTTTGGCCATAGGCGCAGTGTAGTACCCCTAAAGCGATTTAAGCATGGAAACCTTAACGCAAGGTCAATACCATATCATTTTCGATATGAGTTTCCATTTGTGAAAAATCATACACGAATTAATTACTACACAACTTCTTTTTTTCAGGTCACATTTCATTGTTTCTTTTCGTGTGCGTGTACGAGTGTACTCTCCAAGCCAAAAAATAAGGGTGAGCGAGTTTCTATTTATTTGATATGGAACGGCGTTCCAGCTTTATGTGGTTAAGTCAAGCTGCAATTATTAAATTATACTTCGGCAATAGCAAAACAACCATTCTTACCATGAGGGACAGGCTTCTTAAACCTGAAAAGATGAAGTGCAGCTCTGCAAATCACATTATATAACCAGTGATTTCTCCTACGGAGACATGCCAAAGTTTTTTCGAATAGGATCATGATAACAACAACTGAGAAATGTTTGCTTGTTAGTGTCACAGAACAGCGAGGGAAAAAGGAAGATACGAGGCAGGTGTGGTATCTAAAGAATGGTCTAATTAGTTACCCTAAATGCTGAGGGAGACGGGAAAGGGAATATAAGTATATGATAGAGGGAGAAAAAACGCGTCCTTCTTCTTAAAAGCGTATCTTTGTTTAGTCTTAGAAAATGACGCCCTTTTGACAAATACGTGCGTTAATCTTTGCTGCATCACTGAATCATTAGTTCGCAGACAGTTCTATACTCCATTTCACAAACCAGTTAGAGCAATGGGGAAGGTACGCGAATTCTTAGTCAACAGGAAGGCCGAATGCTCCTCGAGATGTGCTCGTCCGCGCCTTGTCGTCTGCTCAGCGTCTGCTTAATTACCATCCTGCTACATGCTTCATGGTTGGGGGATGGACGCAAGATAATGTTTTGATGTCGCAACCATAAGCAGCGTTTACATGTATGCGACAGCAGGACTTCGCTTTACCTGTACACTTTCCCTGCAATTACCTTGCAGCCTCCTTACCAAATAGTACGGGTGAATGCCCTTACAAATGTTCACCTGCGCCACAGCATCTGCTCGGCAACTACTTGGCGTTTGCTCGCTACCGTCACCATGTGTCATGCTGGAGTGGGGTAGTAAATTATTGATGCAGTGAACAATTAGGCTTTTATACCGTTCCGTATCGCCAACGCTTGTTACCAATGCTAATGCTGTGCTGCCATCTGCTACCTAGAATTCTAACCAGTTTTACAGCTCGGTGGCGTGTCTGTCCTAGCAGCATGAAAACAAACAACCGATCTCAATAATTACAACAAAGCATACCTAATGATTTGACCTCGGCTTGCGATGAGACCTAGTGATGACGGATTTTGCCGCTTGTTTCTTGCTGACAGTGCGGAGAGTCAATAGCAAGCGCGAATTTGGATCTAAGCGGGTAGTCGGCGTTGTATGGGCACTGCCATGTTGCCATGGTTAAAGTGGCTTTTACGGTTACCGGTGGTAACTGCCACAGTAATTCTCGGTATACGACCTGCATGCGCAAAGGTACTAACATGTCAGGTATCGCTGTATTGTATCATGTAGCGAGCAAAAAATAAAAGGATCTCTAGTGCAGCCAATAATCAACCAGTTACGCGAGGAACTATATTGTGCTGCTTAAGAATACTGCCTGTGTACGCCTCGCACCTACGGCAGTTCTGCAACCAGCTAGTGAGATGGAGCATAGTGATGTTCAGGCCGTCGGCACACCTCTAAGAAGTTGAAGTAATTTATTATCTACCACTTTTTGTCATCCAGAATAAAACTGTCAAACAGCGTACTTTCAATATCACAGTGATAGGAAATACGCCAATAAACTTCTGTGCAAAGAGCTCAGATATGATGACGTGTCATGCAACCGCATATTCACTGAGGAGTTTCGTGCATGCTTCCGGGCTGCGCAATAATATGTAAACAGTTTAAAAGAATGAGGTCTGCAAGAGCACAGTGGCGCAGGTGGAGATCATTAGTGCAATCCGTGGATAATCGCATCAGTGTATGACAGTGCAGAAGTTCTCTTAAGCACACCATAGTTTAAACTTACTTTTTTAGCACCCAACGTATTCCTTGATGTATGCTTTCTGCTAATCATGTTTGCTGGTTATTGCATTCATGATGCTTATGCATTCCAATATATATACCATATTTGCCAGACTTCAACGCGCACTTTCTTTTAATAAAAGGTATGTTCAAATTTGCATGCGCGTTACAATCGCAGCTAATTCTACTCAAAATTGTAAATGAAACCGATTGTTACTAACGAAAAAAAAACTCAATGCAAGGTAGCTAGCCAGGCTGTCATCGAACAGGTAGTCTGAAGAAAGCGGCGCTCGGAGACACCGCAAAGTGGGCCCGTGGGGCGTGGAATGCCCTCTCGCCGACGATGGTTGCGCCAGCATTCAGAAAGGGTCGCGTTTCTAGTTTCTTGTTGGCCGCCCGCGTTAGCTAGGAATATTCTCAGCCTCAGCATTGGCTAAAACTTGTTCTTATGAACAATAATATCGTGGTACGGTTTGGTGATCATAGGGTCAGTGCATTTGAAGCAACTAATATTAAGGCACCAAACGGAAAGCGAAAAGCAGGAGAGCCATACAAGGTGGATTTGTTGGTGGAAAAGGCACGCAGGTGCGGGACTTTCAGGGGAAAAAAATATTGTTTGTAAGTTGGACGCGCTTGCCAAGGATCTATATGTCCCTGAACAATGATCAGTGCAGAAGAGAGATTCACAGTGGCGGGAGCGGTGCAGTGTTCGAGTACATCGTAACGCGGATGCCGGACCAGCTTTCACGACCATTCAACAATGAATCGGAGGCTTCAGCTGAAAAGTAAGTCCGAAACTATTGAAATAAAAGAAGCAAGTTCCATTTTTGAAACTCCCAGGCTTTGAACTCCCCGCTCGAGACTCAGTACCAACTTGTTTACATACAACAAGGAGTCTTCGATTGACAGAAAGATAATTTTTAGACCTAACTTTCGTTTTTACAAATTTATCGTTAGGTTCCCTACCTCGAAAAGAAAACGACGTCAATAAAAAAATGCGCCTTGCGAATAAATAAACATCGGTATTAGTATTTCAAGCGTCGAACATGCTTGACGCTCCAATGTACAGTGCCCAATGTAAGGCAGGCTGTTTGGGACAGCAAATATTCGGTGGTCGCGACCATCCATGCAACTTTTCTCGCTTTATTTATTTTTATGTTTTCTCACTTATGATTGTGGTTGTGGTGGTGGTGGTGGTGGTGGTGGTGGTGGTGGTGGTAGTGGTTCCCACTTATGATTGGTTCTTTCTGTCTGTGCTTACTGTTTGTGTCCTTGGCAGTAGTAGATAATGACCTGTGGTTGCACCACACCAATAAGAACGCAGTGTCCCCATTCCTCTTTCCGCGACAGACGCTAGAAGGCAGCTCCGTCACCTGACGCGCACTTTCTTTAGCAGAGTGGCACACCCCAAATATAAGGCGCACCAGGTTACAACACGAACTGAACCCTTCATTCGAGCTCCAACCACCACCTGGCCTTCATGTCAATTCTATACCGTCTGTGGGTGGAAGTGGCCTCCACTGAGGCTTATACGCCATCGATTGGAATAACGGACAGTACTGTGTACGATGTCTGTGGCAGCGAATAGAACTTCGAGCATTTATTGTGCCACCGCCGTCAATTTCAGTCGCAGAGACAGTGTCTATCGCATTGTGACTACTGTACAATCGGCTATTGTCCGTTCAGGCGCTACTCGACCTCCATTTATATCGCTCATCAGCCCACGATGCAGTGAAGGTGCTTTTGTATTTCTTGAGGGCAACTTTCCTGTGTAAACGACTTTGACTTCATGTTGCCCTACGTGCTCATGCGCGAACTCACCGCGTGTTTCCTTCCTCTCTTTCTCTCTATCTCTCTCTAATATGTGTACTCCCCTTTCCTTTCCCCCAGAGTAAGGTAGCCAACCAAGCGCATTTCTAGTTAGCATATCTGCCTTCGCCTTATCTTTCCACCTCCTCCCCCTACCTTTGGTTAACCTCCCTGTCTGTCCATGCATCCTTTCTTTCTCTCTCTCTTGAGTAGTAAACGTGTTGCTTACAAGGTATCACGAATTTCGTGTATGACTCTCTCTTTTTAGGGAATACAGATATGCCTTGAGGCATCGCAAATGTGCTGATGGAAGTAGCTTCTAGCAAGAACACCACTGAGGGACCCCCTGAAAAGAAACCCCATAAGCAGTCACTGATGTCGACATTTCATTCCAGTGCACACTGTGGCATCTGCAAATGAAAAAAAAAGCGTCCTTCTCTAATGGTCTCCTGCTTCGAGTCATTAATTCTGGCGACCTGCGGCTCAACGGCAGAAAAAAAAAGGAAATAACCCTAAGCTTGCAACTGCGAGAGGCTGTTTTCTCTGGTGCTGGAGCAAAATTTGGGACGCGTGGAAGCGTGAACAAAAAGTAGTCTTGTTATTCCGTCCTCCTGGCGTAGTTTGTGGCCTGTTTGTCATTCTTCTTTGTTTGCAGCGTGACACTTGAAGGTGAGGGCGGTGATCCTTGTACGAGTACGTTAAAGGTGCCCTGCACCGCCTTTGTTTGAAGCCTCAAAAACGCCTTGGGGCGTGCATTGTGCCTCCCAGGAATATATTACTGAAATATTTTTTAAAGAAAAGCTTAGTACGAGCGCACATACTACGAGTGTCATACGTATTTTTCTCATTCCCCCTGAATGTCCTCCGGTTGCATTGTCCCGCCTACGGCGTTACGTCACCTGGTTTCAATGTTGTGTTTCTCCTTTCAGCTAAGGTTGACGGTCTGAAACATGTGGGTTGTATTGATAACACATACAGCATACTAGATAGCAGCATGGGCCTGCTTTATTTTGTTTTTCATAACGAGTGGTATGAACAGCACATTCTTTTTCGCACTTATCTCTACGGCAATCGTACGATTCCCAAGGCTTAAAGGAAACATCGTCTTTGCTCGTGCGAGATCGTGAGAAGCGCGAACATCGGCTCCACCCATTAATGCCGCACTTAAGACTGGCGTTGAAGAAATTTGTAGCGCAAGGAGCTGCGACTATACAGCGACACACCTCGAAGGCATGCAACTCGGGTAACAGATGACTGACCCTAGTCAGATGTGGGCGTCGGGTCGGTTAGTGTCACCAAGCCCCTGAGCCAGGCCACCCACAGAGACCAATCAGAGCACATGGTTCTGGCATATCCGAACAGCGAGAGGACTCGCAGTGGCACTACGTCGTGGTCGTGGTATCTACGCTAGGCAGCAAATGCAGCAGACGCCTGTGCTCGAAATTCGAAGCGATGTCTGCCAGTGTGTCCAGCCAGGAGCGGCCTGGAACAACGTTGGCCAGGAGTGAGCGCCCGCTGGCACGCATCCCTTGTAGATGCTAACCGTCATTCCTCGCGAGTCGTGACAGGCGTAGCGTACACGTGGTCTGGGGTTAGGTTTCGCGTGGTTCGAGGCAATCCGAGTGTTCCAATGTATTTGAAATTAGTGAGGCCTGACAGCCAAGACACCGATAAGCCGTGTGGCCAAAGTTTCATTTCTACGTGGGTGGGCGTAGCCGAGTGTGAGCAGGCAACAGTCAGCTTCCTCCGGAAGCGCATAATTCTAATCGAAATTCGATACGATAATTTCCACTTACTTCAGCCTGTTTACGTAGCTGCGTAAACTATTATACGCAGCAACAGGAAGAACATTGATCAAAATACCCTCCTTGATTGATGTCAGCTATCGGTCAATAGCAGCCTTCTACTGGAATCCTGCATATGACGACATTTTCACCGCACCGGCAGCTTCGAAACGGATGATCAGAGGGCCTCCATTTGAATAGAGAATGTTTCAGAATAAGGTAATTTCGCGTTCCTCTGGTAAACTCAACGCGCCGCGCACGGCTGTAAAATTGGGCTGAGGTGCTCACAACAGCGTGTGCCATCCGCTTAATGCACACCTAATCACCTCACGTCATTCAAAAATGAGAGTCGCAGAGAGCAACCAGAACCATGTAGTTTCCTTTGTTTTTTTTTCATCAGTTGCAGTTCTTGCATTTATTTCTTTCAGCCATCTACCGCTGACCTTCACCTATTTATTGGGCCGAGAGTTCGCTTGCTGGGTTAATTAGAATAATTTATTTGCTGTTTGTATCGTGGACTCAGCTTAAATTGTTATAAAGCTTTTGGTGACTACATTCTTGGTGCAACGTTGCGTTTTCATTGATAGACTGCGTTAGTTACGTGATCTGCAGCACTAAAAAGGGCAGTATGGTAAGCAGTGTCACTTCTTTAGGTGAATTTGGATATACAAGCATTGCGCATAATAAATTTTACTTCACCTACTTTATTCTTGGGGACGACTACAAAAAGTACAAAAAGAAAATGGCGCGATTGTTAGAAGCATCCGAATGCTGCATTTGGCTAGCTGGATATAGAGTGTAGGTTATTTACGTCAGGACCTGTTCTGATTGACCTTTCCTTTTCCCGTTGTCTTCTTTCTATACCTTTAACTGCGATACCAGTCCACACTTGATAGAAGAAGGAGCTGAAACCTACTGCATGCTTAATCCCCTCAGAGAATCTTATTATGAGGCATCGTTATTCATCGTCACAAGTTCAGCACGTATAATGTCACACTGGAGCAATATGTTGGCTAAACCTGTCAGTATGCGCCAAATAACTTAGCAAAGCGCCGTGTTTCTCACCTTACCTCGCCTCTATAGCGGTTGTGAAGTTATTCTACAGTTCAAAGTGATGCCTCCGCAATTTTTTTATGCACGCTGTTCGACTGCCATCCGCGCCCGCTATTTTTCAAGGTTTCATTCATTCTACCTTATCAATTACCCATGTCATATTTAAGGTTTGCTTAAGAGTAGGTTGTACGACCTAAGTTGCCGTCTTTAATTAGCCCGACATTGCTTATTCTGTCTGACGTCTGTCATACTTTTTTCTTCCTTTTTTCTTCTTCAGTGGCCAAGTAATGTCACCCCTCTGTGTTGTAGCATGGTCACAATATCCAGGTCCTTCGCCTTGGACCAAGTATGGTCATTTCGTGATTTGCATTTTTTTCGCCAATGCGGCCATCCACGTTGGTATACTTACTGGTTACGTTAATTGAAACTTTAGAATGCTAGAATTTAACATTTGACACGTGACAATCCCAAGCACAATAGCAATATTTAATTTTTCATCAAGTTTTACGTCTAACCCCACATTTTTCGGTGACTTCACAACCTTAGACATCGTCCAGCACATACAGCTATTGTTCGAAAGTAACGATGCATAGCTCACTTGTAACTTTCATAAAAAAGGTCTTCAAATTCAGAAAACTGTAATGAATTCCTAAGGCAATGTCCTCACACCTTGATTCTTCTAGTTCCGGTGGGATCTACGAAAGAAATCTTGTCGCAATCATAACCGTTGCAAAGCTCACTCAGTGATCTCTTTGTTATCCCAGCTATGAAGACTTCGACGCATAAAAAAGCCCGGATAAAGACATTTGTCTGTATAACGTACATGGCTCACAGATATGGATCGTTTTCCGTCATCGCGTGATCGATCATAATTACACCTTTGAATGTTCTGCAGTAGCTTTGTCATCCTTTCGCATTAAAAGCGTCGTCCTAATTGTGGTTTCACAGCGTTGTAATTTCTTTCAATGTTCCTATTTATTTCGTTGTCGTGTTTCCCCATCCATGGTTCCAATCGGAGCGCCTCATATTCTCCTGGCCCTCAAAATAGGATGGTCCTTCTTTCCGTCTTTTTTTTTTTTTGCTGCGCGCCTTATTTTTGTATTGTTCCAGTTTTCTAGAAAATACGTGTTTCGCTTATACGTGATGGATTGCCACCTACCTCAACGTTAAAGTGGTGCTCATCTTTGGAAAAGCAGTCTTGCAGGAAAGAAACATACACGAGTAAAAAGAGACCAAAGCCCGAAAATAGAATGTCAATCTTTCAATAATGATGAACACGAATCGGTTCACAATAAAACAGGAGTTTCTATTCAAGCACTTTCAAGCTGTCGACCTTTCGCGAATTTTTTTTAAACGTGGTACAGCGAGCACAAATTCTCTTTAGGCCTCGAAAGACCCTTGAAAGTTGTGTTGGCGATTGAAAGAAAAGATCAGAAGGTCCTAAATGCCAGCACCCAAAGTAGATCCTCAGGGATGAACCACGAACAGCTACCCCGCTTCTTTATCGCTGATTCATTGTTCACAAGGACAGCTTGCGGCATACAGCTGCAGGATGCATAACAATAACCTGCATGCAGGCTTGTGGGTATGGATAAAATTACTCTTCGGTCTTTCACTGCAATTTTGGCTTTTTCAACATGAGTCCGTTACGTGCCTCGGTCCAGAAAAAATTGAATCTTTCGGAAGGGCGTTCTGTTCCAATTTACATATGCCTGTTTTAAACATTTTTAAACTTTTGGAAAAGTGTAAATTGTACAACGTGTCCGCTAACAATTAAATAACTGTCGATGTGACAAATATCTATGGTATACTTAGGCAGGTGGGCAGCCGAGGATGGTTGGTTTCTGGCCGAAGGCCACGTCTTTAGCGACATTCGCAATCTCAAGGCAGGCAAGGAAGGAAGGTTGGTTTCATCATGCACGACTTCAGCGTACTCACCAGTCACTCAAACAATTTCCTGCCTTGAGAGGCCTGACAGAGGCAATCTTTGGTATATTAGGCCATTTAATAAGCTGGTCTCCACCGAAGCAGTTGTACGGCTTTTGCAAGTAAAGCGTTTAATAGCACGGATGATGGAGGGCCTATAGTATAATCGAAGAGCCACTCGATGATCTTTCTCCATCTAAGCTGTCAGTCGAAGTGGAACATTGAGCAAAGGCCAAAGAAAGAGTATTCTTGATTGCTGTATTGGCTGATTAGCTCTTCGGCCATTTGACTGATTGCAGCCATTGCCATGAGTCGCTAGTAAGATCACATTTTTTAGGAGAGAGTGGGTTGGTGTACGTGCAGCCCCAAGAGCAGGCCACCAGCTGATGCGGCCATCAAAAATTACAACAAGGAGTCAGTGTTGTTTTAACCATGGTACGGAAGAATCGTTCAATCGCAACGCTTCAGGAGGGTGGTGCTCGCATTCGAGGATGATAGTCAATAGCTACCGACCTAAAGGGAGAAGAAACTCGGTGAACACTCAGCCATGAAAAAGCCGCGACGAACGATTCTTTATTTTTTCGCATGGTTCCTTGAACACGAAATAGCCAAGGAGTTTGCATAAAAAGAAATAACTACATATGAGAGGCCACTCACATAAAATAAGAACAATTAGGTGAACAAATCAACACGGAAGCAATGGATAACGCACACGCGTACTACCATGATGAATGCAAAGCCACGAGCACTCGGAGTTAGACAGTCGTTATCGGCTCCTGAAAAGAAAAAGAAAACCGCCAGTACCCTAAGTAGCCACGAGCAGTTGCAGAATGAAAACCGCAGCGCGGCGAATCAACTAGGCTTGACTGCAAAACCTCGTAATTTCATGACGTCGAGTGTATGAGGAAACTGGGTAAGTGAATTGGTCGCAGAAATCTAGTAAACAAGAATCGGGTGATCCGCACATAATGATAGGCTTCGGCACTTGGAGCCCGTACCACGTTAGCAAGCTCCCGAATATCTTTGTCCGCTTGGCTGCGTAATTAGTGCCGCCAAATTTGCAAATGAATGCCGGGCATGGCGACATCACTATAGTGTGGGCCCCCTAGCCCTGACCGAATAATGACTCGGTTGGCTGACAAAATCTTCGATGAAGCAACGATGCGTCCCCAACGAGATAGCTTCCGCGTGAAAAGGCGAAGTAGGCCTGTAATCAATGCTCGTCTCTGCCGCTGAAAATTTTGTTTGGTCGTGACTTGTAGTAAGAAGATCAGGAAGCTCTACTCCCGTAATATCATTGATTAGTCTGTATATATGCCTAGTCATCGTGCTGGCAAAATAAGTAAAGCAAGGGAGTTTCACAAAGACCTCATCACCTCGGCTATGCTGCACAAGAGATTTGATGCTTCACTGAAATGATCTTGACACCCAAGAATGGCACCTTGTCAAAGCTTTCTCCTCTTCGCATTTGATAGTTCTTTCTCGATACCGAAACATTCTTTGCAATATTGTAGGCTGGAGTTATTTATTGCCACAAACCGCTTTGGCATAATCTACGTTCCTCTGTCATGATTGCCGGGAGTAGTAAACGTCTTGCTGACACTTTTACCATGTTGCACAACACCACAATATTTTAGTGCAAATTTCTCAAGATACAGTCAAGCCAGATATGTGTCTAGCAGAGATCTTATTTTCTAACAAGGAGAGGGGGCACGTTCAGGATGTCTTTAGATTAAGTACAACCAGGCACTGCCCCGAATAACTAACCAGTCGCAACCACATCTTAATGCAGCCGGTACACATGCGCCCAACATTTCGTCAAGTCAGGAACTCCTCGCCGGTTGACTGGTTGCGCGAATTAATATTTCTTCAGAGCAGCTTCCGTCTTTCCAGGACTGTTTAGAGAAAGCTTTAGAAATTTCTTCAAGAGTGTCCTATCAAGATGCCACTACTTGTTGCGGGCTTGAAAAAAATTAACAAAGCAAATAAAAACGACTGCGAGGAGGAGGAAGGAGGAGAAAATAATTTTATTGTGTGCCTGCGAGTTGGTGGGGAGGGCCAAAGGCCAGGAGTTCTGAGGTCCTGGCGGCATCCTGGGCCCGCTGGACGGCCCATAGCTGGTCCTCGAGAGCGGGGCTGAGCAGCGCGGCTTCCCGGCGCGTGCGAAGGCTGCTGCTGGAGGCCGCGTTTTCTTTGTTGTTTGTATCCCTCGGCATTCCCATAATATATGCTCCAGAGTGGTTCTGGATTCACAGGTTTTGCATTTGTCCGTTCGATATACATCCGGATATATGATGTGCGAGAGCGCAGGATTCGGATATGTCCTAGTTTGTAACTGCCGCCATGCGACAGACTGCTTGTTTGTCAATTTTGCGTGAGGTCGCGGGAATATGCGCCTCTGTAACCGATAATGTTCCGTAATGTCATTATGTGTTGTCATTCTGTCCTCCCACTCATTTACCGCACCGTCACGTCCGGAGGGTGTCGGGGCGTCACTTGCGGCTGCGGCTCGGTCCGTAAGCCTTCGAGCCGCGTCGTGTGCCGCCTCGTTGTTACCGCCCTCCGCGAGGGCGTGAGCGGGTGTCCAGGTGATGTATATCTTTCTTTTGCAATTTTGGCCTCCTGCAAGAACAATGCGTAGTGCCTCCGGGGCGATTCGGCCGTTGGCAATGTTTCTTATTGCCGTCTGTGAGTCGCTGACTATCACGGTTGCGTTAGCCTGAGCTACTGCGAGCGCTATGGCTACTTCTTCCGCTATCTCGTTACTTGTGGTGCGTATCATCGCGCACGTCTTGCACCGTTTCTCCCTATTGATTACGGCTGCCATATATCCCCGTCTGCGACTGTATCGAGCCGCGTCTACGAATACTGCGTCCTTGTCGCTGCCGGATTTCTTCTGTGTTAGCTTCGCTCTGTTCTCTAGTCTGTCGTTATTGTGTTCTGGGTGCACGTTCTTTGGTATGGGGATATTACCATTGTTTCCGTCGTCCCTCTATTTCTTGTAGCTTGGCTGGCAGCCCGATTAGCACCAGACTGAATAGCATCGGTGATAAGATCGAGCCCTGTGGCGTACCTGCGCTGCCTATCTCGATCTCCTCCGAAACTAGGTCCGCTATCGGTATCTTTGCCTTTCTGCCCGTGAGAGAATCGCGTACATAATCATACGTCTTTTTTCCAATCCTAGTTCTCCTACTCTATCTAGTATCGTTGTATGTGTTACGCTATCGAAGGCCTTTTTTAGGTCCAACCCGAGAACTGCCTTTGTCGATCTGCCCGAGTCGTCTATGATCTGATGTTTTAGTTGTAACAGAGCATCCTGTGGCGAGAGATTTCTCCTGAATCCTATCATTGTGGGTGGGAGCGCGTCCCAGTCTTCGAGGTAGGTGGTTATGCTAGCTAGGACCATGTTCGTTCTCCATGAGCTTCCCCACGTAGGAAATGAGAGATATGGGCCTCAAGTTCTCAATTTGCAGTCGCTTGCCCGGTTTAGGTATTAACACGATTTGTGCCGGCTTCCATTGCTACGGAATGTCCCCTGCCTCCCAGCATTCGCTAATATATTCTGTTAACCTAGCTATAGACTCATCGTCCAAGTTCCTTAGCGTTTTATTCGTTACCCTGTCTAGTCCGGATGCCGACTTGGTACTGAGTTTCTGTAGGGCTGCCTTGACCTCTGACTCGCCAATTTTGTTGTCTGATTCGTCATTTACATGCCCTGTGTAGTCAGGGTGTATGACGGCTAGCGCTCGCGAGACGTATCTTTCCTCGATTTCCTTGAGGAAGTCCTGCTCTGTCCCTCGGTACGTTTGTATTAGCCGATTTATATTTTGCCTTTGGGCCCACTTGGTCCCGTCCGGGTCTAACAAATATCGAAGGATGTTCCATTTTTTTGCCATTCCCACCTGACTGTCCATATTGTTGCATTTTTCCTCCCACTGTTGTCTACATAGCTGCTGGGCGTACTGTTCTATGTCCCTCTTTAATTTGGCTATCTTTCTACGAAGCGTCCGATTGTGTTTTTGTTCTTTCTATCTCCGTTGCAACCCTGCCTTAGCTTCCCACATGTGTAGAAGCTTACTGTGTACACTGTCTAAATGCGCCTCCGGCGGGACCATTTTCGTAGCTGCCGACACATCTCCCTTTAGTTTTTCGGTCCATTCCTCAATACCTTGTATCGTGTCATCGGCCTCCTCCCTTGTTTTCCTTAATTTGTTCCAGTCGATATTCTTAAGTGATCTACCCTTTGTCTTGCGCGGTCCTGCCCTTACCGTTATTCCTAGTATATTTTGATCGCTCTAAAAGTCGTGTTGCGCATTTGTCTACTGCGTGTCCCGTATGTTCCTGGTGACTGTTAAATCTGGCGTGGTATCCACGCAAGCGCTGGTACCTATTCTCGTGGGAACCGATGGGTTGGTCACGAGGGTGAGGCCTTCTTGTTGCGCGTCCAGCCATAGGTTGCTGCCTTTTTGAATTGAGATTTTGTAACCCCATGCCACGTGTTGGGCGTTAAAATCACCTCCGATCATTACCGCTCGGTTGTCCGCTATGGCTAGGGTTTTTTTAAAGAGCGATCGAAATTTATGGTGTCTGCACTTTGGACTGCTATAAATATTTAATACAAAGAGACTGTCCTTCGTTTTCCACATGGGTATGAGTTCTAAAAGAATGTGATTGATTGACTTAACCTCCATGTCGTGTTGAACGACCGAGTGATTTCGCTTTGCCAACGTCGTTAGCGCCTTCGTCTCCCCTTTGGCAGTACCAAAGGACTTGTATCCCGACAATTTTGCCAGCCCGTGCGTTTCCTGCATCATTATAATATCCGGGTTTTCTTTGTCTTTAAGGTGTTGTGGCAAAATGTATCGTTTTCGATCGTACCCTCTACAATTCCATTGCCAAATAGTGTATCGAATTCGTCTGTCCATGGCAGCGTTACAGGTTCTCCAATCCCTCGGCGGGTACCGGGGGCCTAGTGTACGGCTTAATGGCCGTCTTAACCTGTCCCCTTCTACTTGTTTGCGGTCCCCATATTGCTAGTTTCGCTTCGAAGTCAGCCATCATTTGTTGCACTTGCTGTAGAATCGCCTTTCCTAGCGCCTCTATCTTTGCCGGAGTAAAGAAACCCAAGCCAGCCACGACGCTCCAAGGAAGACAGGAGGAGTCTGAACAGAAAATCGAAACCAGCGTCAAACAGAACGAAACCAAATTTGAAACTAAACTAGAACAACTGAAGTGAGGCTTGAGGCAAAAACGACTGTGAGGAGAGAAAAATTAAACGAGAACAACAGGGAAGGGTTAGGCGCCCTCTTACGAACCATGTAGCTTATTTCTTCATTATGACATCGTGGTCTCGTCCGCCTTGCCACCTCAACTTTAAACACGCAACCTTTATTCCGCTTCGGTGCACCAAACAAAAAAGAAAACTTCATAGAGCCAGCGTAAAAAGTGGTGTTGTGCTGCTGCTTGCTTAATACTCTCAAGCCGCACTTAACAGGAAGAAGTACTTCGTCGGTTTGGATTTTCTAAAGAAACAAAAGAAAAGCTGCAGTGAGGACTCCTCATACCTCTTTTTCTTTTGACCATCTCCAGAATAACGCTTGTGGGCTCTCAGAGTCTTCATCCTGTTCTCGAAGGGAACACACTTCTACCTTTTAAAAGGCCTGTTCTCTTGTAATGACTACATTTTCAGAGTGAACTTTATTAACTGTGTGAAATTTCCCAACTTCCAACATATGTTTTGCATTTCGCACTCTATTTCCCTGGTGTATTGTGCTTCCCTCTAGCACAAACCATAACGTATGGTTGAGTAGTGTAGCTCTAAGTAAACTTGAGCGGTTGGAAAAGCAGTGCTAAAAAAACACAGAGATAGAGACACAGTACACATGACCGGCGCTTCAGCGCCCGCCATGTTTACCATCTGTCTCAGTCCCTATGTTTTCTAGCGCGGCTTTCCCAACGTTCGAACATGAACCAACGCGCCTGAATCAAAGTTCTGTTAAGCAAAGAATATGTTGTGCTGCTGGCCGAGTCAGAATTGAAGACAGTCTAAAAGGGGCACACAGATTTTCTTAGCCTGACAAGTTCTGAGAAAATTCACACAGTTAACAAAGGTTTGTGACAGAGAAAATTGACATATCGGCCTACAGTAACATGAAGCTACGAAGGAAATCATCAAACCACATCAGACAGCCCCCAGCAGAAGAAACGACCTTCCATGGATGAATTTTTAATTTTCTCTTTTCGTGCATCAACTCCTCATGGATGGAGGGATATTATAAGCATCTCTCTTGAGAGGAGGTTATGTCTGGTGCCACCAAGTTTGTTGTTTTCTTGTTTTTGCTGCGTTTATTACTAGGAACGAGTGTGCAAGAACCTTCTCAGGAACATGAAGCTGCTGCCTTCAGGATGTCGTCTTGGTCTAGTCCTCCCTGCGACAGTAATTTTGAACAAGCTTTTATTCAGCTCCTCTGCTCAACCTAAATTACTTGAGAATGCTAGCGTGATTATTATTATTATTATTATTATTATTATTATTATTATTATTATTATTATTATTATTATTATTATTATTATTATTATTATTATTATTATTATTATTATAACACTGCTTGCTTTAGAATGGGTATTCAACTTTAACGATACGAAGTTTTTCATTGCACTGCATTGGCTAAACCTAAGGAACCAGTACCTTTAGCTACTGCGATATTCAAGAAAGCGCTCAGAACTCGCTTTTACATGGGAATACCTATCGAATCCCACACTCGGCCACCTGGAACATAGACGAAGTAATATATACTTGGGTAGCCTCACATGATGCATGTAGCATAATGGCTTCTAATTGACTGATAAAGTGTGAAGCACGGAAATGCATTAAAAACGAAGAAATATATTGCAACTATTTATCAAGAATGGTCAGAATAAACGAGACAAAGTAGAAATTACGTAGCCACTTTATACATGCCTAGTTCGCACTGATGTTTACAACTGTATGCGTACAACTCGCCCAAGCAATCATCCTTATGCCTTCACCACCACAGGGCCTCACGTCGGGAGGGACCCTTACGAATTATTTTGTTTTTTGCGTGAAAATAGCCGAGAACGCTACGTGTGCAGACCTTAATCTCGAGGAGGCACTTAAACACTTTATGTGCGATTGTCTTCGCTACGGCATGCAGAGACGATCGCTTACAACTGCGTTAGCTCACTTTGCATAAAGACCATCATCGAGTGAATCATTTTGGAAAGCCACCTCACAGTCCTGTGCAGCAGAGGGCGACGAAAGCACTGCGACACTCTTTTAAAGCAGCAGACCTGTACGAGTGGCTGTAGTCTAGGATTCGTAGAGCTGCGCGTAATACCGTGCTGTAATAGTGTGCAGTGATCACAGGAAGCGGTGATCGTGCCAAGTGTGCTCCCTGCCTCTCTCATTATTTCTCTTTCTCTGCTTTCTTATGTTTCTACCAGTGTAGGGTAGCAATCCGGATTTTCCCTTCTAGTAAACCTGTATGCCTTTTTCCGGTTCTTTTTCTCTCTCTTTCTTGTGCTTTCATCGATCATTCAGATATGGTTTTCCTGCAGAGTGTTTGATTTCTTGCTGTTCCAGCAAGTGAGAGAAAAAAATGGAAGGAGAGGGGAAGGGACTATTTTGTTATTATTTTCACATATCACTACGGTAAGCCTTGGAATGCTCATATAGGAGTGGACATACAAACCGTACAGGCCTACCGTTTTTTCATATAGGGGATGCATTAAGCTCCGAAGAACAAGGCAGTGGTTACAATAAGCATGCTATGTAGGTAAAGAGTAGTTAATACATGAAAACAAAAACAAAATGTACAATGGGCATGTCGTGTAACGGGCGAGAAGCAGTTAATGCATCTGGAAATTTATAATAAGCTCGACGTATTTGCCTCGCGGCTCGCCTAAGATGCTAACCAGAATGAATAATCTGTAACGTTTGTAATTACACACGTAACACAAAATACAAACCATACCGGTTGTAGGTTACGTCTGTCTATTTCTCGCTTTGCTTTCTAGTCATTGCAAAATTTCAATTCATCTTTTTGCGTATGTTTTCAAACAACATAATAATAACAATTCCCCGTTGTTGTTATATTCATGTTGCAATCATCATTCCAGGCACCAATCATCTTTGCAAGTTACGAAGTGATTTCGAACCCTGTCAAACTACTCAAGTTTGATAATCCCAAGGAAATCCTAGCCGACTTCATGATATGTAAGATACGTACAGGCAAACTTTGGCAGAGGACAAGATTTTTATGTATTTTTGAAGCAACGTGTACTCGCCTTTTGTAATCTTGTGCGTCGTACCACAAATCAGATGTATCACATAAGTACTGATTTCCTAGAGAATTCCATTAACACAAATCTTTCTTCTTATATTGGACTGCAATAATCAGTTTGACATTGTGGTGCCTGTAGTAGAATTGCCTGCATTTCTGGTCTGGTATATTAAACGAAAGACAGTATAATAAAAGACTGTCAGCTGAATCTTTCTCGTGCAGCTTACAGTACTCTGAAACTCAGTGGAAATTTGTTAAGCTCCAGCGTACTACACCATTGCAGAATCATACTACATACCTGCGTCAAGGTACCTGTAGCACCTTCTGGCAAAGTGGCTCAATTGTATTGTTAGGGACCCTGTCGATGGTATATCTGTATGGAAGCTACAAAGGTAATTCCTCGAATTTGTGCTATGAACGCCAGCCAATCTGGAATCTGTCATTCTGCCTCACGATTATTGCCAATACTGCCAGTCATTTCAGTATCATCGTCCAGCCCACTTTTAAGCGGCAAAGACTATGCTAGCATTCCCACGAGTCATAGCTTTAGAACTGACTGAGACAAATGCCGCAGTGCGTTACGTGCTCAGGAGGCGTTACGTGCCATCATGCATGGCGTACGTTGGTTGCCATATGAGAGAGCGGTTTCACCCACTATTCTGAAGCAAGTTTAGGGATTCAGCCTATCTGCAACGAGTTCTTTTTTCATGAACAAGAATTTGGTTGGACAAAACGTTTTGCGTGTCACTCGCTGCGGAGTGGCACTATCGTCAACATCCAGCGCAGATGATATTCTTATTTTCTCATTACAAACGACGCACTGAAATCAGGATGCTTCCGTTGTATTGCATAATAGTGGTCGGATGAAACCATCATCATTAGATTCTTTGGCCGCTGACCACAAAAAGGGATGTCGGCTAGTAAATGGATTGCCAGTTTACACATTGAACTTTCCAGTCTTTAGTTAGGTCACCTGACAACCTGCCTAATCGTCGCTCCTACCATCACGCAATCTGTATTCTCTCTGTACATTCTTCTTACAATTTTTTTTATGTGTGTGGGGTATAATTGGCGTCACAGTTCTGCTCAATGCAAGAGCAGCCTATTAAATGGCGCCAACCAAAATCTATCATGAACTTCTAATCATCTGCTTGGGATCTATTCATCCTGTCGCAAACTAAGTTTGAGAAGGAGATGCCTTGTTCGATAAAAATAAAGTCTGTCCTCTGCTGAAACGGTACCTCAGCACTTTAATAGACCTGGCCTCCCTTGCTTTCCAAAGATTGTGCCTGTTTCTTCACTCACGTTTCACTGACCAATTCTTGCGGAGGGACACTCTTTCCTTGACCTTAGGAGGCCGTTCTAACAAATTATTTTTTCAGATCGTGCTGATCATTTCACTCCAGATCATTTCTCTCTACGTTAAGGACACACAAATAAGAAAGGACACAGAAATATTTTTCAGTGTAAGTTGAAGAGCTTGCGTTAGTGGTATACTTGGCGATTGTCGTGAGATAACAACGACATGTAAAGGAATAGAAACTTACCCAAGCATGAGCAATAAAAGCAAGTTAAGGCACAAACTCGGCGTCCTTTGCATTCCCAAGTATAATCTGCTCTCGGCAGGACACTGAAAAGCCCAGTTATGTGTATTCGAATCAAGGAACGATTTCCCTAATTTACTTTCTTTGTACGTTTATTTAGCAATTGTTACATAACTGAAAAAAAAAGATTTGAATTTTATTTTGCATCTCATCGCAACAGCGCTGCTGTTCCAAAGAGGAGCATTAAATCAATGTCTTAAAATCTGAGATGATTTCATGTCTGAAGCTGGTTTTACGGGCAAATTCTGCATCCCTTTTTTTTTACAGCGAAGCTGTATATGGCTCGCCGATTCGTCCATCCGTCCGTCCGTTGGTCTTTCTGTCGATGGCCTGCAGGCCAGAAACTCCTCCCGCGCAACCCCATGCGCATGCATGAGAAAAAGAAGAGAGAAAGAGAGGCGCGCGATTAGCCAACAGCCTCTAGATACCATAAGGCCTGCTTAGACCGAACCATGAAACCGATCCTGGCCCGAAATCGCCATTGACAAGGCTGGCGTGATGGAAGCGGCAACGTCAAAATCACTGCTACCTACTTGGGAGCATGCCCATTAGATTCTATGGCAGTCGGGCCAGGTAACATGACGTCATGAATCGGAGTGAAAGGGCCTTGTGTGTACTGTCTAGGATGTGTTAGATTAGCTGCACCAGTATTGACGTCGTTGCTCTCAATCGCATCCAAGCGCGCACGCAGCAGTTTCTCTCCGGCTCCGAAATTGGTAGGCCACGCGTCATACGTACTCCTGAGGAGCAGGCAGTTTTCAGTCAGCAACACCGCGAGCAGAACAGGGAAGAGCTCGTCTATGCCGTACTGATGCTGCAGCCCGGGCACAAGAACAGGCTCGTGCAGTCGAAAGCAAGCAGCAACAGCGTACCGAGGATCCGGCAGCCTACCAAGCCATCGTTCAAGAACGGTCCAGGGTAACCCAGTTATAAACACCGGGTGTCGTACGTTTCAGCTTCATGGGTTAACCATGTGCACGGAGTCTTTAGGCGCTGACTTTTATTGAGCCCATCGGTTAAAAACGCATGCATCGTTGCCTTTTAAAATAATACTATGAAAGCATTGCAGCCAGAAGACAGCGGTCGACATTAGCTGAAACATATCGCGGATAGCAGAAGCAATTACGCACAAATAGAGGCCAGCAAACGAGAAAAAAGGCCTGTACAAGCCCGGTAAAAGACAGATGAAGAGACCTGGATGCAAATAATAAGAACGGGACAATCGTCCACAGCACGCTGAGCTCCTATCTTACAAAGAAAGTGGGCTCTAATTTATATGAAGGCTTCGTGCACCCTGTCACTCTCACAGCTTCGCCGGCGTTCTTTTCAATTCTTTTCACGAGCCTCAGCTGAGCCGTGTGGGGAAGCGACCGGGGCTCAACGCGACAACTTCGACGCCCACCTATTGTTCGCGACAAAAATGCGCGTCCAGAAGAGGCCGCGCCAACCTCCATAAAAGCTGGCGGGCTGAAAGCTGCCGCTTTTCTTCCTAAAGCGGTCACTTGATGCGAATCGGGGCAAAGGATAACAGCGGGCGGAGTCGCAACGAAGACAAAGGGTAAACAAGGTCGTCGCTTGGCTGAACGTTGCGACACAATACTTTCTTATTAAAGGGGCTCTAAACAAGTTGGACACTGGGAGCAGAAGGACGAGGTGCGATGAAGGCTTAGTCGGGAGGCGACACCAGCAAATAGACGTGCCAATGGGCCCAGAACCCCGAAACTCTACGTAGGCGTATTACGTGGGAAACAGCAAACCGATTTTTTCTCTCTTCGCCAACGAAGCAGCTAAGCGCTGACGCTTACGACGTAAAGGAAATAGCAACATGGTACGTAGCAAAAGCTTTGGTGGTTTTGTTACGGCCGGTCTATTTTCGAGGTTTAGATCTTATCGAAAAACCAAGAAAAGTGCTGCCTTGTTTTTGTAATATTATTATTATTTTCTTTTACTACGATCGAACGCCGAAAGATTGGTGCTTGCCTGAATGAGACCAGTGTAGGAGAAAGTAAGCTGTGGAGTGCAACGAACGATAGCAATACGTTTCAAGCCCACATGACATTATCTTAGCCACAATTTCCTACGCGGGCTAGTTAACGCGTCCAGAGGGCTCCTTGACCGCATTTAATTGCCCAATCCATAAATGCTAGCTGCATTACTTGCTTGTTACGCGCTTTTTTGTGCGCGTTCTTTTTTTTCTATTCTGACTTATTTAGCTAGAGTTCGGTAGTTTCCAAACGCGTGTATTCTCCTCCCGCCATTTTTTTAGGCAAAATAAAAGGCACCTTCCGGCATTGAATTTTCGTGAAGTCTTACTTGCGAAAAGAACTTGCGAATATGATAATGAGGCACTCAAACTTTGACCACCAATGGTTATTAACGCGCACCCAAAGAATGGTACGTGGGCATTTTCGCATGTCGCCCCCGTTGATATACAGTCGCCGTGACCATGATTTGATCCCGCCCCATCGGGCTTAGCAGCGCAACTTGAAAGCCACTGCGTCAGCACAGCTTCTTTTCTGCATTCGGCACTATGAGAATTTTGGTGAACTGTGAGTCAGAGTGTTCATATTAAATTTCTGTAAGCTGTAACACTCATATCCACTGCATAAGGTGAAACAAAATAAACGAATTCTAAGAGAAACGATACTTTCATAGAGTAAAAGAAAAAAAAACGTTTTATAACCCTTATTTATTTTTATATTGCTGACGCTGCGAACTAAAAACAATCTTGAAACGCGTAAACAAAAGGCTGTCAAGTTTATTCACTTCATTCAGTTTCTTACCCTGCTTCTAGGTTAGCTGATCTTTTTCTAAAAGAGAAAAAAAGAGAACTCCACTGTGGAGCCACTGAATCTCTCAGGAGGCCGCGAGAAATAGATTTCGGGAACGTAATTGAAAATCACACGACCGGCGAGAAGACCAGTGAACCGATATATCGAACTCCGTCCTAGTTTATGCTGTCTGTTTTATTCATTTCGTCTGTATGTGTCTAGCGCTATTGTCGCCTTTTTTTTTCAATTCATTGTATGTCTATTGTATGCTGTACATCGCTCTGCTGTACATTTGGTGGAGAAAAACAAGAGTGGGTGTGTTCTTTCGGCGTCTTCTCAGACGTTCTTTATTTCTTTATTTGTTCTCAGCCTAAAAAAGCCTGTCATAATACATCCTCACTGTTTGTTCTCTTTCTCCTTCTTTGCTTAAAACGTAACACTAAAAACAGTGGCTGTCCTTTCTCTTTTTTTGTTCTTGTGGTTTAACAGAGCAATGGGGAGCGATAGATGTCTGTGTAGCACACCTTCTTGCATTTATTACCTGCTCTGATTATAAATGTGCCAGTGCATCTTGACTAAGGGAAAATAGAGGGGCGCCCAAATAAGAAAATCCTTAATCTGACGCCAGCGTTTCAGTACGGTGAAACGTTTTCGTGCCCTTGTCGAAGTGTTGGTTGCAGTCTAAGCATTCTCTTCCTCGTAAAGTATTGATCAGACCAACTCTCCATCTTTCTTTGAACTCTTTTCTCACTTGAAAGCAAAGATCGAGAAGAACGAGGGTTAGCCGAGGGCCCCGCTTTTTATTAATGATATCATAAGAAGCCAGCAAACGAACATACCAAGGAACCAAGGGCAGCATAGTCATTTCCCCTATGTTGTCCTTGGTGTGTCCGTTTGTTGGCTTCTTTTGAAAGCAAGATGTCATTTAAGGCATTGGTATAATGGAGGCATCAATCTACCGAAACATGTGAACGCATGCTCAATGAGACCTTTGGCAAAAACAATGGTGCTGTTCTAAAAGCGAATCACTTATGATGAAAGTGTACCGCATCTACATACATTTTGCTGACCGTCAAGTTGGATCTATCAGTAAATTAAACTCTTAGTGTTACGCACTCTTTTATTGCTGATGTTGTTTCTTGTAAATTTTGGAGTGACATCATGTTGTTTATTGGCAGTATATTGCATTTTCTGCGTCTCGGACTTCCACAGCTACTTACAAAATATCCTTCAGCATCGCCGTACTGACAAAAACCCCAGGTACCCTTAACAGCCAAGCGGAAATCGTACTTATACGTAAAATTCAAGACGCGGTGATTTACACTATTTCTATTCATTAAAAGGGAACCTTTGCGAAATTTGCAGGGTTTCATGACCATGGCTGAGGCCCGGCTGTTCTCTTGCCGAATACGCTATCCAATCACAGTGGAGCGCGCGCGGTGCGCGCGCCGCTGGATTCCTTACACCACCACCAAATGGCATTCGCCTTCCTGCATCCGCGGCAGTGGCGGCGCCCGCCGTGAGGAGGAAAAACTAAAAAGAACCAGAAAGCTTGCCTTCGCGCATCTGCAGCTACGTGGTAATGAGAAAGTAAACGTTTTTTTTTTTGCGGACAGAATGTATTCTAATTGTGCTACGTAGGTACGCACACGCTGCTTTTAAAAGCATGATGCTTCAAGGTGTTTATCGAACTCGCTAGTAGTCAGCAACTCCTCTTAAAAAAAGGCTCGGTATAATTTGTGTGCACTTGTGTTTCGACCCTTTATGCGCTCGCGCAAAGCTTCGCTGTATATCAGCTACGTTTTCATTTATTATTATTATAGCGAAGCTTTGTTTGCCTCACCCTACTAAGCTTGCTTTTCGTAAAGTTGGCTTCATTGCAGTTTGCATCATAGCCCAGCAATGCACGCTTTACAGGCGCGAGAAGCCCAAATGCGGAAATGAAATGAAATACATAAACTCAAACCTAAAGGCCAAAAATGAAAAGACCCCGCGGGCACGATGGCGTCATGTGACTGCTTGATGGTGTGGCAAGTGTCGTTCCGCACCCACCTGGTGCCTGCGTTTTATGATGGCGTTGGCATCTGCCTGAGGACCTTATCAGTGATGTATTCCGGCAGATTATATTATTGCTCTTCGGAAGATTTCTCTTTTTACCGATTTGTTCTTTGTGCTTTCTCCAAGTCCAATATACGTGCGTCAACAACCACCAGCAAGACATCTGTATTATTAGTTCTAGTCATCGTTACAGGAGGTCCCATTTCAGTTTCTAACTATGGGACCTCCCTCTGTATATGCTTATCATGTAATTACCCCATTTTTGTCTTGAATAAACTGATTCTGATCTGATTACGAACGCAGATAGCAATAACTAAGCTCGTTTTAACGCCTTATTCAATGCACTGCATCTTAGTATTATTCCCACCCTCACCATAAACTATACACTGTACGATAGTGCGGAATATACGTTTCACGGTGCCTCGTCCGAGTCTCTTCTTGTGTCGTCTGTTTGGCGCTTTAGTACTTCAGTAACATGCACCAACTAGCCCAACAAAATGTTCACGGTGCCACACCGTTATTTGGGGTGGTCGCAAGTCAGCGGCCTCCGTTTCGTGGAAGGATGGCTACTACAAGATCCGGCTATGGTCATTACCTACCTAGCGCCACACTCATGCATACGTTTAGTGTAATATCTAAGGAAACGAAAATGCAACTTGTAAATAGTGGCTCGGCACTGAAAATCAGGGCAGGTTCATAACATGTGATTATACTTTTAAGAATATAAATCAACTTAGGTCATGACTTTGATGTCTGTTCTACCCCTTCTCGCGAAGAAATGCCTTTAGGATATTGAGTGCTTATTTTTTGTTGTAAATCGTGAATTAATGGCGTTGCGCACAGATTTGGATACCTCTTACTTTTAAAAAATTGTGTTATTTGATATGGAGGTTTCCCAATTTGATTGGGATATGAAATACCCTGGAGAAATCCCGTCGCCCTGTGGTCCGACCACTGTATTTGGCAACAGAGAGAGGGAAATATAGGAAAGGGGAAAGGCAGGGAGGTTAACCAGAGGGGAGATCCGGTTTGCTACCCTATGCTGGGGAAAGAGCGGAGGGGGAGGTAAAGTGACAACAAAGTAGAGATAAAGAAAGAAGGGAGCACAGACATACAATCACAGTTGGTCACTGTCACCGCACACTGCCACCGCACACTGCCACCGCACAGCACAGTAGTACTTGCAGCACTATGAACATCTGTTCATGCTACAGCGGCTTGTCCAATTCTGTAGCCCTTAAAAACTGCAACAGTGCCCTCGTCGCCCTCTGCTGCGATGGCTTGTGATGGCGGCATTTTAATATAAGTTCCTCTGTTACAGGTCTTCGGTCAAAAAACCCTATCGCGTTTGCGAGCGATCGTCTCTAAATTATAGTGAGGACAGTCACAGAGAAGGTGCTGAAGAGTCTCGTAGTTACAACAGTTATCACACGAGGCGTCGTCGGCCCATCCGATTCCGAAAGCAAAAGACTTGGTGAATGCCACCTTTCGCCATATTCGACAAAGCAGTGTAGCTTCGCGACGGCAGAGTCCAGCTGGAATGCAAAGCCATATAGAAGAGTCTAGGTTGCGTAGCCGGTTGTTTTGAAAACTTCCTGCGTTCCACAAGGAGAGCGTGATATTACGGCTGATCATTCGAAGTTTTCTCGGGGCATCTGTCCTTGATAATGGTATCGGCTCCTCTTCGTCGCCTTGAAGAGCCGACCGAGCAGCGTTATCGGCGTGTTCGTTTCCTATGAGACCGCAGTGACTTGGAAGCCACTGAAAAGTCACGTAGTGTCCTTTCTCAATAGAGTGATGTCATTGTGTTGATGGCGTAAAATACAATAAAAAGACTTCGTGATTGTTTTCACTCGCTTTGGATGTCGGTAGGGACTATAAAAATACCTGCTTTTACATATAATGCAAAGTTGAGTAATTTGTGCAAGCAAATGTGACGTGTAATTCTCACCGTGTGTTAATCTACGGTTGCGTGTTTTAAAGCTAACAGTTCCATCAAGGGCTTTGCGCTTTGTGGGGTTTTTATTCACAATCACTGCAGCATCGTGCGGCGCCTTAACTGACAGCACTGCGCTGATCCAAAAAATGACCTCACGTTTTCATGCTTCTGGCTGTTCTCGTAATGACGGTTCTCCAACTATCGATCTCTGACAAAGAGCCAACGTTGGCGTTCAATATATGCCCAACCACATCATTTACTACGAAATGCCACCGTGTTTATTACAGCATTATCTAGAAAATAGTAATCGGCTGAAGGGTTAATTTAATAAGCATGCTATCTGCATTACACATGCCTCGTGCTTAACACAGCTCGGTTTATTTGGACCAACACTAACGATTACAAAAAATCGAAGGCTGCTGCTAGAAGCTAGCTAAGTAACAGGCAGTTAGAGGTGTAATTAAGTGCAGCGTCATCGAGGAGGCAGCTGACGCGTAATGCTATGCTGTTGGCGTGGTTATTATTGGTGGAAAACAAAGCGAATCTACTTTCTTGAGGCTGCATTCATGCTGCGAATTGCGAGCAATCCCATTAAGCCCTTACCATAATGAAGGAAAGGTAGGAAATAGAAACTGTTCCATTCGTAAAACCGCGCCAGAGCCTCATTCTGTGCAATCTTCAAGGATGTCTTCTCGTGGGTTGTAGGGCTATTCAGTGAGGAGAATCATGTGAACTGTAACATGACGGATTACTAAAGATGAATCTGCTGTTTTTTGTACCTTGAATAAAGAGATGCTTTCATCCGGCAACTGTGAGAGAGTCTTACACTTTAAGTGATGCTACTCTACAAGTGGAAAGAATGTTTCTTATGCAAATACTTGCTTCTAGAAATGGTTCGAGAATATTACAAACTGACATTTGACACGAATTATTTATTACGACCACCACCATGAAGTAGAAAAGTGCGTGGCGCATTGCACGTGGTCGTGTCAATGCAGGGAAAAACATGTCGAAGGACATTGCTGTGGCAGGTAATTTCACATGCGATGCCTTATTTCTATCGTCCTTATCGTCACTCATCTCTCATTCAGGTTCCCTATCTTTCTTCACAGTGCACAAATTCAACAACAAAAACAGCAGTTCAGACCAACCGGATCGACGTTCCTTCCTGTAAGTATTCTCCCCTTTTCTCTTCTTCCAGAAAGCTATTTTGGTGAGAGCCACTAAGAGCAATAGTACGGTTATTCGTGTGCAAGTTTATCGCCAATTATTGACACATCAGACAAGTTCCGGTAAGAGGCCACTTCCGGCATTTCTGGTACGAAGCCACTTTGGTCATTTCAGTTGGGAAAGAATACATTTGAGAATGCTGACAGACGTCACTACGCAACTGTAAAGGTGACTCAGAGCGAAGTCTAGAGTACCGCAATGCGCATTTAACGCTTGCATCATATGAATGTTGTATTCCTACTACTACACTTTTCCAAACAAGACAGAAATCAAAAGGAATATAGAAACTTGAAGTGATGAGCAGTAGTCGAACAAGGAATGTCACTTAAAGCCAACGTCTCGACAAGTCCCCTTGTCCAAACGTCGGTTTAAAGTGACATTACTTTTTCGACAACTGCTCACTACTACTACACTGATGCTTGTTTTTGTTGTCGTATTTTTGTTTTTGTTGGTGTTTAAATTTCGATTAATTTTACTACTTTATTGAAATCGAGTTCGACCGTTACGTTCGCTAGTGTAACGTTAAGGAAACATTCACTCCGAAATGTTCAGCTGCAAACAGGAGCCTTAAAAAACGTAAGCGTGATTTCTCAAAATTCGACGGATATTTTAGCACTGGTTTTATCAATGGCTGTGTCCTTCGCGATACTACAAGAGGCATGATAATTTTCCTCCACCATGTGGGTCATGTTCTGATAAGGCGTGTACGCCGAGGAGAAAGGAAATCATGAAATGTACCCTAAACAAAAATTATTTCACTCATTTAAGGCTTAGAGGCTGAGAGGATCGAGGTGCCCCCCAGCTCCTTTGAACGCGCACTCTCGCCTGAATCCACGGTTTTCGGTACGCCTGTGAGAATACCCCTACAAGGCGTAAAGCAGACCCGCGAGCCTGCCAGGGTGATTTCTACAGCTACAGTGGATTATTCTTTTTTTGTACGTGCTCCTTCTCTGTTTGAGCAAACAGGGGGGCATATAGCACTCGAAACTCAAATGACCACGTCTGGGCACCCGCATGCGCTTGGGGGGTTTGTGGTATGTTGCCTAATGCACCTCCAACGCAACCATGCATCGATTCGATGCGAAATTCACTCTACCACAGCAAACGCAGTGTGCTGTATGGCTCGCCATTCGGAAATCAATGTACTCTAATCTAACAGTAACTGACGAAATATCGCAAACAAATAATTTAACTAATGGTCGCTTATCGCGCAGTATAAAAAGAAGTCCTTTTTGGCATGGTACAACGATATTTAGGTGGGCCAGAACATAAGGCGCCATAGACGGTGTGAGCCCTTATATGTTGCTTCTCAGATGCCTGCATCCATCACTCTCTCCATTGCCTTCCGCGTGCGCTTCCGCTGTGTACAACATTAGGTAACTCTATGCACTTCATTGTTTGTTTGCTCGGCGCTTTAGGGAACTCTTAGCTCACTTAAATGTTTTGTGCTACTACTTTTTCTCTAGCCCCCTGTGTATCGTAGACTACCTACTACGAAATATTTACCCTCAGGTTATTTGATATCTTAGAAGAAGATTTGATATGACGAGAAACAAAGCAATAGCCATGACCTTCTGTTCCGTCCATAATTGAATGTATTTACCACGTTATGAGCGTGAGATCAGAACGGTGGTCCGATTTCTACACACCTCAGAAATTATTTAGAAAAAAGTTTAAGGTGGTATTTGTGTGTGTGTGCGTTTTTTTTTTTGCCTACTTTGCTTCTGAATGCTAACCCAATGCCGTTTTCTCTGACTTTAAGGTCGTCTGAACAACTGCCCGATTTCCGCATTATTCACAATTTATTATTTGATACTGACAGAGTGAACCGTCTTTACAAGAGAAAGCAGACCCACAGCAATACTTTGTATTTCCGTCAGATTTCTTCTGATGTCTCTATCGCTTGTCATATCCGAAGATTTTTGGAAGTGAGTACATGCGACTATCGAGTACCCAGTGAGCACGCGCAGACTTTTTCTGTGCCCAAAGAAACCTCGGCACCCAGCACATGCACATGTGCGCTGTGCATGGGTTCCGTTCTCTAACCTTATCTATCTATCTATCTATCTATCTATCTATCTATCTATCTATCTATCTATCTATCTATCTATCTATCTATCTATCTATCTATCTATCTATCTATCTATCTATCTATCTATCTATCTATCTATCTATCTATCTATCTATCTATCTATCTATCTATCTATCTATCTATCTATCTATCTATCTATCTATCTATCTATCTATCTATCTATCTATCTATCTATCTATCTATCTATCTATCTATCTATCTATCTATCTATCTATCTATCTATCTATCTATCTATCTATCTATCTATCTATCTATCTATCTATCTATCTATCTATCTATCTATCTATCTATCTATCTATCTATCTATCTATCTATCTATCTCCTCCCCCTTCCCCCGCACACACACCTTTTAGCTTCCTCAGCGTGAATTCACGATTAAACGTCTAGGCTGCACACATATTCACTCATACTACGACATACATTAAGTTGACACAACTATCACTTGTAAGACCGCGCCAAGTAAAGATATGTGCCAATGCTCCCTCTCCTTTCCTCACCCCCTCCTGCCAAAAATAATAGCAGAGATAATGACTGGTCTGTGTTGTGCGAAAAGAAACATTCGCAAAACAAATTTATTGCGGAGAGAGTTGCAGACAAAATACCAATGAATCGCCTGACCCTCATTTGCACACAAGTCCGATTTAAATTAACAGCCTTCCACCAACAGGCTGAGCCAGAGTCTCGTGCGCTAACACGCTCACAATGTCTGGAGACGAAACAGATTGCCGGCGACACCGTTGCCAGAAGGCATATCTGTACCACCCAAAAGCAGCGGCGTGATTTCTCGCACAGCGACAGCTCTTGGCGGAAACGAGGTGAGCTTGCGGGAGACAATTTTTCTTCATAACTGGATAATCCTGACTCCTTGACGAATGACGGCGCCGTGGCAAGGCGCCTGTTTTTCTCTGCTTTCTGCCAATCCTGGCTTTCTTTTGTCACCATTACTCTTGTTTTCCCGTTGTACGGGTCCCTTTTCGTTTTTGTTGGCAGACCACCTCTCAGACTGAGTGCTTCTGAGGGAAACAAGTTAGCCTATAGAAAAAGGTCGGCAATAATCATTATTTGTGGCGCTTGGATCCCAGCCAATTGAAGACCAAGGTCGATCTAGGTAAAGGTGTTCGCGAAAGACTCGTGGAAGTTGCAGTACGCCACCGATATGACCTTACCTCCACTTGCTCTCGTTATGAGTGGCTTTGGACTTCGAATTGGCGCAGGCCTCTTGCCGCTAGTAAAAGAGAATAAATGAAGGCACTCCTTGGCTTCCTCAACGCTCCTTTAAGAGTAACTGGTGCAAAATAAACATAAGCTTCAGTATAGGGCGTCTAGTTGGGCTACCTCACGTGTGCTAGCTTAAATTGTATTCGGTCCGGATAGGTTGTGCAATGCAGAGCCCCCACTTAACGAAGAATTGTTAGTTAGCGCTTGGCCCATGTTGCTATATCAGTGCTGGGATCGTTCGCCTCTTGTTAAAATTTATATTTACGCATTCATATGAGTACATGAGTGCAAAACAAACTAGCGTTTAGTTTTTCGAAGAGCTAATCAGAAATACTTGACATAAGAAAGTGACTTGCGTCGTTAAAGAGCATTGTTAGGATTTACATATGGTGAAAAACACCGGTATGCGCCGTGGCACATTATAGGGCGAAACCCATTAATGTGCTTATCATAAAGAAATCTTAAAACGTAAAAATATCCGTAATCCACTCTATGTAGCAAATTTTTACCTCTATCTGCTGCTTTAACCTGAATTTAGGTATTTGTCTGTTGCGTAGGGGTTCCTTTGGCTGTGTGTGTAGTGATTTGTGAGCCTAATGTGTCCCGCAGGGCTCGGTCCTAGGGCCACTCCTTTTTCTTATGTATGTAAACGACATGGTAGGAGGCATTTCTGTCAAAATAAAATTATACGTGGACGACTGTGTTCTATATACGGAGGTTAATGATCAATCTGATCAGGCATTGTTAAACAATGATTTTCAACGTGTTGCTTCTTGGTGTAAGCGGTGGCAGATGTGTATAAACTTCGACAAGACCGTTTTCATGCGGATCACTCGAAAGAAGAGGCCCTTATCGTTTCCGTATAATTTTAACAATGTGCTTTTGTCTGAAGTGTCTGAATACAAATATCTTGGGATATGGATTGCAAACAATCTTAGGTGGAACAAACATATTCACTACGTTACAGCGAATGCTTATAGAAAGTTATTCTTTTTAAGAAGAACGTTAACTTTGGCTACCCCTGCTGTAAGAAGATTAGCATACACATCCATTGTCCTCCCAGTCTTAGACTATGCTGCTATAATATGGGACCCCTGCACAAAAGGTAATATTCTGAAACTAGAGAATGTCCAAAAAAAAAGCCGTACAGTTCATTTATAACAACTTTCCACGTAGCTCAATCACTGAAATTCAAGCTCGCGCTAACCTAATCCCGTTATCCGATAGAAACCGCTCATCGCGACTAAAATTTTTATATCAGTTAGTTAAGGGGCACTATAAAGTCGACGTTAGCAAATGCATTACATTTTCTTCCGGTTATTTGACACGCCAAAGACACGAACTAACAATAACACCTTTTCGTTCTCATAATGACTCTTTCAAGTATTCATTTTTTCCACGAACAGTCAGAGACTGGAATAATCTCAGCAGCTGTATCGTTCAAGCAGACTCTTTGTCAGCTTTCGCATCCCTTCTTGATGGCTGAAACATAATTGGTTATATTATAGTGACTGTCTATATGATTGATGCGTTGAGTGTTCGTCTATTTCATTTGCACATTTGATAAATGTTTTGCTTAATTTTTCTTTTATTCTTTCTAGACTCTGACCTAGGCATGTACATATATTTCGTTTGCCATTATGTTGTATTTTCTCTCATGTATTGTAACCCACCCTGCTAAAATCTCGGTGGGGATTGCAGTATCAATAAATAAAATAAATAAAAAATAATTGTCTTAGGCTTTTTATCCTACTTTTTTTGAAGAACTACATATGCAAGAAAATATACAAGAAGAAATCCTGAAGCTTGCAATGCGAGTTCTTAATACACAAAAATGCCGTGTTTGAAGGAAACCAAGGCATAGCACTATTATGTCATGTTAGTATTTTGCACACCTAACGGCTATCATAGTATCCCGGCATAAATGCAATACACTGCGGAAGCGTATGATTGCAGCAAAGTCACTAGTGTAATTGCTTTCAACCACTAATCATCCTGCAGGTCCTGTGATTGTTTAGGTCAGCTGATTTGCAGCCACATGCTTGGGAAAATAACGCTGGAACCTGGTGCCCGAACGAAGCGAGAAATATGCCATCGAAGTCAGCTGTTCCAGAGATATTTATTTCTACCACCCTGTTGACTGCAGTAGTGCTATATCTTGAGTCGTTGGTAGTGGGCAGTGACTGCAGCTTCATTTGAATAAAATTATAGGGCTTTGCGTTCACCGCTAAACGAACTCATAATAAGTGTTGTGACGAAGGCGAGGTGTAGGTGAAGGATATATTTACAGAATACTTACAAAGACAGCTACGGGAAGACAAGATGTCTGATCCGGCTCACGTACAAGCGTCCTCATTTTCGTCTTCATCGCTCTGCCAAGCCTCGCACTTATTCATGTATGGATTGCTCCGTAACATTATTAAAGGTTTCCGGACGATCATTCTAGCTGTTAGCTTATGTGCGTTTGGTTGTTCATTGAAGACTCTTTTGTAATATAGCAAGACCAGGTTGTAAATTTTCTTCCACGCTTTGCGGAAACATAGTGCGCGTTCTGTTGTTCCGCAAATGTGTGATCAGCACTCTGTTGCTTTACTAAGGCCAGAACAAATCACTGTGCCACATAAATGGAATTGTCACTATGCAGATAACTCACAGCGTGCATCCCCAGTAATAACTCAAGGCTTCCTACAGTTCATCTCTTCAACCCTTCCGTCAATATGTCTGGGATCAAGAGTTTATCATGTACCTTATCATTTTTAGGCGGAACAATACATACTGCAAGGTAGATTATGCTCTTAGTGTCAGCGTACTTATGATTGGATTCGCTCTCGTGCTGCTCGCGCGCTTGTATCTGGTAGGTAATGCGTACGTTCCAGCAAAATTAATTTCTTTTTGTTGGTGACTTAGTAAATCTGCGCTCGCATAAAAACAAAAGAATGAATGTTATTGTGCCAAATTGCTGTCCTCAACTTTCGCTTTCGCATTAAGTAAGGCAATGCTGTTGTCGTTACTCCTTAGAGGAAGCTCAACAGTTTTCGTGGCTATCTGAAATGATGAGTGAGCATCATATGACATCATTTGTCCTTCTTATAGTTATTACTTTCTCGGTTTTATTGGTTAGTTATCGATTGAACGTAAGATAGCCCATCGTGTCAAAAATGAACTGGAGGCTGTTGAGACGGTATAATTTGGAATTGTGCCACTGAATGATATACGGCATCCAACGACTCTACTTATCCAACTTCTCAGAAGCGAAAAATGCTTCAGGTCAAGATTACGAAGCTCCCTACGTTTCGGGAACGACTCGGTTCCTTCTTCAGGGCGTGACTGAAGTGGCCGAAGAAACACTTCGTTACATAAATGACGTTGAAAAATATTGGCAAAGATTGTTTCGGTAAGCAAAGAAAGAAATTAGCACCAACAGTACAGTGCCACTGCGCGTTTGCTCTTACTTTCAATACGTAATTTTTGAAGCGTCGCAGCGAAGTTTTCAACCTTTTTTCACCTGTGATGTTCTGGAGCAGCATTTCACATACTCCTTTATTTACCCTTCTCTGTGCTGGTACACAACACGGGATGTCGCACGAATTCTACACAATCCTTAACGAACCAGGAAGCTTAATTTTAAGCACTGTTCCACAAAGAAGAAATTGCGTTATTCATTTCAGATCGCGGTCGTGAAATCGATGCCTGGCCGACGCGACCTCTAATTGATGTGGATGATATACAAAACTGTTCACGTACTGAGCCTTGGGTGCACGATAAAAGATCCTGAGTGCGCGAAATTAAACGGAACACGCTGTCTATGTGTTCTCGCTGTTCGTGCTTATATACGCCATTCAAGTATTTCAAGATTTTTCTCCGTTGGAGTTCTCATTACTCAAAACTGAACTGTGCAGAACAATGGTAAACAAGGACTGAATTCGGGTGCCCATTTCAGCTTTGGTATTCTAGAAAAGCTCTGATATGTAAAATATTCGCGCATGCAGGTAAAAGGAACTTCGTGCGTTTTTGTTAACAGGCAGTGACGAAATGTCCACATAACTCAGGAATCTCAAAGGAGATGCGCGCACTCCCAACATCATCTCAGTCATAAGAGGCACTTCAGGGTAGTGATTGCCTGCGTCATTAGGCTGTTCTCACTATTGAAGCATAACATTCATAAGGCAAGGAAAGCTAGTTTCTCTCTATATATCTTTTTCTAGCTCTTAGCCTATGTGGGTCCTCTCGTATATTAATCGCTTAGTTCCATCTATGTAATGAGCCTTCCATGCGATGAGCATTCGGTTTTGGCTCCCCGTAACGTTTTTTTACCCGTAATGTAGATCTCAATTAGCATTATCAGGTCGATGGAGATCGAGTATAGATAGCAAGAAAGACAGCGTATCGAGAGTGCGAGAATAACTTATTTGCATGCTCGTGGGAGAGAGTGGGATAGAAAGAAGTCGAAAATCGAGTGACTGATTCTGTTTAGCAGGTGTCTTACACCTAATCGTAGTTCACAAATAGTATGAGGTGACGAGAAGCCAGTGGGGAGTAACTGACATGATATGTATAAAACACACGGTAAAAAATAGCCCTATGTTTGCCGTGCGAGGTCGACGATGTTATGGTTGCAGGGTCGACGATGTATAACCGGTGTTATGGGTTGCTCAGCGTTCAAGGCGAGCCGATTCTCGTTGGACACTCGGTCACTGCGGCGGCTGCAAGTCATGTGATGCCGTGATTTGCCTATAGTGACGTCATTCGCACCCGAGCCAACCCTTCGGGACCAAGAGACCGACATCGCCGCGTTGATGGGCTCCACACTAAAGGGACGCAGGGCGAGATACAGTTTATATTAGGACAGATATTGTAGTTAGCGGCCGCAGGACTACATGAGTGGGCTTTAGTTCTTTGAAATATATGTCTTGCGTCAAGAGTTTATATTTTGTCTTGTAAATAGATTCTATATTGTGTGTGAATTCGGGCGTCGATTGCGTGTCTTGGTGAGTGGTCCCGGGCCCAAACCCCTCTTATTCTGTGGCAGTTATCGTGCTGCAAGACGCGATTTATTGATCAAGTTCACGAGACATCAATGAGCTATATCATGAACTCGGGTGATTGCACGTGACCAGAGCATACGATCTACTTAAGAAGAATATTTTGCATCAAGTATGCCTGTCTGACTCGCTCAGATGGGAGCATTTCTTCTGACAACCATAAGATGAGCAATAAATTAATTCGTACTGAAATTGGCGGCAGCACATTCCGACATCGAGCGTCGTCCGTGCACCAAAGCTCCAACTGACAAGCGGGCCAGGGGCCAGAATAGAGACGGGAACATCTGCGGAGAAGCAAGTAAACGGAAACGCAAAAGCTAGATATACAGTCTACTGGCGTAGTTCTGGCGCACTGCCAGTTCAGAGACGTTGGTCACGTTCGATCACAATATTTCCAGAGCCCTAACGATAAAGGTTCTCTGCCCATGCGTCACGAATATTGCCGACACGAAAGAAGCAAGAACATGGGCGTGCCCGGGGCCAAGCGATAGAAAAGTATTACGCGTGAAAAGATCGAAGTGCACCAAGACCGGCAAAGAGCAAACGAACGGGATTTGTAAAGCCAAACGTCTGGGAAACAATTCTAGGGGACGCCATTGGGTTCGCCGATTTATTGCAATGAGCCAACGAAGGCTTGATTGTAGCGGAGAAACGGCCGTGGTATTTTCAGCACGTCACCGCTGTCTTGCCTCTCCCTTCCCTTACTCTTCTCCGCTTCTTTAGTTTTCCAGGTTGCAGACACGCGCATCACGGTGGTAGAAAGATGCCGACCTTGTCTCTTCATTGCCTGTGCTTGTGTGCGTGCGATGTCATTCAGCAATGCCCTCACGCAGTCAGTAGACGAAGTTAGGCAGTAATTTTTAGTCTTGGTCGGAAAGCTCTGGCTTGCCCTGTTATGACTGGTATGGTCAAAGTCTTTTATAACCAATTACAAGAGTTTTATTCTGAGTGAGCGAAGATGAGATCGTAACAGTACGAGGCATTCGCGTTGTATGTCTGCTCCGTTGCCCACAAAGTGAACAAACATGACGTGGTTGTGATGACTGAGCCGTTGGCAAGGGTTCCCAGTTCAAAAATAAAAAGGTGTGGTAATATTCTTTATCGAGGCTCCGGACTAAAGTAGCTGAAGGTTGAAGTCCATCTACAACTGATTTCCAAAATTATTTGAAACAGAAACGTACGCACAAGGCATGAAGCGCTATGACCGCAAACGGGAGAACGGTAGAGAATTCTTTGTTCTTTGTTTCTTTTGGGAGAAAATTGCTAGCCATTGCTTTTTCTCTTATTGTGGCATTTATATGTGTTCACAATAATAATAATAATAATAATAATAATAATAATAATAATAATAATAATAATAATAATAATAATAATAATAATAATAATAATAATAATAATAATAATAATAATAATAATGGCGATGATGATGATAATGATAATGATAATAATAATATTACGCTTGCAAATATATGCTGAGAAATCTAATTCTGCATAGTAAATCTAATAGATCCAGCTTGCGAAAGGAAAACAAAAACAAAAGACAAACACACAGATCCAGCGCACATATTGGAATCTGTGCGAAGCGAAATCCATGTGAAGCGCTTAATTAAATGTTTTACAATTAGAGGCCATGCGTATAATTTGGTGACGACAGGTTTACGCGCAAAGTATTACACATGTGAAGCAACATTCAGGGTTGCTGTACCTTTTGTGCCACACTGGGACATGCCCATTCTCTGAAGGATTGGCCAAGGACGGGCTCACCTGCAGTGGCACACACTCATTGGCTAAATGAGGAAAGTAATCAAGCAATTCGTAAAATAGTATTGACCATTCTTTATCAGATTGGTGTGCTTTAAAGACATCTGTGAGCAGACGTTATATATTATTGTTTCATGAATCCTACATAGGGGGACATGCCCATTCTGGAGGATAGGCTATGAACCCAGTGACACATACTGAGTGGCTAAATGGAAGAAAATAAAATAAATCAAAGTATCTGTTAAATGTAGTTCACCATTGCATTCGGAAATCATTGTGGTTTAGGAATGCCTGTGAGCCGGCATTATGGATGTGTTTCACTTCTGGCCAACATCGGAGACAGTCTAAGTAGACAGCCAAAGAGACAACCGGGACAGCTTCGACGCTACGTAATGCAAAGCGTTTCGAGCCGTCTGGAAAACGTATGGAACACGCTACCACAACATGACGCCACCTAGCGCGACAAGAAAAAGTTGAAAAAAGCACCCATTATTTCTGTATTCTAAGTCTTTGCATCTGTGAATCTCCGAAAAACACAATGTAACTTAACATAAGAACATAGGATAGCGTTTCTACGTTTTCTTGTGCGCAGACATCCTTCCTGTCGGCTTTCCAAGCATCGTGCTGAGCCCCCATCATTTAAGGACAGGAAAGTAGCCTGCATTGTTTTTTTTTTATTTCGACGCTTTCTTCGCTAAGCTGTCTACTTTGACGTCTTTGGAAAAATTGGAATGCGACTCAAGATCACCACTGTCAGCTTAGCCGTCTACTTTGTCGTCTACAGCCTATATGTTATGTTAGGGAGTTATGCTTTTCTTTACGCAGAACAGAGCTTTACATACGTGGTCAGCCTACAACGTTTATATGAGCCACTTCATCGGTACCTTCATCTAACATATGCCTATAGTCAATCCACAAATGTATTCGACTAGACTGCAGCCACGGTCAGCAAAGTGTGGGAGGGATCGCAAAGAAAGATTCGCTTAAAAAAAAGTAAGGCACGAACCATCCTTGACGATTATGTATGTCATGCGAAACGTTTTGTAAGGTATAAACGATCAAATATGTGGGCAACGGCTTTATTTCTTTAGTGCTATCCTTAAGTGCTATTTCAATTGTCTTTAATGCTTCTTCATCCGCATGAATCCTACCGATTACCAAGATATGGGAGCGGCCTATGAGTACTGAAGAACAAGACGTACTTGCAAGTGGCTCGATCGACCCCTCTGTTGAACACGTCGTCAATCATCGCCCCTACGTGACGTAATGGGCACTAGGTTTCCTCTGTGTAATGGGGGAAACTTCCTCTGTGTAACGGGGGAACCACTGCATGGTTGGCAGGGTTCGAGACGTGCAGGTTCACATGCCCCATGAGGATCATAAGCAGTTTCCTCTATCTCGAGGAGTGCAATTTCAACACCTGTGGCCGCCTAGAAAGCCCAGGAACCGGGGAGTCCTCTCGGGTACTTCCGCTTCTCTCGGTACTTATACACGTAGACAACTTTCTGTGGCTACGTACGGAAAACTATGGAGGCAAAGCGCACACAAGTTAGAGCACTTCTAAAAAGAGCCCCGCGTTTTCATCCACGTTAGTCTAAGGTGGAGAAGAGAAAACATAGGCACCTTATTAGCAATAGTTAAATAAGACAAAACACACCACTGAATGTAAAAGCTTACTAATTTGCCGGCTTTCCCTTCCGCGTTTGGGCAAACGCGAAGCCGTCGCACGTGGAAGCTACGTCGATTCAGCGTCTGTTCCGAGTAACTAAAATCACTGTCAAATGCTGGCGGACTGCTCGTCGCGCTAACACATTTGCAGAAGCTCCGCCCCCATAGCTTTCCCTTCATACCCACAGAAAGTTGACTGTGAGTACAGTGCACGTCTGTGCTATCCGAACCCTGAGCCATGCCATCTATTTCTGGTACCCACACCCGTAGCAGGATGAGCAACGGCACTATCTCCAGGATTAGCCCATAATTTTCGAGGACAATATGGCCGCGTCTTTAAACGCAACCTTGCTATGATCGTGACTCTGAGTAAGTGAAGAAATGCTTCGCATTTAAAAATCAGCAAGTGAGCCGCGCAGCCTGATATATTTAATCGCTGATATATAGTGATAGAGATGCATGACGCCGTGTGCCACTACCAGCACCGCAATTTCAATATCGTGTCAGCTTTCTCAGTCAGTTGCCGATGACATAATGATTCCATGCCATGCTGCTTTAATCAGCCTAGCTCTGTAGTGAAAACCAAATTTAATATGTCATCACTTTTATTCAATTTTAACTCATCGTACAATCTCTTTAATGAAAGATATGACATAACTTCTGCTATTCAATTGGCGCGACGTACACGTTAAAATTTCAGAAAAAGCTAACTTTGTCATATTTCTATTTCTTGTCGAAACTATGCTGACCCCTAATTTGCTTATGTGTGCACACATCTGAAGCAGTGAACTTTGAAGGCTATACAGCTAAGAAAATCGGCCATTTATTGCACCATTAATAAGTTTCTTGCATAACCGATCCTCACAGCGCCACGCTGATTTGTCTGAGAAATGGTGTGATTCATTCGGTTGTTGCTGCAATTCGTGAATGCTGATGAGATATTGCAAGTGCTCGTACAGTACATATAGTGGTATTATTCTTGAATGTTTAGCTTGGATATTCCACGCATGTAGGCTGCTATTATGCTATCGCAATGGCAAAAAAAGAAGCACAAGACAGTACGGCGAATGCTGGCAGCGCCTAGAGCGGAGTATTGCCAGGCCGTCACAAAAATATAGTCCAGTCGCAGGGAGTTTATGAACCATATCCTCAGTCTAAATGCTCTAGGCCATGCCCTAATGACTTCACATCACATGTTTTGGCGAGAGGTAATAACTGTATTCAGCCAGCGAATAGAAAAATAAACTTCGAGCCTCGTTGTAAACGGCAGGATCATTCATTGTGAGGTAATAATGGGAGTAAGACAGTGGACAACGAGGGACCAAGATTTTTGGACGACTGAATGTTCTCAGCGGCGGGTTCACGCGTGCTCAGTCTAGGATAACCACGCGTTTGGCTCGATTGGCGGCGTACCATCTGATGTCGTGGTGTTGTTGCCTCAAAACATGCTCGATGTACTCTGTCCTCATCCCCAGCTTCTTCTTTCTCTCGTTTGTTTCCCGCCCTCGTCCTTCCTGTCCTTGCAGTCACAGGCTGTCATCTTTCTTGCTCCTCACGCAACGTAAAAAGGAAACTATGGGCGTCCATTTTACCGGCAGTATATCCAATCTCGTTTCTTTTCGTAATTTTTTTCTATTGTTTCCTTCAACTGTTATACTGCTTGCTTTGATATTAGTAAGTGCTTTTTTGCTTTTAAGAAACATTGTGTAGTGTTCTCTTTCTACAGTATGTGCATCAGTAATACCGGCCACGTCAGCGGACAAATAAACAGAACGTTTCGCTGCAAGTGTCGTTGTTAATAAACGCTCCCTGGGGTATCCGACCTAAGAAAGTAGAACTGGAGATACCTCTTCGAACGCTTGCGGCGCCTCACCTAAATAGTAAAGAAACACGCGGCACCACAATCTTATCATGTACACGTCTCGCACTCGAAGCGCATGGTAACAGTACATGTACCAACGTCGCCTTTACTTACGACCACAGCAAACGACCTTCTCTACTCGGATTTGCGCAGACATTACACGTACGGTCACTTTCCATTTCTCCTTATGTCCGCTTTACTTGACGACGCCTTGTTCACCCAAGCTGATGTGTTCCCACAGTTTTCTTACTACTTCCAGTGCCGGCTGTCCTTGCGGACTCTCGCGTGCCGACTGTTACCAGGAGGGTTACCGCGAGCTTTTCCTTCTCATCCCTTGCTTTTCAATCTCCCTCTCCCCGGTACAGCTGCAACAACAGCAGCAATCACCGCTCTGATGCATACTGCTCCAGATGGTCCATTTTGAGAGCAAACTTTAGGCCTTGCTATATGGAACAAAAAAAAGAGAAATGTTGGACAGTCGCCGGGTACAATTTTCTATTCGACTGCACACACGCACATACGTAAGAAGCAACACCTCAGGGCTGCTTCTTTTTTAGAAGCTACATTTGTTTGCTTTTGTATGTTTGCAGTTGTATGTAAGGATTCTTTTACACTTATCTTATTCCTTTCATATTACACATCCTAACGAGTGGCCGATACCAACAGTAACGTAGGCGTAACCCCCTTACAACCATTGATAAATAGCAAAAGAAGCAAAAAAATGAAAGAATTGTTGAAAACATTGAACGGTTTGGTTTCTTTTTGGTATCTACATTTTTAATGCGTAACCATTCTTTGGTGAGTACCTAAGCAAAATTCGTCCACACTGTAACACCTTATATGTCCAATATAAATGCTTAACTGGTCAAGTCATGTCATGCAATCGTTATAATAGTGTTTTCGTAGATAGTTGGTAGCACTAGAAAAAAAATTATTCTGACCGGGATTCGAACCATGAACGGCAGCGTGGCAGGTAGACGTCTGTTTGAGCCAAATTACATTTTTACAGAAATTACCGCCCAAGCACTCCGTACAGTTGGTTAACAAGCGATGCCGAAGCGCGCGGCCCTGGTGTTTCTCACTGTGTTGCTCCCGAGGGTTCATTAAATGATGCCTTCTTAGGCACCTGGATTCTCAGTACCCAGTTGCAGCTTGCGCTCGGCTGCACGAGCCTGTTCTTGTGCCCGGCCTGCAGCATCGTCATGGCGTAGACGAGCTCATTACCGTTTCTGCACGTGGCGTTGCTGATCGAAAGCTGCCTGCTTCTAAGGAGTACTTTTCGAGTACGCTCCATTTCGGAGCCTCGCATTTCGATGGGGTCGAAATGCGAAACACCCGTGTACTTAGATTTAGGTGCACGTTAAAGAACCCCAGGTGGTCGAAATTTCCGGAGTCCCCCACTACAGCGTGCCTCATAATCAGAAAGTGCTTTTGGCACGCAGAACCCGATAATTTAATTTTTTTCCCTTTCGGAGCCAGACAGAAACTGCTGCGCGCGCGCTCTGCCACGCCGGAGAGCAACGACGTCACTATTAGCGCTGCTAATCGAACACTACCTATATAGCACAAGGCCTTTTCACTCCGATCCATTACGTAATGTTACCTGGCCCAACTGCCTAAAATCTAATGGGGATGCTCCCGAGTAGGCAACGGTGATTTTAACGGCAATGCTTTCATCATGCCATACTTGTCCATGGAAATTTCGGGCCAGGTAGCGTGACGTCATGGATTGGAGCAAACAGGCCTTGTGCTATCTAAGTGTGTGTTGGCTAATCGCGCGCCTCTTTTTCCTCTCTCTCTTTCTCCTTTCGCGAATGCGCATAGGGTTGCACCGGAGGAGTTTTCGTCTTACAGGTGACCGACAGACGGAGGGACGGATGAATCGGTTAGCCATATACAGCTTCGCTGTAAAACAACTTACATCGCCATCGCGGCATTAGGGTCGTAACAAAGAAGGAAAATTAACAAGTTGACACGCGTAATCGGTTTGTATGATAGTAGATGATTAGTGGCGTTAGAGAAAAGACACTAGTAAAGTCGCCGTTGGCTTGATAAGGTCGTAACAAACAATAAAAATAAAGAATTGAAATTTAAAAAAAAAACATACGAACTGTGGTGTGGCAGGAATTAAGCCGGATGTGATGGCGTTTCGGCTCAGTTAGTATGATGTCTCTCCAAAATAAATCTGTAAGTGGTCAAATTAACGCATGTATTCGTTATATTAATGTAATAGCAGATGATTGGCAGTGATGGATAGACGTGCATAAGCTCGCTAAATAAGTAAGCAAAAGCGAAGGATCAGCCGAGCCAAGGAGTGCTTCCGTATTATTAGACAATTCTCAGAATCTATGTAGTATGTTTTTATTTTACGTCACTCACCGAGGTTCGTTTTTCTGGGGGATGTGTACTTTCAAAGGTAAATAAATACTCGAGTTATCATCACATCCCACGTTATACTCCAGTTTCTCATTTACTCCTGGTCGCTTTTCTCCGCGGGTCCTATCCCGTTTAAAGACCCGTCATGGGTGTTGTTTCTTCTTAAAGCGCTTTCATCGAGGCCTGGCTCATCATACCTTTGTTCCAATGTATAGTCTTTCATAGCTTTCCCTGAGTGAAGACGTTTCATTTCTGTTCACTGGACAAAATCATTAGGTGCCTGCACTGGTGGCTACTACAGTTTTGTGGAAACCTAATGTCTGCTCACGGAACGTGTGCCACGGGAAAACATTCCAAAATAATATCCGCTTTGTTTGCAGTGACCTGTTTCAGATAAGATTTCCTGACTGCTAGAGCGCGTCATAGCCTTGTTGGTGCACTAAAAGGTCCTGATTGTTGAAATAATGCCTATGTGTTTTCGGATATTTGCACAAACATCTCTGTGGCGGCAAGGTTGGGTTAGCTTGAAGCCATCCATCGAAGAAACAACACATGTTGATAGTGGAGCCTTCTCGGTGTGACAGAACCAAGATGTCGCCTTGGGTATTTTTTTTTATCAATTGCACTTTCAGCAGCACTTATCATGGACATACATTTTAGTTTGACCAACGAGTTTCTCTTGCTGCCACGAATTGGAGATAGTCGCTGAAGTGCTAATTTATTTACTTCTTTCTTTAAATAGATAAATTCAGCTAAAAGTTTATTTGGCGAAGTCGGAAGCATGTGCTCCTTGATACATGATTTCACTTTTAGGTACGCGAAGCCGCTATGAGTGATGAAAATGACTCAAATGCCGATTAACGTAAAAAAAAAAGAAGAAAGTTCGATGTGGCCTTATGTTACATTCCTGTACGAGCATGAGAAATATGAGCTCAAGATGAGCTCAAAATATGCTAAGAACAGTGAGTCGACCTTATAATGTGGAGTGTAAGCGTTCTAGCGCAATGACAATTAATCTTGTGGACTTATACTCGAAGCCTACATGAACAATATGTTGTTGTTTGTTTTTTGTTCCGCCGCTCACAAAAGGCACCTGTCATCCGCGGGAGCCATTCAAAATTTTTGCAATTAGTAATTTTCTTTTTTTAACGCCTGAGCCGGTGAACTGCACAATTTTATGACATTTATTAATAAACTTTTCGAGTCGTCCTTCTAATCATTTATAAAATAATTTCCATTATATTTAGTATTATTTTCACAATGCTAATACTAAGAAGGAACTCATATTTGTGCTTACCTTTGAGAGCTAAAATGTCTAACGACTACACTGAAAGCCACCCTTTTCGCCGCTGTAGTTTTAAGTACTTTCTCGACGAATGAATTGGCTCCCGCGTAGAACGCCAGAAGAGAAATTCCCTAATAGCTCCACGCCTATTTCGGATAGTCGAGGATTCTCCCGCCGGTGTTCTGTCTTTTATAAGTTGGTTCATTCAATACGCCGCGTCGCTATTTGGTACAGTTCGGGCCTGGCACATTTGTCGCGAGCGATGGGCGAGTGCCACAGTATGAAAGACAGCGTCCTGCCATGGTGTGGAAGGGCTGCAGAATAGCTGCCTGAGCTCAGATAATGAGCATTCCTTTAGCACATCTTTTCATTACCCTTTACTGAGCCATTGAGTTTTGGGACGAACAATCAGCCGACTTAAAGGCGGGCCCTTTTTGTGCGGTCGTTATTGTCCATGAAAGGAACGTAACTAATCGATACACTGTATTACAGCATAAGTGCAGCCTCGAAATACGCCTTTAGATACACTAAGAAAAATTTATGGTACAAGGTTAACGCATAGAAGGTTGCTACATTGTATAAGCTTTTTACTATTATTATATTCTAGGCCCAAGCTTTTGTTCGAGGGAACCTTCATTTTGGTCATGCTAGAACTGTGCACTGCTGGGAAAACTAAAACAATAGCTTTAACAAGCAATATGCATGCCGCTCTGTTTGTCATGTTTCTAAATGCCCAGAGAGAGAGACAGAGAGAGAAAGAAAAGGAAGGGCGAGGAGGTAAACCAAGATGCACATGTTTTGCTACCCTGCGCTGCGAACGCGAAAGCGGAAAGAAAATGAGAGGAACAAGACGTGATGCGCACGTGCGCACACACACAACAGCTGTTGTTGCGTCGAAAAAAGACCTCGCAGAGCCAGTCATCTTTGTGATTGCAACGTGGCTCTCTTGGTTTTCTGTCAGCTCAGTACCAGTGTCATTCAGCATAATTTAGCTGCACAGCATTTTAGTTATTGTCGACGTCGTTGAAGCGATCAACCAGATTCGACCACTCGCGAACGGATATAAGCACGGCGACGGACGATGTTGCAGATTGCTATGTTCAAATTCATTTCCCCACAATTGTGAGAAAACAGAGGCACACGTCTGTTTGCTTGCTAATTGATGATATCGACAGCAAACAACCGCTACAGCACAACCCAGTTGCAGCAAACGTACTTGCCCGTCCGTGAACGCGAACAGTGCCAAATGCCGCCAGTGACTTGGTGGCCGGACCATGCCTTGGGTGTTCACCTTGTTTCTATAAAAACTTTATTTCAATAACATCATCCACGATTTTATACACTCGGTGTAGTACACAACAGGTAGTGCGTTGTAAGGTAGTGTACGTTGTAGTACGCATAAAAAGCGAGTCGCTGAGCCAGTGGAAGTGCTTCACGTGCTCACAATGGTGAACGGGCGCCCTTGACATAGGAAGGAACAGCGCCAACTACGACCATCATGACAGGGAGAACGACACAGGACAAGCGCCAATTTCATCTGTCTTTATTCACCGAAAAATAAGCAAATATAAGGAAAATCACAGACATACGCACAAAGACCATAATGGATCACCTGCCAAACCATTCAAGATAGGACATTTTGCTTTTGAAGAGGGTCACAGAAGTATCACTAACACAGTTTTTCCTCTCTTCTTTATATGAAATGCTTCCCAAACCTCACATGCCTTTGTTTCTGTGCTTCTGCCAAGAATCTTTATCTCTCGAAACCGTGGTTCACACTTCTTGCAGTATAGGCATTGTTTCCGTGCCGAATGTTCTGCCGCTGGGTCACACGCCGGGCAAGTTGCGCATTGTTGCGAAAGATGCGCACCTCCTTCTTTCAGCGACCGTACATGTTCAGCTGCACGGCCATTCACGCATCTACCCGTTTGGCCCACATAAGTTTTCCCGCAGGTCAAAGGTATTTCGTATACCACACAGGGGCAGCACTTTACAAACTGCTTTCCATGTTTTTTTTAATGCAGCTACTCCTTCTACTCTAGTTCGCGACGCGGGCGCAGAGCTGTGCTTGTTTCCGAGAAGCCGAAAACACGACTGGGACGCCGTGTCTGTTTGGCATGTTTACCATATTGTGGGCTATCCTATCTACATACGGAACCACTTCCGGCTTCGCAGCTTGTTTTTTCTGGGTGCATGGTTTCTCGACTATGGCACCTTTGATTTTCTGCAAGATCGCTTTAGCCACTGCTGTGATAACCGTGCTTGGGAACCCCACCGAAACCACCCTATCAACTTGCTTGTCAAGGCACGTGAGGTCTTGGAAGCGTTCCATATAAAGAAGCGAGGAAAAAACTGTGTTAGTGATACTTCCGTGACCCTCTACAGAAACGATATGTCCTATCTTGAACGGTTTGGCAGATGATGCATTATGGTCCTTGTGCGCATGTCTGTGATTTTCCTTATATTTGCAGATTTTTCAGTGAATAAAGATAGATGAAGTTGGCGCTTGTCCTGTGTCGTTATCCCTCTCGTGATTGTCGTAGTTCGCGCTGTTCCTTCCTAATTCAAGTATACACCATCTAGCACGAATGAATGTTGTCCTGAACGTGCATCCCAGTGAACTCGTGTACTCTCAAACTCCAACAGCGTTTCAAGATTTGAGCAAGACAATACATAGTTCACTTTCTCAATACGAAACAGAGAACATCAATATTACAACTCTAGTCTTAAAACGCGCTCGAGAAGATCAACTACCCTAATACAACAACGCGGCCAACATGTTTAATACTAGAACGTTCATGAGATATACATTTTTTTAAATAACGGTCCCAGCTTTTCTGTGCCACCAGAAGCTAAAATAATTTGGAATTCTCTCCGCATTCATTGAATGTGCACATATTTATATTTAGTCATCATTTATTAGAGTAAATATTGTTCACTGTCATGTTGGTTTTCATATTTTTGCTACTCTATCCTGCTATAAAAGTACTATCGGTCAGCTGCTTTGTGCGGTTCGTGATATTCAGGCTAGTGCTATGTTGTGATAATAATAAATATGATAATGGCGGTTTCGATTTGGTGAAAAGTTAAACAGATATCATTAAACAACATCTAATGTCCCCCGACCGATTGTGTCGCCTAAAAAATTCATCTATTTTTCTAGCTTGTTTCCTCTTTATTAATTACAAAAGTATTCGGTAAGGTCTTCAAGAGCAGCTGCCCCTTTTCCCTTGTTCCCCTCAAATGCACTGCAGGACATCAACGAAAAATGCTGTCGCCAGTGAAAGTTCCGAGTTCTTACGGCGCGTATACTTGCGGGTCTGCCGAATTAATGACTCGAGACAGCAGCCATTAGGCCTAGTGCCTGCTATTACAAGACACCCACCCCATCTCAGCAGCACAGAATCGCATCCCATGGTCTCGAAGGCGTCTGTGTCACCATCTCCAGTTTGTGTCCGCGTAGGAGAAGATGTCATTTGCCCTCCACTACGGCTCCCGTTGTGATACTCTTCAAAAGCACGGATAAGGCCTCCGGTCTAGTAGCTAAGCATATACGGTTTTCTCAAGAGGAGAAACTAGGAGAGTGTTGTCCCATGTATTTCTCGCACGCTGTCTTTGTCTACTTTTTTTTTCGTTGCATTTTTTTTTTGGTCTTTCGTCTGTCTCCTCTCAGAGAAGCCACTCCTTTTACCAGCAAAAATACCCGCACTGGTGTTTTGTTTTCTTTAGATGCTAGAAAGTGAAGATGAACGAAACGATTTTTTTTCTTTGTCAGCAACACTAAACACAGTTATTTCTACGTTTCCCAACCTCTATTTGCTCTAAGCCTCAAAAAGACAGTATGGAAGTTTCAAGCAAGGCAATCAAAACATAATATCTACTATACTGTGTGGCTGAGGTGGAAAAATATTCGCGTTGTGAAATTTATTTATTTATTTATTTATTCTGCACACAACACATGCCTGACTTTCAACTTCATCCTCTCCACGTATTATCATCTATTGTACATGTTCATCTGTATATACCATCACCAGTAGCACAACTTGATCCTCGAGGTAGTAGCACGAGTTCGGCTGGAATAAAGGTGTTCCTTACATTATTTTTTTTTCTTTTCAGTATATCACAGGGCTTACGGAAAAGCATTGGGTGAGGGGGCCACACAGCAATATATAGTTATGTCAGCCGACAACTAAAACAAAGCACTTGAATGTCGTCGATGTACTCAGACCTAGTTCACTATGCAATACAAGTGCAGTCTTTACACAATGTCAAAATGTCGAATACGCGGCAAGTTGTTTTCTTCATCCACTTTCAATTCCCTTTATTTATAATTTCTTTATTTCAATTAGTGAGTACAAGCAATTTCCACTGTGTTGTCCTTGATGTCTTTGTTTGTTGGCTTCTTATGATATGATCAATAAAAATCAGGCCCATTGGTCAACCCCCTTTCTTCTCATTCATTACATAACGAGGGTTTCAAATGAGGCAACATTGATGCTTTCAGGTAGCACGTGTAGGTCTATTGACCAGTTTCTTCTACCCAAAAAGATCACGTACTCGTGAAGCCTGCGGCAGAAAGGATGTTCCACATCCGCCGCCAAGGTTTATGAGTGGTGGCGCTGGCTAACACTCCCAGGGTTATTTCTAGTAGTAACACATCAATACCCCAGAAAGTGGATGGGAAGACGGCGGCACGGTAGCTCAATTGGTAGAGATGAACTTGGTTAAAACACGCTGGCGGGCTAGTTGGTTAGAATCCATGGTAGAGTGTATAAGCGCGACTGGACGAGGACGAAGAAAGAAACAGATACACAGACACAGCGCTTCACTTTCAACTATATATTTTATTTTCGCACGCATCGATAAATATATACCGTGCGAGCGGAAACAAACTGCAAAAAATAACATTGAGGAATGTTCAATGTTCAATTGAGGAATGCTCAATGTTCTTTTTTGCAGTTTGTTTCCGCTCGCACGGTATATATTTATCGATGCGTGCGAAAATAAAATATATAGTTGAAAGTGAAGCGCTGTGTCTGTGTATCTGTTTCTTTCTTCGTCCTCGTCCAGTCGCGCTTATACACTCTACCATGAATTGGTAGAGCATCGCACACGTAATGCGAAAAATGCAGGATCGTTCCCCACCTACGACAAGTTTTTTCATCCACTTTAAATTCCATTAAGTTATAATTTCTTTATTTCCATTAGTAAGTATAAGTAAGTTCCTTTTGTTGTCCTTGGTGTCTTTGTTTGTTGGCTTCTTATCATACGGAGTACTGAAGAGTTTAACTCAAGCTGCTAAAAGAAAACTAAGTGACATTACAGTGGATCCCAGGACATGCTGGTACAGCAGGCAAGGAATAAGAGGACTCGTTGGCTAATTCGGCGCTTAAAGATGCAGAAATTTAACTCACCCTTTATTACCAATGGACACGTAACGCATATAAAGAGAGCCAAAGAAGGACTTACGTATGTCAAAACGTTCCAGTGAAAATACTGAAGAATCAATTCCTTACTAAGTGGACCCTCCGCTCAAATACCAGCTGGATGTAGAACTTTCGAAAAGTACCGAGACACTGATTCTCGACGGCGCCCTGGTACAGCATATTCCAAACATTTTGTAAATAAAATAAAACGGTATTCTTCCCTGGCTTGCTCCTGTGGCCACGACGATGAGGATGTTCGCCATCTCCTCCTCGAATTCCCCAGACACGCGACGCAAAGACGGCCGCTAGAACAAGCGCTACACTCCATCGATCCTCACCGGCATTTCTGCAAGGCTTTAGCGGAGCAGACGCGCTCCTGTTCTTTTCCGTGGAACGTTGAAGAAGATGACAAAGACCCGCGCCCTGCTTGCTTGAGTGTGTATGTTGCTGGCTGACACTCACACTCCTGGACCCTAAACGCAACTTTACATCTTACACATCACACTCCAAAGTCAGCTTGTCTATGCTGCGAGAAGTATGCGGGCCGAAGAAAACGTACCTCACTTTTCAGACGTATAAAGCAGCAGCGTGAGCTTCAGGAGCGCGGTTGCTATGGCAACGTTAATGTTTCGGGTAATATTCCCAGTACTTCTTCGCAAAAAACAGCACGTGACTTCCGCCACACTGTCTCCCACATATCCGTGCTATCCAGAGCCTCTTCTACGCTCTCTTTCCTCCGTGATCCGCCGTGACAGCTGCACCGCTGACCTCATTCTTGGCGCTGTACCAGCTTTTATCGCCGAGCTTCATACCCCCTCATCGCGAGTCTTCAATGTAGGACATCTACGCTCGCGCGTAAAATCTCTCGAGATAGGCAGTGTTATTCGCCTTGAAAGCAAAGCAAAATGACTTCCTATAAGCGAGGAAAGCGTTTGATTGGCTGGTTCAAACAATGCTGTGGATCACCACCCGACGCCTACGTCGGCGGTTACGTAAGTTTGACGTCAGCAGATCGGAATAAAAACCGGTCGGAATAGTTTTACGTTAAGGGCCCTTGTTATTCGCGCAAACTTTAGTTCTAGTGTACCTGATTTATGTTTGACAATGTTTGTTCCGCGTCAAACAATATTTTAGCGCCTTCTTTACTATAGGCACGTTAATTTTTAAAGCAGTATGCATTGTGAGCCAACGCCCAGTACTCACGTCGGACATGCTGTTTCTTTCTGCGACTCTTATTCTGTCTTATCATTTCCTGTGACCAATTTAAGTAGTATATAAAAAAGCCGTTCTTGCGTTCAAAGTTTAATTATTCATGAGGTAATAATTTTTCCGTTTATTCGTCCTCTATTTATTTGTTTAGTAGACACTATAGACTCAATATCCAAGTATGGACTGCAGCAAAAAAAGAATAAATGTAAATGTGAAGCAAGAGAAAAATGTTGTAGAGTTATTAGGTGCTTTAACGAATTATCCACGTTAAGCAGCTCCAGTCCTGCATTGTCTGCTATAAAATGGGAAATGTTATAGTCAATCCTTGTAAAAAGCCAGGCTGTACTGCTATATGCCTTGCAATACTGCAGTATGTTGCAAAATATCGCGATACTGCAATATGGGTATCGCTGCCTTTAAGGCCAACAGTCATAATGAAGGTTGATGTACTACTTCCTTACTAATTGAAATAGAAGCAAACTGGAATCTTGGTTCTTCCTATTTTGACCATTTGCAGTTCATTAGACTCGTGTATTACCACAGTGAAAGATTCGCAGAAAACTTATTCGATACAAGTCTTACAGCCTTAATTTGGGTGTATTCTACGTGTTAACGCTCCTTCTACTGCGAAATTACCAAACCAAACTATTTGTGCCCGAATCTCTCCACAAGCAATGCCAGATCATGTTTCTTGATTCTGCGTAGACACAAGGGAAGGAGATTTGAAACTTGTTCTTGTCACGCTATTACGGAGTATTCAACCGTGGCCTTGCATCTAGGTAATTCCTTTTACAGCGAAGCGGTAAGCTTCTATTTAGTTGGTCGGGAGTTTCCATGCCCGCGTGCGCGGTACGTGCTCATACAGAAACAAAAGGCAGCTATATAGATTTGTGTTTGAGTTCCCGCGTAACATAATTATGTTTTCTCGTATATTCTGATTACGATCCGATGCTATCACGTCTCCAGGTTTTGCGTAACTCGTATTGTACGAATTTTATGAGGCACGTTTTTTTTTAGAAATTCAATTATTTCAGTAACGCCCTTGCGCTAGGTGGAGTGCGTATAATGAGGATGCATGCTGTGCTAGCCGTATCGCCGCCTAGCGGCTGCGGCCACTCAGACAGACCTGAAAGGATAGCTGAAAAACGGCTTTTCCTTTCAGGTTCCTCGTAACAGATTTATGTCTGCTCGTATATTCGAATAACAATCCGAAGCTATTATGTCAGCAGCTTGTGTGTCAGTCGTATTTGGCGCAGTTTTCTGATGCAATTTACTTTTAAACGTTACTCAGTTCAATGATGCCCTTGCGCTTTGTGGAGGTCCTAGCAGAATGAGGAGGCTAGCTGCACTGCCACAGACTTGCGTGCGCTCATGACGTACGTCTCTTGTGGTGTAGGTGCTTGTTCATTGGTTCACCACAGACACGCCTAAGTCCCCTTTTCCGTCTTCAAAAGAGCAATTCTCTTCGCATTTTAGGCCTTGACTACACCTCTAATGGCATATCAGACTCTGTGTGGCTCTCAATTCTTGAAGATGTAAGGCGAAATATTGAAGATGTTCAAGGTTATGATTTACCCCTATCAGAAAGAAGGTACTTTGCGCAGTCTGTATTTTGCGGCCGAGTGTGGTACGTTTGTCACGTCGTACAGCCACCATTACGAGTTACTAGGTCCTTGCAGTCCCTTCTTGGTGCCTTCTTCTGGTCGGGCCGTACAGAACTAGTCTGTCGCGCGGCGCTTGGGCAACCACGCTCTCGCGGTGGGTTCGCCTTCCCATCCGTGTCTGTCCGCTGCCGGCTGCTTGCTCTGCGATTTCTGCTCCGTCTGTTACAGCATGATCAGTGTCCAGCGCGTGAACTCGCTTGCTATTTCCTTGGCACGAAAATTCGCTACATGTTACCGGGCGTACACTTAAATCTCGGCCCACAAGTGTTAAACGCGCCTACATTTTACTGTACGACCGTGGCATTTTATCGCCACATACAACAGGTATGTCCTGATGTAGACGTTCTCCAAAACCGTGTAGTAGATACTATGTCAGCCTTACTGCTTCCTCTAGTTCCCCCAGCGCGCCTCGCACGTTCCAATAATGTGTCGTGGGATGCGATAACGGCGTCATTTTTGCCTGGCCACCTACGCGACTTCATGTGGCGTCTAGGGTGGCAAGTGCTTCCAACTCGGGACAGGCTTGAGCGGTGGGGCGTTGTCCCATCTTCACAGTGTCCCAATTGCCCCCTTCAAGAATCCAATAAACATGTACTGCTGCAATGCGTCGTTGCCAGGATATTTTGGAGGGCCGTGCATACTGGATTTCGTGGCCTTGGAGTTAACCGCTTTATTACATCTGGTCGCTGCTCACGTGGCCGCTTCGCGCGACTTTTAATTGCTGCGGGGGCCTTCTGTCTATGGCGTAACCGGTGCGAGGCAGTTGCCATGGGACGTCGTCACCGCGCTCTATTTCCACTTATGGGGAGGCTCTACTCTGAGCTACTGTCGTTTCTGTCGGAGGAGTTGTTCTTTCTTGGAGAAGAAGAGTTCCTTCGACAGTGGTCATGTCGTTTCCTGTCGGTGGCTACTGGACGCGTATGGCTGAATTTTCGTCCAGCCTGGTTCTTGTAGCCAGACCATCAGAATTATTCATTTAATGCACATAGAATGCAGGTGCCCGTGATTTCTGTATGTGTGTCCTCTCGTATACATGATCATTTTTGTATATACACATCTCGTGCACATCACTTCAAAATTGTGTAAAGTGTTCTATCACATCATCATTGTATATAACCATTGTGTACACTGTATATATTGAAAATCAATTTGTACATGTGGCATTTAGTTTATGTGTAACTGCCTTTCCGTGGGTATACGTGTTTATATGTTGGTGCGTGAGGACTCGGACACTACTCGCGTTGACAACGCGCTGTGTTTCGTGTCTTACATGTTATCGTCCGCGTGGAATTGTGCCGTGATTATGACTCAGTGTTCGTATCGTCTCTTGTCGAAATAAACTTTTTCTAAACAGGTGCTTGTTTAACGTCGTGTAACGTCAGTTGTGGTGGTGGTACTTGTCTAACGCAGCCAACAACTTGGTTGTACATGAGAGAGTGCATGGGCGCGACTGAACGAGGACGTAAAAAGAAACAGATACAGAGAGAAATGCTCCACTGAATGTTCTTTTTTGCTGTCCCGTTTATTTCCACTCGTACGGTATATATTTATCAATACGTGCGAAAATAAAATCAATAGTTGAAGCTGAAGCGCTGTCTCTGTGTATCTGTTTCTTTCTACGTCCTCGTTCAGTCGAGTTTATGCATTCTATCATGGATTCTAACCAACTAGCCCACCGAAGTGTTTTAAATCAGTTCATTTCTAGTATATCGGTTATTCCACCGTGGTATCTCGTTGAACCGTGCCGCATCGTCCCACTGATTGCTTCAGGAGCTTGCAGAGCTCGCATGCTCGGCTTCTGCATCCGACACAAGATTCCGCCTCCCGAAATTCTTGCGTTATTCAGCTGCCAACCTTAAACTAACGACGGGATTTGAATCTGCAAATGGATGCTATCGAAATGGCAGCGACAAGTGCGAATCTACAGAGAACATTTGAGGCTACTTTTGGAACCTGCGAAAAGTGGGAACTCGTGGCGACAGTTCTCCCGGATCATCGACCACAAAACGGAATTTCTATGGCAGCATGTTCTACCAAGCCTGAGACAGGGATTACAGAAGAAGCCTTCAGCATCAACGAGTCAGGTACACATCGTCGGTGACGTGGCGCTGCCGGAGAAGGTACAGCAAGTACTCAAATGTGATCCCAAGTTCACGACTCAGCCAAAGAAGTCCGCTGCCGATCTGTTGGCAATGGTACGACAAGTGTCAAAGTAAGTGGCTGAAGCCGAGTTGGAAAGGTGTGCATCAGGAGTGGATGTGCTAACGCGGTCCCGTCCCCTTAGCGAAAAGTTCTCCTTGAATAAGACTGTCAAGTTCATGAAAGACAACGCGCTCGCACTTATCCCTGCGGATGAGGGTGGTGGTTTCTGGTGAGGAACAGGACGATGTGTAATTCAAAGGCTCGTGAAGCTATTCCGTCAACTTTCAGGGTTCACAGCCACATAACACCTAAGAAAGTACAAAATGAAGCAAGGAAGCTATGCAAAAGCTTCAAACTAGATGGTTTATCTCGGTCTATCAAAAAAGCACAAAGGGCAACCTTGAATTGTTTTTCTCGGCAAAAACGCACAAGCCGGAATGTCCCCTCCGTGTGATAGTGTCAGAGAGGGCAACCTGGCAGAAACTTGTAGTGACGTTTTTACAAAAAGTACTTAAAGCTGTTGCCTATCGACGGCCCATTTTTGGTAACTAAGTCTGAACAAGTGGTGGAATTCTGTAAAGACTGTCAAGGCAGGAACCTTGTCGCTTCTTCTATTGACTTAAAAAAACCCATACTACTCTCTCCCGCAAAATGACGTGATAAAATGCGTAACTGACTGCATTGACAAGTTTGGAGTGGTTTGACTTCAAAACGCTTCTGCTTTGAATTGCGACAGATTTTTAGAAGTTAGTTTTTATGTTAACTCGACTTACGCGACTTGGGAGGGAAATGCCAAACAAAAATATGGCATATGCATTGGGTGATGTATTGCTCCCTGCTTAAGTGACTTATGTCTAGCCAACCGTGACCAGGTTCTTGATGAACGCCTAAAAATAGCACCAATGTCGTGAAAGTTTTCAGATTTGTTGAAGATTTTCTAATTATTTTGAAGAACGAATCATACAATTTTGGCTCGCTAGCTTCAAAAACCGTAACCTCGTTCACTGAAGTGGTGTCCCCTTTGTCGTTTACACATGAAGTCCCCACAAGCAATTTCATAAGGTTTTTAGACTTGGGATTGTACTTTTCCACACAAAAGGCCTGCTAGAGCTATCAGCCGAGAGGCAATAAGCCAGTCCTACCATTTTATTCTGCTCGTTCAAAACTTGTAGACCGCGCAGTAGTAACATCGTGTTTCGATAATTCTCTGCCGAAGTCATGTGACCACAAAGTGGAAGCCAGTTTCAGAGATCAGGCCAAGTGCCTGGCAGATTCTGGTTGCCCGATGAGTATGCTTACCTCTGTCGCGGACGGCTTAAGCAGGAAGTGCAAAACCGCATCGAATGGGAGCGCGCCAGTATTAGGGCAAAGAAAGTTGTTGTAGTACCATACATTCATTGCACTTCACACAATTTCAGAAGAATAGTGGCAAAATCGGGAGTGGGCGTGGTTTTCTCTGCCCCTGAGCGTCTACAGAAGTTATGATAACAGGTTAATACAGAGAATAACAAAAGGCACGCCATGTTCTACTCAACATCGCAAACAATTTGTAACCTGCAGTCATAACGTTGTCTATGCCATTGCACTTTCGCGCGGAAGAACGTATGTTGGTCAAACCGGCAGACGCATCAATGAGAGATTAAAAGAGCATCGAGATAACGTCACTAGGGTAATCTCGGGTCATTCGGGTATTCATTTCCTACATTGTTGCTGCAAGCCCATGTTTGAAAGTACTACCATTCTGTATAGGGCTCATAGCAGGATGACAAGGGAGATTGTTGAGGCCTACAAAAACGCAAAATTAGAGAAAAGGTGCGTGAGCAAGCCATCAGTGTCGTATCTGAAAAGGAGATACGATTCCTTGGTTTATTTTTGTAACCACTGCAGTATATGTTTTAACGATGCCTTGCACACGTGTACGGTTCATCGAAATGCACCACTGAATGTTCGTTTTTGCTGTCACGTCTCTTTCCGCTCGTATGGTATATATTTATCGATGCGTGCGAAAATAAAATCTGAAGTTGAAAGTCAAGCGCTGTCTCTGTGTATCTGTTTCTTTCTACGTCCTCTTTCAGTCGCGTTTATACACTCTATCATGGATTCTAACCATCTAGCCCGCCAACGTGTTTTAACCAAGTTCATTTCGCTGTACATCCACCTTCACAGGGTCGAATGGAGACGGAATTTCTTTTTTATTCTGTCCTGACATTGCACTTGGAATTGACGTGCTAAATTTTTTCTGCAGCCATGGCACACATACGAGTTTCCAGTGCACTGCAATGCTCCCACCGCAATTCATGGAAGTATTCTACGGAAAAGAGAAGAAAATGACTTGCTCTGCCCTGTAAACTTACAAAAACAGCCTCTAACGGGAGTCAGAGTTGATTCGAGAGCGGCTTAGTGCCGTCTGCATTGCGGTGCATTTACGCCGGCCTTCAAGATGAGCCGCCTTTCCCGTTAGACCTTACACAGCTCGTGCCCGCACACTTCCTCGATGATCGGAATAAGAGACTCGGCGCATAATGGTTGTCTCGACACCCAGCGGCTGCCATGGCGTAACAACGCGAATGTGCGCAGTGTAGCAGTGTAGTTTCGAAGCTCACTGGTATAATGGACACGTGCCTCTGTAACGTGCCTTTCTTTCTTCGTATATGCATTTTTCTTTACCTTTCTGCCTCCCCTTACCCCTTCCCCAGTGCAGAGTAGCAAACCGGATATCTATCTTCCGGTTAACCTCCCTGCCTTTCGTATCTCATTTATCTCTCTTTCTCTGACTGTCTCTCTCTCCTTCTGCAAATGGGCTTCAAGGAAATTGAAAACCATGGAGAAACTCATTAGCGTGTGTGTTCTCGTGGTCATTTTACGCGGCAGAAACCACCGACACTTGTCGGCTAACTGGGCGAGCGACATCGAAGACGCTTCCTTTATAACCCACGTATACTCCAAAGGTGATTTCATGGTGGAAGCAGTAGCCTACGAGAACCTGAGTAGCTCTTCGGAAGTTTTTATACGTCGCTTTATTTTCACTCTTACAGCGCTGATTATAGCGTAGTCTGCCAAAAACTGAGTGCGAAAGTTCTGTGCGTCTAATATGCAGCCGTTACCTTACACATGTTGGAACCGCCGATCTGTGACGAGAAATATAGGAATACGAAAAGAAAAAATATAAAAGTGTGCGCCTTGCTTTGCATAAAAGGTTGCATCTCTTCCTTTTATTTTTTTTTCCAGAACTCAGTTCGTTTTACTGAACATAATATACTTCATGCAAGGACGGCTGGAGGTGCTTATACCGTTCTGGCTCAGTAAGAAGCGTCAGAACTACGATATGGTTATGAGGCATGCCGTAATGGGGGACTCCGGAAATTCGGACCATCTCAGTTTTTTCAAGTGGACCTAATTCTAAGTACACAGGCGTGTTCGCATTTCGCCCCCGTTGAAATGCGGCCGCCATGGCCGGGATTCAATCCAGCGACTTCATGCTTAGCAGCCCAACGCCATAGCCATTAAGCAACCACGGCGGGTCAGCAGGAGCGTTACCTTGAAGACAGAGGGTAGTCTCTGTGCCTTTTAGTGCATGATAACTGCGTTGCCGAGGGGCGGCAGTTTTCTTGCTGTCATTGACTTCACTGTTTTAAAAGCTTGGCTCACGCAACCGCTGATCAGTGCACGCAGCCAAACAAGCAGCTCGTGCGGCCTAATTGCGCTTTAATACACGCGCATGCTGCCTGGGCATGCACCAGATATATGCACCAGAAGATAGGCGGACAGTGTAGCCGGTACCTGGTGCACTTTATTGTCGCGTCCACCTACCATTTTTTTTTCGTACTTTTAAAATCTTAAAAAGAAATCCATGGCTACGCTTAGGGTGCCACCATCTCCGAACATTCTGCTGAATGGGGCTGCGATGGCGAGCCCTTGCTTGTTCGACTGAGTACGAGATCTTTACGGGATGCAAATGCGTCATGCGAGTTCTCGGTTGAAAGTCGTCAGCAGCTGCTGATACAGATGACCTCCGACAGTCTTCCCCATCAGCACTACCAAGAGTTAGATAATGCAAGTCATTAAGAATGTGAAAAAGGGGTTATCGTCCATTTTTGTTAGCATACACCACCAATTTTTTTTTTCTTTTGGTGAGCGCCAGTAGCCTGGAGAAACAGAAAAAAGGATGCGAAATATACGGAATAGCGTCGTGTTTTCTATAGGAATTCTTCCCCCTCAGAAGATTAAGTTCCTTGCTTGATTCGCCCGCTCTATATGTTATAACGAGATTTCGCCCAATCAGTAACACACACATTTCAATAGGTTTCTGTTCGAAACCTGACTACCAGTGCCCACTAGAACTGGCCTCACCTCTGGGTGAGTTATGAATGAAGTGTTATTTTAACTTTATGTCCTTGATTAGCTTTCTAGTGTCTATGTACGGCAATGACTATCTGAATATTTAGAAACCAAGGCACAATACAGGCTGCAAAATATATGGCTTTACAGCTCGTAGTCATTAAAAAATTCTGCCCGTTGAGCATACCATGCTCCTTCTTCCCCTGTATATGGCAGCAGGATGTTACTGCTTCAAAGCTCTCGAAAATCAATTATTAAAATCATCTTTACCGCAAGCTATTTTGCTTCCTCACATATCAATTACGCTGACTATTATATTTCGACTCTAAGAAAATCAATATTTCATAAAGTATACAAAACATTTGGGCAACCGCATTGGTATTTGTCAAACCTACATGCGATATGTAAGCAAGCATATATAACAAAGGAATATCGCCTGCCGCACTGTCGCTGTAACTTAAGAAGAGAGAGGATAGGGAAACAAGCAAGGGAGCAATTAAGCTAATACACCGACACAGGCGTGCAATGTGCGAACAAACCGCAGTGTACTAAACCAAACTAATATCAATTATTGGGAATCATACAACACAATATTATGCAACAGTGACATCATAAGAGCTAAGTACAAAGTCTCTGGAAAATGCGAGCGCGCACCGCATAGTTAGTAATCAGGCGCACTATAGATGCATCGCTGCAATGGGATCGAATGACTAGGTTTCCAGTGCGTGGAACGATGTGTCGTCCAGAGATAGTGTTTTGGCTGTCAAGGAGAGACCCCTATAGGGCAAATGGCGGCCACTCGCCGCCGAGTGATCCCGCTTGGTCGGCTGAATACTTGATGCCTCCCAGGTTATGGCGGATAGCATGTCGCGCGCTGGCCAGCTCTACCGAAGCTCGCGCATCGAGCTCATAACTCAGGTCAAGGGCGTAGGCCTCCTTTTCGAGGGACGCGATGTGATAACGGGATAGCTAATGAAGCGGGCAGTTCGGCAATTCAACGCCGCTATCGTGCCCTGATCGCCAGCAATGCTCCATGTACTGTTTTTTTTTTTTCTAGGAGGTAAAAATAAACTGAGGAGATGTCGCCATTTCCTGGCTATGGCTACCCCTTCTCGAGTAATCGATAATATCGGCTAAACGATGAAGTAAGTATGAATGTTTGCATTCAGTAATGCTTAACCAACACTTACTACTTCGTTTTGTTGATATTAAGAAATCTGAATCGCGCTTATAATCTGTCAACAAAGGTTATCGGTTCAGTGGCTTAAAACGCTACCTCGAGAATGCCGCTGCAAGCTTTCTTATCAATACTTCATGTGTGCATAAACATAGCCCACTTGCATCTATGGCAGCCATCTCTGTCGCATCTCTCATAAACAGCGATTTTCTTGTTTCTTGTTCTTTTTAACAGAGTACATTCTGAGTCTCTTTCCAGCACGAACACTCAACACTGCAGACCCCAAGCATGCAGCCACCCAATGAAGAATTTGGTGGCTGCGAATGCATCGTCACCATTGTTTACAGTGTGTTGATAGAGTAAGCGTGTGTGCGCTGCATCCGTCTTTGTTTGCACATCATACTTTTCTCACCAGTCACCCAGTGCCAGAAAAACTTAGCGGGCAAAATATATTATTCCTACAAAGCGCAAAAACTCCTGGATGTGTCCTGCGTTCTTATGTTTTCCTAAATATGGGCGACCAGACGACTTCTTTTCTTACCTAATATTTTTTTAGCGAGAAATCAAGTAGCCGATAACCAACGCCTCCAGACGTTCTCCACAAGGACTGGCCACACTATAGTCGGATACAACTTTAGAAAAAAGGGGGCGTTTACTCCTCCGAGGCGGGTGCACCAATGGGCGCGCATTCTGGACCGACGTCATGCGCCGGACGGCCGGTGACTTCGCCGCTTCGGTCATCTGGGCGGGGCCTCCCCTTTTTTCTAAAGTTGTATCCGACTATAGATATGTCGTGAGCTAAACCTAGACTGTAGACGCATGACATGAGCTGCCGTGGGGCCCAGAAGATTTAATAAAAGACCTGCGTGTTTCTAATAGGCACACACCCCTCTACTATGAATGTCAAAAAAGAGCGCAATACAGCTTAGAACTAAAAGGCTTGTGCATCAATAACTAGATTTCGCTTAAGCATCATAGCTTTGCATAGTGTCATAATAGCTGAATAAAAGTAGCGGTAAATTATGTTAAACAGTAGCTCTTATCTTAAAATAGTAGCAAAGCTCTTTTAAGCTGCCGATAATAATAAAAAAACGGAATAACTAATTACTTCGTTTCTCTTCATTTTCATTGTTTTGGTATTTGTTACAAAGTTCGTAGTAGTGAACTAATACAACTGCTGCAATGTTACAATAAAGCAATCAGAACAGGACCAGCGAAGGAATAAATGGGTCAATGGTCACTTCTACTTTCATCGTTACAAAAAGGCTTATAACCTTTCAGTTTCTTATGACTTTCCTATTCCTTCCCCTGGTCTCATTTTACTTCTGTTCTTGCGTCACCCTTCAGCGAAGCGAGGCCTTTGTTCTTTACGCTCACGCAGTGCACGCGAGAGCTCTACGTGGGCTGCACTTAAACGCTGCTCGGGGACGGACGAAGCGAGAACCGTTGCCCCTCAGAGGTGTAACTTGAACCCCGATGCGTAAGCACGTTTCTGGGAGCATGCAAATTGGGCCTTCCGTAGAAGAACCAATCATGGGGATTTGTCCCGCTTAATTTAAAGCGACGGCATTTGCATACGTTTCGCAGCAGCCTGAATAATGAGAAACACTGCAGTTCTTGCTTTTCGCAGCGCCTATTGATCCTGCTTCATTCCTGCTTCCGGGTTTGGCAATGCCTCCTTCGCGAGCTGGATGGAAGGCGCTGTTTACTTTGTCGGGCACAGGGAATCGAAACTAAACACGGCTTTTGTGTTTTAGTTTTTCTGCCGTGTTAGCCTCGCTGCAACGAGCAGTTAGCAATCTAAAATTCGCCTGCACAGGAGGTCAGTAGCTGCCGTGGTTTCACTGTTACACGAGCATGAAAAGGAAATTTTGTTGACTGTAGCTAGAATTGGGTTTCCTTAAACTTAAGCCCGGTACTATTATAGGTACAGTTACAGGATGTATTTAATTATGCAGAATACCATTAAAATCCAATAGTAAAAAGGGCTCTCCTACCATCAGACGAGGCAAATACGAAGGGCGAAGGGCAACGATACTTTGAAATTACCTAAGCAAGCGTGACATCACCACATTTGACAGCTGCAGTTCAGCATGTATAAGGAAATTAAGGACCAGCCCAAAAAAGTTATAGAAGTTTTTCCTGCCTCAGACAGGCCGATGTGCGAAAAACACTTTTAAATTATTTACGTCACACTGTCGCACTGCAACTTAGGTTTTGCCGCGAATATCATAAAGAACGTTTCACGTGTTCTCCAGTTATAATAGACATTTCCTTTCAAATAATTAAAACTAGGACTTTGGGAGAGAACTTTACCAGTTCAAGCTAACATAATGTAGGGAATTCAGTGTCCATGCACCACATGTTTCTGTGATGACTGTGTCTCATCATTCAATACAGAGGTTTCGACATAAAACAATACTTATGGGGGAACCACGCTTCGTAGCAGTGGCTGACGTCAAAATTTCCTTGATAATCGTCATTGCAGTCATTAATTAACAAAATGTCAAGAATTAGCTTTTAAGTACTTTCTAAAGGTATCGCGCACTTTATAGTTCCATAATTGAAATTCTTACGAAGCACACCGTAACCCTTTTCAAGAAACTGCGTGCCGCGTACTAACATTAAGAAGTACACAAAGTTTGTATAATGTTGTTGCTTGCTGTCCAAGTTAACATGTTTCCGCATTGTGAAAAAATTACGTCTTGGTTTCGTGCATTTTGTTCATTACACTTCTTGCATTTTCTGAGCCATTGAAACTGTCCTTTTGACTGATAATGAACGGAAAGACGCTAGAATCGGGGAAATTAATTTTTGGCAAATGTTCTTCTAGACATAGTGTAACTGCACATGATAGGTTTCACTGAGTAACAACAAAGTCCATGCCAACATATAATGCTGTACCAAACGACTAAGCAACCTTTCATCCACTTTTACCGTGCTAGCTCTTGCCCTCTACTGAAAGAAACTATGTCCAAGCCTCGGCTGACATCTGTACGGTTTACTTCATGTCTGTAAGAAAATTCTCAAGGTTTTTTTGCGGTTTTTGTTCTTGTTGCTTTATGATGCACCTCAATTTTCTGCGTTAAGTTCAACCTATCTGTGGCTTCTAATTATTCCTTTGCAACATGGTTATCACTAAGAGAAACAAAAATTATTCAATGGAAAAATTTAACGCTTCCAAGAGACTGCAATTTGCGAGACGCTTTGATGTAGTTATCGGTCTCCAATATTGTGTAACCTTCATCAACATAATAGCCAACGCCAAGAACGATAAAAGAAAAACCAGCGTGAGAATGAGAGAGTAGAGTTTGGTTGCATCTTTTCCGACCGTTTCCCGACCATCGTTCGGAAATGGTCCGAAGGTACCGCGCATTTTACTGCCGACTCCCAGAAAACGGCCACTGTGAGCACCAAGCGGGAACATGGCTGGCTGCGCGGGTATTTCGAACAAGCTGTCGCCAGGCGCCTCTGGGACAACGTGGCCAAGCACAGGAGGAAGTGCGAGAGTGCGGCGCAATTCTTTTTCGACTGTCTTCCTCATTCGGAAGAGAAAAATGTTTGTCAAGGTGCAGGGCCTTTGAGACCTCTCCACTCACATAACTGCTTCTTGCTCATCACGTCCGTAAAATACCTTGTTTTTTTTTTTCCCGGAGTCGAAAGAGAGACGAAAAATTTCCATTCAGGAACAGCATTACGGCTGCTCATCTGTAAAATACGCATTGCGCCTCTTTCTTTCGAAGCGCACTCGTTATACGACAACTCCGGACCAAGGAAAGAGCCAAAAGATATTAGAAGAGTCTTGTTGAGCATATTTGCAGAGAATACTATCTTGAAAAGAGTGCACACGAAGTTCTATGCCGTACGATTACGAAACTGTACCGCGAAATAAAAATGGCGTTAACTCTGCGTGAATATGCTGTTTATTTCAAGATCATACAACAGTGTAGGAAGCACTGCCTCCTATATAACGCTGCGTTCTAACGTACAGTACATGCCCGCGCACGTTAAAAAAAAAGTTTTATCACTGCTTCTACTATCTGCATAAATTCGCACGGAGAAATCGTTTCGTGCACTATTTACTTAAGTAATCTTGATGAGACTTTACGCATTCAAAATAAAAATTCAAAATAATCTACTGACTATTGCAACAATACTTGTCATTTAAGCTACCGAGTACTTTTGCATAAATTTCTGAATGTCCAAATTTTCAAAACTTCGTTAAATATGATGTTTACTACTCCCATAAACCAGCTATAGAAAGCGATCCAATTTTGCAAACAGGGTCCACCGGATCGTCAATAACTAAGAATTTGTGCATGGTATTTAAGTAAACAATTTAAGGTAACTTTTATATACATATTGTATGAATTGAAGTCATTTACCACAGAAGTACACTGATGTACATATACGACGGGGTGGCAGGATAAAAGCTGTATAACGGCACCTTAACTGGTCCCACCTCTGCATGAACAGGCAGCAACATTGCAACACATTAATCATACATACGCGTGGAAGAAAAAAAAATACTACAACAAGAGCAGAAATGTCACAGCTTTGGAACGGTAGCTACTTTTCAAGGGAAACACAAGACATTTAACATTCACAAAAGTATTTGCAGTAATGTGTTTTTGGATACATGACGTACGTATATTTTCATCACTTAGTTTGTGTTTGTTAAGCGTTTAGGTTGAACAGTAGATAGCGTTTGAAGGTCGTAATTAGTGCGTGGGCGCGGAAATGCTTATTGTTCAGTGTATCGATTTAGGGAAAAACTCGATTCGGTTGCAAGTTTGCAGTGTTTCTTATATGAGTAGTACCCTTAATCATGTCACACTGAAGGGAACACACATAAGGTGATATTCGTGAATATGGTCTACTCGTAAGATTTTAAACTTCAGGAATACATCGCGTGTATGTGCAGGTCTGAAACAGCACGTAAGGCATTCTTCTAGGGTGAAATTATTTTACGTAATGATCTTGTCACGTTTTAGTGCAGATAAAGAAAAGATTCGCAAAACTGTTCATGACGAAACTAACTTTTTATTGGGCGAACCTGTGTCCACAAAAACACACCGCACTCAAAGCCCAGCTACAGCGGTGAACACAGTCTGCGATCGTCGAAACTGGGTCAAGCACTTCGGCTTCTATAAATCCCTTACACTAGGTTCTGGTGTAATCGTTGGTACCCGCATGGTTTTCAGAAAGTACTACACAGTTCGTGTCCCGCATGCAGTCTGATAATACAAGCTTCGTCGAGGACATACACAACAGATAGAACAAGCGATAACATTCGCGTAAGTTCTAAATCATGCAGGTGTGTGTTGCTCTCGGCGATAAACTTTAACATTTGTTAGCCGATGAAGAGGGGTCACCGGAGAAAGACAAACAAGCACATGTGTCAATCTTTTCGTACTATTTCGCCAAACGAGGAGAGAATAGCACAGGCGAGAAGCAAATAGTGCATTATAAATAATAATTTTCTGTGGTATTGGTAGTAATCTCCGGCACCTGCGCAACATACCTAAAGCGTTACTAACCTTCTTTTGTAAGTAATCGGTGCGGTTGTCCCATGGCATCAGTTCATGAAAGATAACACCGGCAGTTCTAGCTGTAGCGGAAAGTTGTTTTTGTGTCATTGAGTGGGATGCACTGAGTGGCAGAAGAAGGCGTGGACTTCGCTCTAAAGCGGACCGCCTTTATTTTGGAGCAATTTAAGTGACTAGAGTTTTTTACCAACCAATTATATATTATCCTTAGTATATCCTCGCAAAATTTGTGTGTTCATCTGCCTAAGTTACTGAAAAAAATAAACTGGTATCATTGGCGTAAATAATATGGTTGACAGAATCATCAATATTCACAATGTAATTTATATAAATGTTAAATAGGAGTGGCTCCAATGTGCTATATTGAAGCACACCCGGCTTTATAAGTTTAGACAAAGATAGTTATCTATTTATTTATACGCATTTCTTTCTCTTTGTTATGTAATTTCTAATCAAGCCTAAAATAATTCCTCCTGTACGTAACAGTTTAATGTTTCTAATAGTCTCCTATGGCTAATTCCATATGTCATATATTTCCGCTTAACACTATGTTAAACTGAGTTTCCAAAATTGGTTTCCTGCACAGTTACTCTAATTAACACTTCGCGCTCCTGCCTTATGAACTTTATCAATTTTCGTCCATTTATTTTCTAAAAATTTGCCGTACTAAACCAGAATTTTACTTTAAGCAATTGATTCATTTTTCTAATTTCTTTTGAACTAAAAAAGATGTTATCAAAAGAGCTTCAGGGCTTCTTTACTGAGGCCATTTTTGTCATTTATATATTTCTGAAAAGGCAAATTGCAGCTGGTCCTGAAGCTAAGCTATCATCTTAAGCACGGAAGTAAACAGGAGAAGTCAACAATTATTACTTATAGTTGGCCTACTGGCTTCCTAATTAATAAACAAACATAGGCAACTTCTCACGCTAGGCTACTGGAAGTGCTTGCCATCGAATGGGCATTGCTATTGCTGAGTTTTTCTTGGTACCTGAATAACCATAGATATGCCCTCTCGAAAAGTCTGTCGACGTGGTGAAAAAATTGGATTAACATCCAGAAACCTAGTGATAGTAGCTGCTACGATGTGTCCACGGATTTCACATGAAGACAGAATGGAAATTGGGTGATTGCTCAAAACAGAAAGTGCATCGGTAGCACCCGCGCTGATTTCTAGTCCTGTGGCAAGACCGAAAACCTGAGAGATGAGTGATAGATAACTACAAAAAAATGAGCTAGTGGCTCAGCACAACAACGAAGGAAAATGTTTGGTATATATTGGGTCCCGGCAATGAGTTCGCTTTCAACCTGAGAAGCATATTAAATATGTCCTAATAAAATATAATGTAAATATCGGGGGAAAAGGGGCGGGTGTTTCATTTTTCCTTGAGGTTAGTATATGTCCAGAAAACGTTGCGAAATTCCTGACGATTAAAAGTTAGCGTGATTGCCTTTGGTATTACAAATTGATTTCGATTTCGCTTAGTGCGAGATGTTATTCCCGCTTTCTTGCGTTCCTCAGTAACACTCTAAGATCCTCGAGCATCATCAGCGATAGAGTAAGTGAAAGTGTCAAAATTATAGTGTTTCGCACGACGAATCCACTATGCCATCGCGGGACGAACTTCATTTAAGCATTGGGATAATGGGCCTTTCCTCCTCATGCGTTTCGATTTCCATTTAAATGAATATTATTTCTCCTCGCCCATGCTGTCCACTTAGCTGGCTTTTTATTTTCATGGGTACAGAATAGTCAATAACAAGTGCAGATTCTTTTGAAACCATGCCACGGCTGCAAACGTCGTTTTGATTGAAGCTTGAGAAATGCGTTGCAAGGCAATTTAATATGTCCTCATGATCCGCGCTGGTGTAACGTTTCCCACTTGTAGGCACGCGCGTGCACTGAAAATGTCCAGCTTCCAATGAAAAAGAGGCAGAGACCAACATGGGATCATAAAAATTACGTTCTACAGGTACCGCGTATTCCTTGAAGAAGCGATGAAGAAACGCAAGAGCTAAGAGTGAACTTGATTTGCTGGAAAATGGACACGCGATTGGGCGTGAACCTCAATCGTATGTTGCACTTATATTGCTGCCAGAATTGGAGCCTGATTGCAGACAGTTCCATTCAATAGCTGGTGGGTTAAAATCGCCGGCGATCAAATTTTTTTTTTGTATTGAGCCATATGGGCGCTGAACTTCAACAAAAAATCGGGCGCCACATCTGGTGCTTTGTGTACAGCATAACAAAAACAAATGAGCAAATAAACTGAGCTTGACGCGCACACATTCGCTATCTTCTACTGGCTGCATGGGCATGGCTGCGATGTTGGTTTAACTACCGCAGCCACCCCACCACCGCTTCAGTCCTTTCGAAAGACTTTGTAAACCAGTGTAACTATATCTTCATAGTGAATCGCATTGTAGAACCAAGTTTTGGCAATAACAATTGTATGTGGATTGCAGTGTAGCATGGCTGTTTCAAAATTCTCAATTTCAATCCGTTATTATTTTTTTATTATTTCACAAAAATGTTTACATAGCGAAATATACAGAAGGAGGTCCCATAGTTAAATACTAAATTTGGTGGGACCTACTCTCGCTAGAAAACACACATTAGATAGGCGGCAGCAGTGATAAGCGAGAAATGCAATCACAATGAGCACGATAATGAGAATAAAATACGGAACAATGAAAAGACAAATACAGGAAATATACGGGTGCCCCACGTAACTTGTGACAAAATTTTAAAAACGTGCGACTGCCACGTGGCTGGAGAGAAACAACGTAATGCTGCTTGCTGTCGCTTGGAGCAAGTCAGATAATGTTTTTTTTTTATTTAGCCTGGTTACACAACGAATTGTTGTTAATTAATCAACTTGGCCAAACATTAAATTCAGAGCAAAATTTTCTATGAGAGAATTCTATACCATCCTGAAATACTTTGATCCAGATTTCTGTTGCTCAATACATGCTACATAAGAGCTTTTTCCAAGCCTAAAAGAAGCCCATAAAGAACAAAAAAAAAGAATGTCGCGCGGCTTATGATGCGGGACTTCTTGCGGGATTTCGCCAGCTTCTTTCAGGCTTGGAAAAAAAGCTTTCCATGTAGCATGTATTGAGCAACAGAAATCTGGATCGGAAGTTTTTCAGAATGGTCTACAATTTTCTCAGTGGCATGTTTTCTCTGAATATAATATTCAATCACGCTGATTACTTATCACTAAATAATTACGTAACAAGGCGAAACACTAAAAATTGTATGACTTCCTCCAAACGATGACAAATAGTTACCTTCGTTCTGTCCAGCTACGTGGATGTAAACATGCACGTAAACTCAGGGGCACGCGTCAGCCAGACTTTATCGCTCTGCAGGATTAAGAAGCTGAGTTTTTTAATGTCAAAATAGGCTAACACCGTTTCTCTCTTGTAAGCGTCACTTTACACGTGTTTACATTTTCTGCATATGTTAGTCACTTGTTTGACAAAATAAAACAGTTGTTGGTCTGCGTTCGTACCGTGTACTTCCTCTTCTCTTTCGTCTGGGTTACGCTGCCCACCCCGAGGAACAGCTACGTAGCACCTGCATGTTTTAAGTTATGGCACAAGTTACGTAGGACACCCTGTATGACGGTGATTGTATTATAATTCAAGACCTGGTTTACATACAGAGAAAAAGAAAGAACTTGAGCAAACATATGGGTGTTCGACTAGAAGAGTAGATACAAGGAGACTAGTCAAACAGTACATTCTGACATGCATCTATTAATTCCGTGAGAGTAGTTCTGGGAGGTCTGAATGTTGTCCGTTGGCACAAATCATCTTACAATATCACAAATTTGCCGTCAGACTCTGCATTTGTTGACTCCTCATGCATGAGACTCCTCATTCTTAATTTTTGTGTCCTTAGAAACATTGCCACGCCTTCTTTTTCTAAATATGGGTCCGAGAACCGCAGATGTCGGACCCATATCGTCTTCGTTGTTGTCGTTGGCATCGTTGTTCCAGACGTCGTTGTCGGGCTTGTAACACCTAGTGCATCGTCTGAGTTGCATTCTACATTTAGTTTCCCTGTCAAAACATGAATAAAACCTGTGATCTGCGTCCCTGCCTTGCACGTTAAAGTTCCGCGCAAATGCAGGAAATGAATAAATGGATGAGCAAGTGGTGCGTCAACACACCATCCTGCGGCACTTAAAAGGTACTTGAAGCATATCCGTAAGCATCCTATGGCAAAAAGTTGCTGAAGGAAATTAATACCTCATGCGAGTCAATGCTTGTGAACTCACCCAGCCGCAAGTTCATACCAGGTCACAACACGTCCTTCAATTTATTTTGCCCCAAGTAATACACGGGATTTCTCAGTACTAGAAAAAGACAAAGGTCGGCCCAGGTGTGCACCCCTTGGGACACGGCCTTTCACGAAACCTAGTATGCTATTTCAGGCTCTCTGCGACACAACCGCAAAAGAAAGTTACAATAAAAATAGACTAAAGCATCATGCCGCAACCAAATTGTAGCTTCCCAGCCGCCTCCACCTTCGGGCTGAGCGCAGACAATTGTGATTTTGGTGAAACTTCCTCGTGGATGGCATCCGTCACCTCTATCCCACACACGCAAATCAAACAGGCACAACACGGGAGTCTCGTTCGAAACCTCGCGGAAGCTTCGATACTGCAGCGCCCACAGACTGGCGCTCAAAACACGGTTCGACGTGCCCGGCTGTGTGCGCGTGCTTGCATGATTTTGGTGCTGCGTTCCCGGGGCGCTTCGTTCTTCTTCTTTCTGCCTGCATAACAATACCGTCTGTGCTGGCATCATGCCCTGAGACTTCGGATATTGTCCAAGAGCGAGCTCTCCGCAATGGCTATGACTGTTCTTTTGCTGCTTTGTTGTCGATTATAGCTTCTGTGCATCCTGCCTTTTACGCTTGCGTTAGCGGGGGTGATATTGGCTGAGTGTTTGCCTGCAGGGAGAGGGTATAAAATATGAACCCTCCGGAGTCTTGCGGTGGCGGTTATACGCGAAAACAAGAAGCTGTGTCGGTATCGTGTAGGTCTTTCAGTATTCGTTCGTTTTCTTCTTCATTTCTTTCTTTCTTTTTCTTCAAACAATGGTCGATCACGCATGTGTTCAAGCAGAGTAATATAGCTAGGCATTGAATACGGCTGCCCAAAGAAGCCCAAAGAAGCAAAAGCGCATCAGTGTGCCGTCGCCTAAACCAATACAATATATAAGAGCCAACTCGAAGCAATTTCACCAGCAAGTATATTCACCAGCACTTGATATAATGCACGTCGCACCATTATTACAACGTTACGACAGGCGGGGAATATGTTGCGGCACAACCAATGGTAGCTCCAGTCAGAAGAAGACTATTTAACGTGCGTAGGTGGAATTGGTCTCGACAGCTATCTTGTTTATGCACCGTTGTTTCTCTTGTAAATATTGTAAATACATCGTTATATGTAACTTCTGTGACGTAACAATATACGCTGTAGTTACACTTCATTTTAGAGGATCGGTCATTCTGAAGACGACTGTCGGTTTTCTTCGTTAAAGCTGACCGACTTCGTTGCCAGCATTCTCGTGATTCTATACTTTTCGGCACGAGGGTTATGCTGGCAGTTCTTCTTATATTTTCACTATTGCTGCAACGATGCGTCAGATTTATTAAATATGGCGAGAATAAGAGCTTCTGGGAGAATATATCTGTAAATTTTATTAATTCAACTTTGTTTCAATGTAGAGAGCAAAACTTTTTATAGAAATAGAAGTCGGAAACATTTTTCTTATTGCAAACGTTAACGGCACCCTTTTTCTGTCTTACTAATAGAATTTTCAAATACCAGAACAATGACATTCTAACTTGAATGCAATGATGCGGCGTCTACTACAACGTGTTATTATTATTATTATTATTATTATTATTATTATTATTATTATTATTATTATTATTATTATTATTATTATTATTATTATTATTATTATTATTATTATTATTATTATTATTATTATTATTATTATTATTATTATTATCTATGGTTGTGATGCGCCATTTCTGGACGGATGAATTTAAGCAACCGCACGCCTCCCGGCGACCGCTGCGCAAAGAAAAACGTTTCGTTGTACCGCGCGTATCTAGTAGATACGGAGCAGCAAGACGCTGCGTGTATGTCCCCAAGATATTTAATAACTTGTCAGACGACTATTTTTCCGTGGACACTCGGTCTAAATTGAAGTGTCTATTACACATGTTGTAATGCAGATGTACGTACTTATTTTCCTTTTGTTTGGCGCAGTTGTGATTACTCTATGGTTTTGTTTCTATGCCTTGGAAACCTGATCTACGTTTATCACGCTCATTTGTTTCCCTTTTTCTTTGTTGGTTTTAAATTTGTTCATGTATACTGCAACCACATCGCTTAGCTGACGATGCCGGGCCACGTCACACAAGTCACCATTGGCTTAGACGGGCCCGTTTTGCTGTACTAATTTTCTTGGGTGCTTAATAAAGATTATTATTATTATTATTATTATTATTATTATTATTATTATTATTATTATTATTATTATTATTATTATTATTATTATTATTATTATTATTATTATTATTATTATTAATATTATTATTATTCAGCCTATTTTATGTCCAATGCAGTACGAAGGCCTCTCCCTGCAATCTCCAATTACCCCTGTCCTGAGGCAACCGATTCCAGCTAGCGCCTGCGAATTTCTTAATTTTATCCCCCCTCCCCCCCCTGGTCTTCTGCCGTCCTCGACTGCGCTTCCCTTTTTCTGGCCCACATTGTGACTATTATTACGCATTATGATTACGCATTGCTACTGATCGCCAATTCCCCAGTGATACGCAGCCAATTCCGTTAATTGATTCGTCGGCAGACATAGACGTTGTTCATTTGTAAATATCACAAAAGACAGTATGAAAACGAGAGCAACTTCATTTATCCCGTGCCCATTTTTACTATTGCGTATATACATGATCACCAACTCGTTCAGTTCTCCATTTATTCATTTATTTATTTGCACATTTGTATCATTTTCCATTTGCCTAACTAGTTATTTCTGGTTCTTATTAAAAAGTCATATTATGGTGTTTTACGTGCCAAAACCACGATTTGATTATGAGACGCACCGTAGCGGAGGACTGCAAATTATTTTTGACCACCTAGGGTTCTTTAACGTGCACCTCACTCTAAGTACACGGGAGTTTTTGCATTTCGCCCCCATCGAAATACGACCGCCGAGGCAGGGATTTGATCCCGTGATCCCGAACGCAACACCAAAACCACTAAGCAAACACGACGGGTTTTCTTCTTTATTTCACGCATTACCATACTTAGGCAGGATTTTAATGGAAGGGGCATGTTTAAGAACCGTGTTTCAAATATCAAATGGTAGTGTGCACATTATTAACCGCACAGGGGAAAGGGAATGCCATTATAATAACCATATGCGAAAGCACAAGTTAAACGTATGGTTAAAGTACAATGAAACATAATATAAGAAGCCACAAAAAATTTTAAAAAATAAAATGATTAGACCAAATTTCTAAGTTGCAGTGCATTGACCATTTTTAATGGACTTACACACTCTTGGATGTCTATGTACTCCTGCACTGGAGTCAGCAGTTGATCCGTTGTGTCTTAATCTGTAAATACAAACCGCAAATAATTGTTCATGCTATTCGTGGTTTTTAAGCATTTCTCTTTGGCGGTTGTGTTTTCCTTTTGCGCTTGGTTGCCCAAATGGCTCCAAAACATTGTAGAGGAAGTTCTTATCAAATTACAGAGCATTTTGGTAAAGTATATGTTTTCAGCATTTCTGATTCTTTGACTTGATGATGGTAATGACATTGGTAAGTCTCTGTCTTGTTCTGGGATGTATCGTAGATTCAGAGATACTCTAAACCACTGCGCTTAGCAATTGGTGTAAATAAATTCCCTAGTTGGTACTTGTTTTGTGATACAGTACGACACGAAATCTCTGCCAAAACGTATTGACGTCTACTTTATCATCGAATCTAAGGTCTGTAAATGGGGAAAGCTCGATAAAAGAAAGATGATCGATGTTGGTCGTCTCATCAACGCTTTTAAAGCCAAGGAGCAATATGCAGTTATAGTAATATGCAGAGAAATTTTATAAGTCATTCTGTTTTTTCGCTGAGACGTGGGAAAACGTACATTTTGTGTTTTACAGTTCTCTGCACTTCGCAAACCACCCAAATTATAGCAATTACGTTGCCAGCGAGGGGAACAATATATGTTCTCTGATCGTCAATCTGCGACAGCCATACGTCAGATTAGGAACCTACACTATGGCTACACTCTTAAAGCTTGAACATTTAGGGGCTGATCATGTCCCACAACGATAATGGTCATCTGCCTGGCAACATCGTGTACTGCCCATATCGAAGTTGGGTTTGTTAACACTCATAAACTTAAGATACGCAAAAATTATATATATATATATATATATATATATATATATATATTGATGTGCTTTGTGCAAACCTGAAGGTTATGTACAAAGTTCTGCAATTGCTGAGCGCAGTCGTACGTCACTTGAAGAATGTCATGGTTGCCATCAGTTTCACTCAAAGATGCCTATAAAAACTCATGAGTAAAAATTGTGGCAGACTCATATTTCAAACTGCATAAAATTCCATTTTTCTCGAGTTGTTTTCCGGTGAAGGGTAAATAATTCAAAACAGCAGACTTTCATCCTGAAGAGGCGCTTCAGCACGAGTGACACTCAACATACTTTTGCTATAGGCATGTACATTTGATGTCGCAATAATATGTAAATCTGGTGTCGGCGTGTCCCAGTTTCGATAAGCCCGACGGGAAGTATTAGCGCAAGAAAGCATGACCCCGTTTTCGTTAGCGCCCATTCTTTAGCTGTCACGAGGGGAACAGACCGCTGTAGTTGCGCGAGTCGAGAAAGAACAGAACTTGCGACCATCTTCGAAAACGCTATGCATTAAAAATGCATATTTTCAATCTCTCTCTCCCTCCCGAAACATCGCACCCAGTGAAGGAGGGCCAGCGGTGAAAAGAGAGTTACGGCGAAGCTGTCAGGTGCCACCGCCCAACAAGCTCGTTTGAATAATTCCAAATTAGCATGCGCAGGCCGCAGTTCACCGGTGAAGCAGCGAAGGCCCACAGACGCGGCGATGGGCTGACACGTTAATGCTGTGCCGCCGGGGTTACTGGGTGTGGGCATCGTTTTGCTTTCCTTTTCCTATTTTCGTGCAGCATCGCGCAACAAGCGGTGTGCAAACGCGATCGCGTTAAATTTGCCTATGCGATCACATGCAAATTAGTTCCTAGCTGGGCAGGACCTCGGCACAAGGTTACACGTGGATTGCGCGCGCAGGACGTGGTTCCTTGGACAAGCCCGATATTTTCTGGCGCTCGTAATCTTAAGCTCCCGGTTCGCTCCAGGAGCTTCCGCTAGTCTACTATTCGTAGAAAGCAGTAGTCAGAAACGTGTGGGCAATGTGTAAACACAGTTGCACGTGAGCGATCAGAGTAAGTGGAAACTGGCTTAGTTGGTTCTAGTTAAGGCTAAACTAGCACTACTAGGCTAAGATATAGCATCAACGCTAGCAGAGGAGGGTACTTGCTGTCGAGCTCGCGTTCGGGTATAGTTTATCCTTACAGTATGAAAAGCATGAGTAGGGCTGCTCTGCAAACACGCTATGCCGGAAGTTTAATAACAACTGCAGAGGTTGCATTTTCTGCAATGACGAGTTAATTAGAGTGGTAGGGCTTTTTCTAATATTTTGGTACCACACCATGTCACTTATGTTCGAATGACAGTGCCTTAATTCTTGTTGGTATTCGTTTATTTATTCGTACATCGTCATCACTGTTACAGACAATAACAGCAGCAGCAACAAGGAAAGCGAAATCCAATTATGTCTAATGCAAGACAAACACCTGCTTGAGCTCTCATAACCGTGCAAATATTTCTTCAATTTTTTTTTTACCAGCATCAAAGTGCGTTTTTGAATTTGCAGTGCTTGCTTAATTAGTTTTATCCTTCTGCAGATTTCGTTGTTATGAGTCGCGTTCCCTGCAACTATTGGGCATCAATAAAAGGGGCTCGTTGAGAAGCTGACAACCAAACCGGAACGCTTCTTTCCCACTCCTCACTTACAGGACATCACTTCAAGCCTTCCCATGGATACCACCTAATCATTTCCTGAACCATTTCCAGCCGCTCTTCCCTGGTGCTGTAAAAGAAAATGCTGAAACACAGGGTATAGCCCCCTAGTAATAACGCCTAATTATTCACATTGCAGTATATGAAATGCTCTTCGCGGTAAGAAAGCGAAGCGAAAACGAGCGATTGTGTTTGTTGGCCTGACACCTTGCCTAACTGATGTTTTTTTCTTTTTTTTTATTCACTGTTGTTGTGAGGAAATATGGTAGATGTCGAATCCATGTAGATATCTTGCAAGTAGTAACGTATGCTTCCTTCACATCTTGTGTTCCCAATACTTGCATTTCCGATAGTACCTTTACTGAACCGAACCCTTTCGTGTTTGCGTGGAATGACATTACTCATTTGTATGGCATTTGTCTAATAATCGTGTTCAGCAGTGGTATTACTAGGAACTACTGTAGTAATGTTGCAGGTACTTTTATCATTAGATCGTCTTTAAAAATTTGTTAATGATACTATGGTTTCTTTTATAAGTACATGTAAACAACTTCTTATTTCAAATTACCTGAGTTCCAACCGTTTCTTAACGGGAATTACTGGTTTTTGCACTTTCTCTCTCTCTGCTTTTTCTTACGTTGCACTTTTGTTATGTATGCAAGTGTACTTCTACTGCCTTTTGTTTAGTTCTTGTGCATGCGTAAGGTACGGTGTCGCGATACGTCATTGTAATTTCTGCACGAGTTTCTTTTATTTATGTCCTGGGTACAGTCTACATGGCGGATTGTTGTAGGTGCCAAGGCTCTCGTCCAACTGCAGCCAATAACTTCTGCTTCTCCTGTACGCAAAAAGGAGACTAAATTAATTTGAAATTCATGCAACCCTTATTTGCAGCGCTCTTTACGCTTTAACACATTCACAACCCTCTGCAATGTAAGAGATCCGTGTCGGAGCGGCAGTGCTGCCTATCTTGCGCTTCAAATGGTTGCCAAGAGTATCGACAAGCAAAATTTGTTTCATGGATGTTTGATCGGCTTGCCATGCAAACTACTTTTCTGTTTGCGCTACTTCACAGGCAGTGAAGGTACTTTGACATAACATTAACTAATTATGCGAACTTTCACATGAACGAAACTTCATTCACCACAGCTCTGCGCCAAATTCAGTGCTGGAGGAATAGACATTCTTTAATGGGGGCTGGAGGTGTTTTTCTGCCCTTACTCCTAGCACGCTGTTTCACACGACAAAGCCAATGCACGAAGTGAGCCAATCATACACAGTACGCACAAAAACAACATCCACAAGTAAGAAGCGCAAGAACACACGGTAAAGAGAAACTATAGCGTGAACTTCAGGCCAGTGTCCCGCAGTGAGTATAATAGTGCCTTTGTTCCTCGGAAAGCAATGCCACCGCCGCTCTCGCAGAATGTGTTTTCAGGCTGCATCCCATTGCTGTCAGTGCTATGTGAACAAGGCAGGAAGACACGAGTTGGATGATGAAATTGCACAAAAGACAGGACGTTACAACTTCGCTATTTGTGCGAAATTTTAAGGAATCATTTTTTTTTATTTTTGCCGGGAAAGCAGCCGCGAAATCCCTGCAAGAAATGGAAAGACCTGATAGAATCACCTATTGTGAAAGCCCCTCAAAACAGCCATTCTTCAAAAGGACCGCCGCCCCAATGATGTCGAAATTGAACCTCGAATCTGCTCCAGCACCTTTCAAAGTGTCGCAACGCGGTGCCATTGTGCTCGATGGGCAATTCAACGGTTGGAATTCCCAGTTGTAAGCAGGTTTCTATCAAGCTCGAAAGAGGCGGCAAAATATTTTTCACGCCTTTTTATTATTGATAACTGAGAAAAAGCATAGCTCCTTAGTGTTGCACTTAGTTTAACAAGAAACACAAACTTTTGCCTGATTATGAAGTTCATCATTGTGCAACGTCTCTCCGATTCCTTCTACCATAGACGTTGCCCTCAAGGACGCCGGTGAAACGGTGCGCTTTAGAAATTATTCACCGTCCTCTTAACAATTCATTAGAATTCAAGACATTTGCCAAAGTAACTGAGTCTGTTTTCAGTACTCTCACCCGAATACACGAAAGCCACCGGCAGAAGAGGGATCCTTCATTGTGTAATACAGTTTCTTTACCGCGTTAAATGTCCGATACCGGCATATACAGTAATAAATTATATTTGGCCTATATTACGCAACGCCGTCATCATTCTAAGTAAGTGTACACATGTCCGGACAAAAAGCAGCCTTTTTCAATGCTCCGTCATGCTTGTCTGCCACTTTTATCTGCTAGGACAGGCCTGCCAATGTTCTTGTTTGTAAACTCCACAGTACGAAAGGCAGTTCCCACTGCCCCATTGCACTTCCTTTCCGTTTTTCTTTGCAGTATTTCCTTTGCCAGACTACTTCATTTGATGTCACTTTTGCGCATCTGATATTCAAGCGTCTTATTCGGAACGTCTTAACATTGCTTGAATATGCGATGTCCAAAAGTGAAATAAAAACAGGTGGTGGTGGCATGGAACAAAGGTAAGACACCGGACCTCTAACCTGAAGATCGTAAGTTCGAATCCTTCTCGAGTTCACTACGCCTTTAGGCTTGGAGTGGCGCCACACACCATCAAAAACAATAATAATAATTGCAGAAAACCAGTGGGGCTGCACTAGTCCAGGCTATACCAAATTATGAAGGCCCACTAAGCTTGCACAAGGGCACTTCCTCACCTGAGTAGGAATAGGCCTCCCCGATGCAGTATTCGGCCACTACATCTCTCATCCATGGCACTCAATCCTTAGGGGCTGCGGAGAACCTGACGAGAGCGGCGGTCAGACCTACAACGCAGCAGAGGGTGTTAATTAACTCTGCATGTGTACCGGCCGCCAGTCGAAACTGAGCTGGCAACGTTCAACACGCGAACCCTCTCAAGTGAGGCTCGCTTAGCAGGGCTCTTTGAGGAATTATCAGGCACTCCCTGGGATATTATTGGCCTTAGTGAGGTTAGAACAACTGGTAAGGCTTATACAGTGCTGACTAACGGCCATGTCCTCTGCTACACAGCTTTTCCAGATAACATAGAATACGGGGTAGGATTTCTAATCCATAAGGGCATAGCTCGTAGCATTGACGAATTCTACAGCAATAATGAAAAGGTAGCAGTGTTCGTAATAAAGCTGAATTGGAGGTATAGAATAAACATAGTACAAGCCTGCGCTTTATCCTCCAGTCATGATTATAAAAAAATCGAACAGCTTTATGAAGATGTTGAATCAGCGATGAAGAAGGTGCAAACTCAGTATACTGTAGTCATGGTTGACTTCAATGCAAAAGGGGCGTGGGGGACCAGGCTAGACAACAAGCAATTGGCAACTAGCGCATCGATTCTAGGAACACTAGAGGAGAGATGTAGGTTGAATTCGCGGAAACGAATAGGCTTCGAATAATAAACACATCTTCAGTAAGCGGTAACAAGAAGTGGACCTGGAAAAGCCCTAAGAAACAACAAGAAATGAAATACATTTCATACTCTCTGCCGATCCCAGCGTAGTGCAGGATGTAGAAGTGTTCGGTAGGGTAGAGTGCAGTGACCATAGGTTAGTCAAGTCTAGTATTTCTCTGAATTTGAAGATAGAAAGAGTAAAATTATCAAGGAACGGGCCAACCCAGATGCAGCAAAAGTAAAAACAGACAAATTCAGACTGGTGCTCCTAAACAAATATGCAACTTTAGAACAGGAAGATAATGATAACATAGAGGTAAGGAATCAAGCTGTAACTAGACTGACTTCTGAAGCAGAAATTTAAGTGGAATGTAACGTAGCAAAGAAAACCAGTAGGCAAGCTCTCCCAAACAACCAAGGACCTAATAAAAAAAATGACAAAGCATGAAAGTTTCGAATTCAAGTGGTCAGATAGAATTCGCTGAACTGTCAAAACTGATCAACGAGAAGAAAGTAAGGGATATTCGAAACTATAACGTGGGAAAGACTGAGGAAGCAGTAAAAGATGGCCACCGCATGAAATCAGCGCCAAGAAAACTTGGCATAGTACAAGGCAAGATCAATGCACTGAAACGTAAGCAGGGTGATGTCATCAGCAATTTCGATGATATGGTAAAAGCAGCAGAAGAATTTTATACTGACCTATAAAGTACCCAGAGCAGCCACGCTACCTTCATTCGAAGTAGTGATGAACAGGATAGACAGGCTCCTTCTATAAGTAGCGATGGAGTAAGAAGGGCCATGCGGGACATGACCCGTGAAAACGCGGTTCGCACAAGCTGGTATTTCGTGGAGAGCGCTCTGTACCCTTAAACCTGCTGGGTGTTACTGCAGTGGTGACTTGGCGACAGAGCGTATACAGCACAACTATCGAACATGTGCGTGAATGAAGTTCTCGCTTCCCAGTCCTGTCTTTTCTTGCTGTATACCGACCCTACGATGGTCAGAGTCTTTGTAACTCCCTCGCTCTCTTCTACGTTCTTAATATCGGCAAACCAGCGAGGGACACACTCGCGAAGCGGGGTTCGTGCTTCTGGTGCTTGCAGCGCTGCTGCCTCTTGTTATTGCGCCACGGCTAGACCTCTGGGGCGTCTGTTATAACGTCCGCCATGGCAACACCCGTTCCGGTATTTGCGGCAAGCTGCCGCCACCGGGACTAAGCTGCAGCCTTCAAGAAGGAAGAGAAAAAGGTATGACGAAACCAAGGCGGCTAAAGAACTGGGGAAGTGAGGCACGGCGGGGGGAAACCTCATTTCGGAATCAACGTCGCTAACTTTCTGGCTCAAGTTTCCATGCCTCTTTGCAAGTTCTTTTGTCTGTTGCGCTATATCATCTTTACAGCGGGAATTGACACGGCACTGCTGCTGAGCCTACATGACAGTGCGCGACGTAGTTAAAAAGATGTGTGCAGCTCTCGGTTAGAAAACTTCCTACAAAATAAATCATTTGTAGATTTCGTTGGCACAACTAGGTAAATTTACTGACGAGATATCTGTAGGCTTTATGGTTGGGCGATCGTTGTTGCAAAAGCAGCGTACTTCTGGGCACATGCGCGAACACCAAAAGAGGCGAACACAAACGGTAGTGTTTGTTTGCCTTGTTGTTTGCGCTTGTGTCCGCAAGTGGGCTGCCTTGGCTGCGTTGGCAGAGACAGAAAGATGAGCAGGAATGCAGGGCAGTATAAACTAAAAAGAGAATGCGATCATTACATCAAGAAAATCGCCTCAGAGTCGCGGTTTAGATTAGATCATACCTGTTACTACGTGCCATGGTTGCTTAGTGGCTAATGTGTTGGGCTACTAAGTACGAGGCCGCGGAATCGAATACCGGACACGGCGGCTGTATTTAGATGGGGCGCAATCTGAAAACACCCGTGTCCTTAGATTTAGCTGCACTTCAAAAAACCCCAGGTGGTCAAAATTTCCAGAGTCTCCCACTACGGCGCGCCCCATAATCAGGTCGTGGTTTCGGCGCATAAAATTCCATAATTAAATGTTTTAAATTCCCTTTTCAAATCGTTTTGTGTGTCTGGACCTTGGGCGCGGCTGCAGGAATATATGCTTAGAGGTTTACGTTTTTACTTTTTTTACTTCGTCGTTCTATCAATATAGCTCATTCAATCCATTCTCTTTTCTTTTCTTTGTGGTGTTTTATATTCAATAATTCATATTCTTTAGTACCGCTTTTTATGACAAGCTTTCTGTTATACTGTATTTTCATTTTTACTTACAATAATTAACTACTTTATGTGTGTTGTCCAATCATTGTTAGAACTCGTGGAATGGATGCTATAAGCATCCAACCTCACTATTTCTTTGGCTACGCTTCTTGTCTGATAATTCATGCGGGATTTCAAAGAAACCACTATGTTGCGCACGAGAAATTTTGCTGTTATAGGCAGGACGTGGTGATTGTCTTTTCCGTGCATTCCGGCAAAAGATAAACCCGGCTTTTCAGGAAAGCAAGGAAAGCCGTCTACGGCAGACTTAGTGATTTATATATGTTAGTGAGCTATAGTGTTGTGGAAAGCTTTGCACTAGCAAACTGAAAATGTCCTCTAGCTTAAATCCAATGAGACGCTGTTGCCAAAAGCATAGGCGCAGTACTAGCGAAAGTGACTTGAAAATGAGAGATGCTTACGACTTAGAGAAAGAGACAGAGAGAGAGTGAGCGACAGAGAGGAGGGATAAAAGAAAAGGACACGCATGCGTGTGTGCCGCCATGCACGTATTCATTGTTCAGTCTGTTATAGGCGGCTATATAAACTGATAGACCTCAAGAAGCAGAGTTGTGCCCTTGTAGCCTTGCATATCGCAGACGCGATTGTACACTCAATCTCATGCTCCTACCAAATGCCTCATACTACTTTCCGCGTGCAGAGATATCTCCTGAGAATCACTGACCGTCGCTCTCTCTAATGATGCAATCATTCATCGCACCGAGCCTAGATCAGACGTGGTATGTCAGATTCGTGGTATGCATCCTAACGCGGTGCACACATGCTGGGAATGTCCACGCACTCCCTCCTCAGATGACATTATCAGACACGCCAACATCCCACCGTCCATTCCCTACAAGTGGGCAGGGTATGCCACACCAGCCAAGACATGCGCCTGATCCTGTGACGCCTACTCGTGCGCCATCTCCTCCACATCCAAGGACCCATTGCACCCATCGCCAATCCATCACCGTTGAACGTGATTTCTACAAGCGGAAAACAGTCGGACTAGAGTCGTCGTGCAATAAGCTGTTATTCGTTTCTGTCTTCATAAAGGCACATCAAGTGATGTGACATGCTGTCGCAATACTGCATCAATACCTTGTCAGATAGTGGGTATGCCCCGTCTTGCTACCCTCTCTCTGTAATGAAACGGTAAGAGTACTAAAATGTACCTAAATATAATAAAAGTTCCATGTTCCCGAGCTATCAGCAAATGAAACGGTCCATGTTCATGCAAACTCCGCGCGGAACGCTACGGGGCGACGTAAATTTAGCTGCAGTATTTCAGGCGAAATGATTGCGGCGATGAAATCTAGTATAATTTCTTGCACCAATTGTTCGTTTTTTAGAAAAGAGCTAACCATGTAGGTGTTTAAAAAAGACAAACATACCCATTACTACCGCCTGGACAAGCTCTCGCCTTTTAGTGTAGTTCGTCTAATATCCCAGTCACAGAAGCACCCGCCTGAATGACCGGGGCAAAATATGCCTGGTGCCGAAAGCGTTAGTAAAATCAAGACCCTTTTCCACGCACTGGCCTCCACGGCACACAACAAGAGGTTTCGGTTAAGTCCCTAAAAGAAAGGGAATGGCGACGCCAGTGCGGCATGCGTTCTGCTTGCAGAAATAAACGTGGCTAAACATTTGTGGTTTATACGAATCGTCTTTTAATACGACCGAAACATATTCAGCTATCGTCCTGAAATCTGGGTCGCCAGATGCGCAACCATTGAGGAACCGGAAATTGAAGGAAGTCAGTGGTGCACAAAGGCAATAAAGACGCAAACCGACTTAGAGGGGAACAAAAACAATCAGCGAACCCTTCCACAGCGCAGCTTTTGTGATGCAACAATAAGGGAAATACGTCGATAACGCAAAAGCAAGATATATTTCCTTATTTGTTAGCGACGCGCCTATGCCTCTGTTCACTAGCCTAGATTTAAGCGCTGCCTCGAAAAAAAATGTAGTGTTCAAAAGAAGGGTCATCGATAATGTTTTTTTTTCATAAATGCTGCGGGAACAAGCTATTCAAGGAATTCAAAACGCGTCGATCTAAGTTCTCTACGAAAATCATTGAAATTGACAGCGCTAAGCTCGCGTCCTTTTTAAAACGCACTCACAGTGTTCGAATTTTCACTTCCAGCATTAGTGTCCTGCTTTAACAAGAAAATTGCTACCTCTATGCATCACTGGGTAAAGGTGTCTTTTTTTTTCAGTTCCTTTTTCTTCAGCATTTGCATTTGTGGCATGCGTGCTACCAAAGCTTTCATATTACCAGAAGACATCCGCGAATGTCCTTGTGCATGATAACGAAAGGAGCACCTACATTCAATTCCGGTTTAGGTCGCGTGCGGCGAAATAAAATTGAGTAATTTAATAAATGTTCTATTTTACATGAGATGGCTCTCAGGACTAACACGAGGAATTGGAAAGGGAACAAAGTGTTTTGTTGTATGCATTTCGCACGTGCATAAAGCTCACTATTATTTTTTAAAGCACCATAGATTGTATGTGGGTATGTGAATATGTGTATTTATGACATACGTCTGAATGTGTTATCTGTTGTTTGTGTCTTTTAGATAGATACTTCTAGATTGGTCGGCCATCTCATCTGCAAAAATGACAATCTATGTGCGCGTTTTCGAACTCTCTCGTGTTTACAGAAGTGTGTCTCTCTTAGTGTTCTTTTACTCTTTTCTGCGATTTCCTTTATTCTTATGTAGAACTTCGCAAATATTTGTAATATTTTACTGTCTAAATGTCTGTTTTTTTCGTTCTTTCTGTCTCCCTTTCCCTACTAAGAAGAGCAGCCGGCGTCCTTAAAGGCTCCAAGCTCTCCTTGAATTACATATAAAAGAATTACGCATATTTCACGCACTGTGGGATTCGATGTAAGCGAAGCTTTCTATGCTGTTTGCTTTGAAGTACTATCATTAGAGGTGATGTTGACGGCTAGTGTTTAATTTCTTCAGGGTTCAGTCCAACACGCGATTGGGGAGTTGATGTTCAACGTTACCTTGCGTGCACCACTGCTGTTTGTCTGCGTAGTACGCAGAACAGGCAGGGGGACGTGCTTTCTTGGGGCGTTGTTGTGCGCCATACTTTATCATCTCTAAGAGGGTTGAGCATATTCATTGCTTCGCATGGCACGTCGCATCGTGGCAGAAGTATTAAGCTTTATTTGAATTATGGGAGTGTACGTGCCAAAACTACAAGTGGCTTACAAGGCACGCCGTAGTGGCGGACTCCGGGTTACATTGTCTACGTGGTTGTTCTTTAAGGTGTTCCTAAATCTAAGTGCAGCAGTGTTTTTTTTCTTTTTTCGCCCCCGTCGAAATGTGGCTCCCGCGGTCGGAATCACACCCGTGACCTCGATTAATGCCATAGCCGCAAAGCTACTGCGGCGGGCACAGAGGTGTTGATTTGACGTGTGACCGCTTCCGTAGTGTCGCCTATATCCTACGGTGGGTTTTAATACGGCTCGGCGACAAATTTGCATGACCTTTATTTCTCATAAATAGCATAAAAATACTGTAGCGTACCTTGAGTTTAACTTTATCCCATTGGCACGCTCAACTGCCATCATGTCCTCACGTCGCCTTTTCCCTAACCGCCTCCCCCACCCCTCCGTTTTCGGTATATGGGAACTCCGACCGAAGAGCGGTAAGGATGTCATTCACTTGTCTCGCGACTGCGTCGGTTCTACCCATCCTCCGCCTCCTCTTCCCCCTCCTCTCTACCGTCCTACCTAGCTTCCCTTCCCTCCGGACTTGCACGTTAGTAGAAAGGTCAGCGCTGCAATTTCTGCAATGCCTTTGCGGGGGGTCACGGATAACTACAGCTTTCAAGAGGCTAATGTGCTGACGCCCAGGGATCTCCAGAGGACATTCTGGAACATTCGACGCGGTGCAAAGGTACAAACGAGTTTCTCGGGTTGCCTTTCCTCTCTGCCGCGCTCCTGCTATATATACACATGCTCTGAACCACCTGCAACCACCCCAATTCCCTGCAAGAATCACGGATAGGCTCCAACGCTGCGAGACGGTCCACTAGCCCGTGCCCCGGTCGGATCTACCCCTCGTAGCTCGGCACTTCTTCCTAATGAAGATTCTTTCCCCTTGCTGCCTCGTCTACCGAACAGTTCCACCTTAGGTGATTGGCTGTTGCTCGCACGGCTTGTTTGAAATTGTGGCAGGCATGGCCGCTGTTTGGGGCGCCATGTGCGTCGTCGTCAGCGTAAGCATCTTGCTGACTTGCCTCGGCTCTCAAACTATTTATAGCATCGAACTCTAGATAAATGGACAAGCACTATGCAGAAATCACAGAAGGTGTGAACGATATGATTAAAATTAATAATGAAGCATTGTATTTGTAAATGTTTCTTTTTTTATGCCTCAGTAGGTAGCGATGTCCACTGTAGAAGGAAACTCAGGAATGTACTAGCAAAAAGAGGAATGAGCTGAATTTCAAGGTTTTCAAGGTTTATAAAACATGTAGATATTAGTCTAAGGATTGAACTACAAGTTCTTAAGATCGTTTAGTGTAGCGTTTCCTGTTCCTTCCCATTCCTGACGACACTGGGTCGTATATTCCAGGCAATGAGCTTTCCCCTTCTCACCCGCGTGAAGGTATCGGATTGAATCACGGTCGATGCGGAAATAGGAAAGAAAATTGACGACTTCCGGATTTTAGGCCAGTTTAAAAGTTGTCAGAGTTCCACGGACAGCTAAAGAGACGAACGATATTCTATTCTAAGCATGATTGAGCACGTGTATTTTCTTGAAGCAGGAGACCTAAAACTAAAGATTCTATTTTGTTCATATTTTGCATGAGACCAAATCAACAAGAAAAGAATATTATTTAGTATTCGCGATCTTAAAGAAGTCGAGTTTCATAACTAACCATGGTATCACCAGGTGTCCAGACAATTTGACTGTGCCTTATAACAGCATTCCGAAACGACGTTGAGCGCACAATGACGAACGCGCAAGTAGACACAACTAACATAAGTATAATACTCAGAGCGTCCCATCACGTAAGCGTTCAGGCATATCATATATATATATATATATATATATATATATATATATATATATATATATATATATATATATATATATATATATATAATGTGTTTGTGTATGTGTTTGTGTGTGTGTGTATGATATGAACGAGAAGAAAGGAATCCGAAGAGGCAGCTTGTTACTAGTCGTATCCTAAGACACGAACAAACAATGCCAATATGGACAGCATAGACGAAATTGCCCGTAGTTTTTCGTTGAATTAAAGAAATGATAAATAAATTGAAATGAAAGTGGATGAAAAAAATGTGACTGGCCGCAGTTGGAAAACGAACCCTAGTACTCGAATTACGCGTTCGCTGCTCTTACCATGTGAAGTAGTGTGGTGCCGTTTCCCATCAACTTTATAGGATATTTACGTTTATCTACTAGAATTAACCCCGGGAGTGTTAGTGAGCGCTACCAATCACGGCCTTGGCGACGGATGTGGAATATCCTTTCTGCCGGAGGCATGACGTCTATGTGAATGAAGGCAACTGGTCAATAAACACAAACATCCCCCAAAGCTGCTGGATTCGACACCTTCGCTATATAATCAACGAGAAGCAAAGAAGCCGAGGTGCCCGACGTTTATTAGTGATATGATAAGAAGCCAATAAACAATGACACCAAGGACAGCATTGGGAAATTACCTGTAGTTCTTAAGTGAATTAGAGAAATGATAAAGTTATGGAACCATACTAGTGATTTCCCGTATGCTGTCCTTGGTGTCGTTGTTTTTTTTTTTTGGCTTCTTACGACATGACCAGTAAAACGAATAAAGTATTCACAAGTGCTTGCATTATCTTATATTCGCACTTTCCTTATCTTCCTTTTGAATTATTAAAAACTATTGTTTAGCGCTTATTCGCATTATTTAATCGTTTTAATGGCCTCCGCGTATTTATCTATTCTTCCTTTAGAACTGTAAAATGTAATGCTGCTCTTAGGTAATTTTACGAAAGGAAGTTATACGTTTATTTTTACAGTAACACCTATAGCGATTACATTGTTTAATTAATTGCTGCTAAACCAATTATAGCAATCACAAGCTGTATCGCGGCGTTTTCCAGAAGACGTCATGAATCTCGAACCGTATCAGTGAGCGTGTGTTCAAAACAGCTCGAGGTCCTCGCATTTTCAGACTCGCTAAAGCTTCACTCCGGCAAGCCATTACGACTCCTATAGTGATCGCCATTAGGCCTCTGGTAACGTGAACTTGAGGCTCTCGGTCGCCAAGCGCAAAGGAGAAGCGCTGTTTGCTGCATCGAATGCCTGAAAAGGAGTTCCGTGCAATGCTCTAAGAACGTTACATCTTGTATTCTTTTGGTGTTTGGCATCTTTGCATAGTGCTGGCATCTGCCGCCCGGAAGTGAACGAATTAATAACTCGCTACAAAAGTAAAAAGTGCTGCGAGGAAATGGAGCAGCCCTCGGGCTCCTTCATTAAACGCCAGGAAATGAGGAGGAAGCACCGACGTGTAATGATCCGCTCGTTGCCATCAAATGTCGCCTCTACCGCTTCGAGAGTGAGGAGTCTTCGACAGCTGGAGTGTGATGACTTGAGTCTGTGGAACGAAACAAAAAGAACTTGGCTTAGCTTGTGACGTGCAGCTTGGTCGACCTCTCGTGTTTCTCCCTCAATTCACTCCTGCCATCACTCCTGCCAGATTTAGATACTGTCTCCTGACGCTAGCAGCACTTTGTGAGATGATATTGAAGCTTTTTTCTTGTATTTTTTAAACAATTTAAACAACGCCATAACGATCAAGGAAACAACCACATTGAGAAGCCGGCATTGACTAAAACCTTTAGCCTGATCCGCTCGCTTGCGCTATCAGCGGACGCAGCACCTGACTAGGCAAGTTTCGGTGCTCTGCGCGCTCATAATTATGTTTCTTTATTTGGTGTCCCTTCTTTTTCTGGTCATTCTTTTTTTATATTTAGCTAGTAGGGTACAGGTGGAGTAAGAATGTAACATCGGAGGTCCTCGTGATGTAACATCGAAGAAAGATCTGTTGTAAGGGCCTCCTAACAGGAAACAAATAAAGGTTAACAAAACTGGGGTGTGCGGTAGCAGCCTAACACCTTAGAAAGGGCTTGTTAGTAAACACCAAGGAGACAATAATATGCTCAAAAAAAAAAGTGTGTGGTGGAATGTGAAACAAGCCATCCAGAGAATTATCACTTCCCCCAACGAGAAAAACAAAGAAACACAGGAAAATCCAAAACAGTATTTATCAAAATTAATATTTACTATGCTCAAGAAACAATACTGTGAGTTCCGTAATATGTTTATATAATATTCGTTGGCTTCGCGATTCCAATACTTCGGTGCACTGCGTGTCCTAATGTCATATGCATGGAATTACACACTGATATGCTTGAAAATGTGACAGTAAAGTTCTGACAATTAGTTTGAATATAAGGAAGCAGATGACAATATTCTGAAAATCACGGGCTCTTAATTTAATTACGACAGACTAATTCACAGAGACGACTGCTACCTTGATGTTTTGACCCAGGCTAAACCCTAACCTGAATGCTTCTTTTTAAAGCGAATAATTTCTTTTGTGGTTTCGCGGTCAGTGGCGGTTCGTTTGTGGCTGGTGGCCCGGCTTTCACCGTAGACGCAAAGGTCCCGACGTAAAGGGCCAACGTACTCACTCGCACCACCGAGTTGCGCGGCGTGTTTTTCACCTAACACCAACAATAAATATATCAGATATGATCACATTAGATGTGAGTGTAGTTATCATAAACTTTTGAGATCTAGACCTGGCATTTGCGACGACAAAAATAAATATTTTGCCAAAATTTAATAAACGTCCAGGACTGTTGCGGAGATTGTGAACATAGGCACGGGCGACAATGCAAGGGACATGCGTTCATGACATCGTCTGTCCGGCGTAAGATAGTCGTGCATACAAGCATGCTGTCACTCGAGAGCTTTGGAGTATGTGAAGGTATAGATGTTCTAGTAGAATACTGAGGCAGTGCAACCCTCCTCTTCTCTCTCCGCCCTCTCCCCATATGGCAGCTGCAAAAGAGATCTGTGGTACAGTTACATATGTACTAGTTAACGGCTCTGTTGTGTGCGGGAATACGTAATGAAACAACAAACACTATCTAAATCTTCTCAATGGAACAAACGCCTTCAAGCGTGCGTCACTCCTGTAATAAAGCGCAGAGCCTTCTAGGCGGTTCCCCTATTTACTTGCATTGAAATTCTTCGTCGATGGTTTATGTACAGTTTCTTCTTCTTTCTTTCTTTTTTGTTTTGTTTTGTAGCAAGAAAATGCTTTCGCATTGTTACCGCAGGTATTCGCACATTATGGAGTTATGGAGACTAATGCGGCGCACATTCTTCGACCTGAGTCAATTGTCCCGGAGTAGCGAGACACACATTCGGCTTTCATCTGTAGTGCTTAGTACGCATTTATTCCTGGGGCTAGCTTTAAAGAGCGAATATTTTGTGCACCATTAAGAAGGGCAATTTTTTGTGCTATAATGAAAATGGAATTCTGTGCAAAAGGAAGACTGGCATTCATCTGAAAACTGCCGCAGAATATCTTTCTTATAGTTCTAGTTTTTGTAGGTTTTTCCCTCAAGTGTTCACTGAGTTCGAACGCTACAGTTCAACGCTCTGTTCCTGGAAAAAAGAAATATTGTGCGTCCGCCATTGCCCTCTTTTTTAGTTTAAACAACGAGCATGTTAAACAACACACCAATTTGTTCACCTTCACTGCAATGAGAATGTGTTACAACGCGAGAAACCCGCCCTGACGGCTTAGCAGCTACGGCTGTGCGCTGCTAAGCACGAGGTAGTGGGAGGAGATTTCCGGCCGCGACGGTAAAATTTCGGTGGGGGTGAAATGAAAAAACGCCCGTATCCCGTGTATTGGGGCACGTTAAAAATCGCCTGGTGGTCGAAGTTAATCCGGAGTCCTCCCACTACGGCGTTCCTCGTAATCAACTCGTGGTTTTAGCACGTTAAGCTCTAGAATTCAGTTCAGTATAAGCCCACACGAACATAAAAGAAGAGAAGAAAGCAACAAAATGAGGACACTAACCGGACAGAGACCGGCGAAACGTAATACTACTCCCGTCTGCCTTTATTCTGAATCCGCCATTAGCCTTCCGCATAGGTCAAAATGTATCGTGCTCCGCCGAAATAGGGGTGACGCCCGCTGTCGCACCTTCAGCGATCCTTTGAAACAAAGCATGCTTAACCGACAGACGTGCAGCTGTGGAGTGCTATTCACGCTTCGTCATTTACTCATGGCGACTAAATCAGCGTCACCTGAGACTGACGGACAAGCAATTATTTTCCGCATCATCGGCATTTCAACCGCCCAGAGCTTACAGGCGAGACGAGTGCCCGCCCGGACTACGACTGGACCTGGCGCCGAAGGTGATGCGTAAACAATGACAGCTCACTTCAAGACGACATCACCGCCCTCAGACTTCCACGAAGAACAGTCTCCCGATCGTGACAGATTGACCGTCACGAAGAGGTCACTAATTGATGTAAGGGGCCATTCTCGAGGACTCCCTTGCGAACGGCGCCAACATCAGGTTCACAGTTTGCCACGCCGTGATTGCCTCGTATGCGAGGGCGATTGTACAACGTTGGAGACCAGGGAGTCCGGCGAAAAGGTGGGACATTATGGGCGGGATATTGTGAACGGTTCAGCGTTTGTGATTGACTATGAAGAAGAATAGTTAAGTCCTTCGACGAGAAAAGGGGGAAATAAACGAGAAAAAAAGAAGTGGATGTACATCTGTATATAAACCTTTCTTCATCTCTTGAACGTCGCTTGGGACCTGTCTTTCCTGCGGCGCCTGGCACGGCACCATCCATGGAGCTTTCATGGATTCACGGACACCCCACTTCACAACACCGGCAATTTCGGCTGGGCCTGAGCCATTTCGACCTATCATGCAAAGCGAAAAGCGTATTTGGAATATAAATAGCCTGGAATAGTTTGCGTTATTCCTGTCAGGCTTCCCTTTCTTTATGATTGTGTTCCTTTTGGTCTTTCGGCCCCATCATCAACACCTTTCTCTTTCCTTTTATTAGAACACTGAGCAAGACCGGCCGCCATCTCGGCTTTGTTATCATAATATATATATATGTCCTTCATTCATGTTTGCGACGTCCACCGACGCTCCACAATGTCTTTTTTTTTTTTTAGTCTCCACAATGTGTTCGTCGCATGGGCGTGGAACTCGTTGGTTCCTGCATGTCTAGGCTCCAGACGTTGTGCGCTTTTCTTCTACTTCTTTTCGTTCTTAATATTTAAATATTAGTTTGTCTTAACCGATCCATAAATATTTTTGCGACAAAGCATTAGTTATAATTGCAGCAGTGTTAAGACAATGATTTAATTTGTGCAGGGCTAGAATAACGGGTGTGGTTTCCTCGGTCTATAATGGGTGTACAGTAAGGAAGCCAGACTCAAAAAGAACGACTAATCCCGAATAAAAGATGGGATACATACGTCAGCAGTTTTTTTTTCTTTCTTTTTTTGTGAGGTATCCGTCGCTACTACACTGTCCGTATACATAGGGTTTAAGTGTTTTTCGGATGTCAATGCTAATGTACGAGTATAATAACGTGGACTATAATTTCTATACATAAGCTTTTATTGCTTACTGGGAGAACATCGCATGTATCTACAGTATTTGTCAAAAGTATAGAGCGTATCAAGCGCCTTCACCATACATGTTTTCCGATAGTATGGTGCGGTTACCATGACGCTCCTGGCACTGCAGATAACGGATGATCAGCAAGACAGTTTATTTCGTTGCGCAGGGCGTTGGAGCTTGTGAAATACCACAGCAACTACCTTACAAAACCTGTATTCAACCTGATGGTCGCGATCAACCTATCCCGTGTACTTTTTTCCAGTGTACGTTTAAAGTATTAAGGAAAACTGGCACAATGGATATCTGGGCAGTGCAAACGCGAGGTCCTTGATTATAGGAAATTCAAGCACGCTCTCTTAAAGCCCCGTCTTGGATCGTCTGCAAGGATATTAGAGAGAGAGAGAGAGAGAGAGAGAGAGAGAGAAGTCAGAAAGGTCAACCAGACGAACATCCGATTTGCTACCCTACAGAAGGGGTAGGAGAAAGGGCGAATAGGAAGCGGAAAAAAGGGAGAGTGTGAACGCTGCATGCACGTGGGAGGATTGTACGTGTTCACAGGAGGATTGTAAACATTCGCTCAGGCCAGTGCGCTTCAAAAACTGTACCAGTGTACAGATACAGATAGCTTCTTGCGCCAGTGATGGATTGGCCACTGTCCGAGTATCTTTGACTCAGTAAAGGGTCGCAAGTCCAGCCCATATGAAGTTTTCCGGTGAGGGAGGCATTAGATTCAAATAGATTCAGTAACGACTCCACTGTTAATACAAGAGATCTCGCGAGCAGTGAACGAAGGCGCGCTTCCCGACACAACACCGCGCCAGCTGCAAACTTTTAGCCAAGTTCAGAGACAGAACAAGGGCTCAGTTTTCAAGAAGAATAAGAGACTGAAACTTCCACGCAGAAGAGAGCAGCGATTACGAAGCCCACAATGTAATGGTTGTAGTGTCAAAAACACGAGAAGGGCGCAAATGAAACAATGGACACCGCATGAGAAACGTTATACTTCTACAATTGCGAGAATGTTCGAACACTGTCGAAGTGGGACAGAGGCGCCCTAAAAAAGCAAAAACCCTGTACGTGCGCCGCAGGCGGAAAGGATAACGGCGAGACGGCGCGAGAATTCGCGGAGTGCACGCCAAAGAGCTCGGGTGGCGCCTAGCAGCCACAAAATGGGGCCACGCGGCGAAGTCACGGCGCCACCGAGGCGGTGGCGGGAGTGGCGGTGGCGGCGGCTTCCATCATCAAATTACTTCTCAGGAATTTCCGCTGATGCTCCAAGGCAGCGTTAAGGGAGGCGTCTTCCCTGTACGGCCTTCTTTCCCGCACGCTGTGTCGCGAGAACGTGAAGGTGCTGCCTAATGACTTCTACTTCGCTTTCGAATGTTCGTCCGCAGCCTTTCTTTTTTTCTTCTTTTTTCCTTTTTTTTTTGTATGGCCGTCAGGCTACCCGTCCATCGCCCTCGTTTGCTTGGAGTTAGCCACAGTCTCCGTCCCTTGTGAATTCGTAAGAGGCCGCTGTGCTGCGAAGATTTGGAATCACCTTATGTGACAACTGTCCTGGAAACTTTAGCTTTCAGTGAAAGTGCTCAGAATGAGGCATTAAGGACAGCAGCTGGCCAAACGGCTTGTACTGCATAAAGTGGCAATACGTATATAGTGTGCTTCACAGCAGTTATATCTTAATCGCAGAAACTTATCGAGGCAAGCAAGGGATCACAACGAGCAAATAGAGCATAGTTGCAGCAAGTGGCGGATGACTCCCCCAATGGGCAAGCACTTTGGCAGGCAGAAGTAATAATTTGACTGAATGACAAAGCGAATATAACTGCGGGAGCATTGGGGAATGCGATGGCAACAGATCGCATTTCCGTCTGGCAAGTGCGGAAGCGTCCGGCTTTGCAACACACGACCACCCATGGGTGATGAGCCTATAGGGATGCCGTAAAACGGGATAGTGTAATAGATGGTGCATGAACGAAATGAACACAAGCGCTTGTAAGTATCCACTAGTTTGATACAATCACCGTGGCCTTTGTGAAGATAGAACGTTACTTGACATTTCCAATAGGTGTCGTTAGTATATATCAGCTCACCTACGCAGTGCATAAAAGCTTATTTTGTTGGTACCCGTAGGTGCAGCGCACACTTGCCTTGAGTTGCGCAAGGCACTGTTCTCTTTAAAAAATACGGACCCCCTGCACATTGTGCGGCGTATTTGTTTTACTCGGGCACGTTGTCGGGGAACTTGTGAAGCGTGGCTATACTTATCTTTACTGTCGAAGAACCTCAGACGAGATAAGGCGCGTGGCCGTTCAGTCTGCGCACTATATATCAGGACGGCTGCCGCACGGATCTGCGATTTGCCGTTCGTAAGCTTGGAAGAAAAATCATTTCTTTGGTGGCCGTATCAACGAAGGAAACGCGATCTACAATAGGGAATGGGTTGCCGACGCGACTGTGAAATGAGGTCGTCAATCCAGCATATGTGAGCGCTGCCTTCCCCAGACAAGTCTGACGGTGCCTGGCTATGAGTTCGGTCGCTATTTTTATGTGGTGCTCTGAGTTTTCTGGTTTTTTCGACATTTACGGTTACCATTCACGACGATTCACCCGTCTTTGTAGCAATTGCTACAAACGGGTGGATGTCTGATTTTCCCTTCATTAATTACTTACTTCCACTTTGCGGGCTTCCACCAAACTATTATCTCAAACTCTTGCCTTTGCTTCGAGTTGACAAATTTGACTTCGCCCTGCCATCTGCTAGCCGCCTGGTTAGCTCAGATGGTAGAGTGGCTGCCCCTGAAAAGCGGTGGTCCCGGGTTCGAGTCTCGGACCAGGACGACTTTTTCTTCAACTGCAAGGCCTTTCTTTCGAGGAATTCGTATGGGTTTCCTTTGCAGCAACTGCTACGAACGGGTAGATCTCTCATTTTCCCTTCATTAATTACTTCTTTCCATCTTGCGTATTTCCGCATAAATATTGCCTCAATGTTCTCTCATAATGAGATCATGGCTTTGGTACGTCAAACTTCGGAATTTAAATAATTTAATTTTAATAGCCGCCTCGGATGCATATCTTGCAGCATCACAAGTTTCATTTTCGCCTTCAGTGGTTTCTAAAGAGCGCTTTACCATAGGCGGCCGCCTAATGTGTGCAGAAACAAAAGTGTCAGTTTCAAATAATAAGCGATCCCATCGCTGATTTCTCGAATCGTGAATTTTGTGACAGTGAATGAGTGAAGTGATTATTTATGATATCGAAAGTGAATTCCACATGCGAATGAAACAAAAAAACACTGAAATATTACACGGGAAGGTGACAAGAGGCATCGACGACGTCAGGGAAAAGGTGCTGTTTCATGTCCCGTTAGTTTTCGTGTATCACCAATATTTAAGAGGTCTCTACACACTCGCACTCGTCAATGGGACGAAAAACACAACCAGGAAGTCGCCGACAGTTGGAGACTCAACACACACACGCCACTATATAGTGCGCAACAAAAACACGTGAATAAAATATAGCAACAGTCCATATCAGCTTGGACAAAGCAGGATGGTGTGTCCCTTCCCCGATTTGCCACCCTGCGTACAAATGGCGTGCTGGTCGAGAATCTCAGCTGTTGCATATTCTGTTACTTTGTTGTTTGTTCCAGACATCTATATTGCCTGCAGTATAAACGAAAAGACTAAAGAACGGCGATGTACCCAGAAGAAACGCTGTAATTCGTGAGTTTATAACAAATTATGCTTGCGTATTCTTGCACACTCATGGGAGGACAGTGGAATCATTTCATGGTTCTTTCTTACTCTTACCCGCCCTGTAACTCCCTGTCCAATCTTTGTAAACTTCAGCTATAATAGTCGATCCTCTGTACTCGGAGAAATAAGTTAATTAAATATCCGTGATAAAAGATTTCTTGAAACATCCGCGCGAATATTCTTCTCGGGCAATCACAGGCAAGGGCAAGCGACAAAAACAGTTTCAATCCCTAATTAATTCTGACGACGGGGATACTTTCTTGGTTTCCTCAAGGGAGCCAAGTTCAGACTGGGGAGATTGCTTGAAACGTTTCTACGTGCGCTTATCGGGATAATTACAGACGCACTCCTGGTCGTTTTTCTTTGACGAAGTCATGCACAAGACGCTTTTTCAGAATCTAGGAAGTAAGATTGAGCTGTATTTTTCATTTATACAGCCTTCCGACTTTTGAAAGCAGCCGCACCCTTAAGGAAGTTCAGAGAACAAGAACGAAACGTAATTTAACCATGACAACTTGCGCAAAAAAAAATTAAAATGGCTTTCAGAACATGTGTACGTTTATTAAAAGACTAAAAGTCAAATGCATCGTGAAAAACTAAGATAATGATGCGCGAATTTTAAGCCTGGAGGACTGTACATTTACCGCTGTGTGCCCAAGTATTACCGATCCGATACAAGTTTGCACTGACACTCTTTCTAAAGAAAACCACAGACACCACGTGGAAAGTTATTACCTACAAGCTTCTATTATTAGCTTCTGCAGTGCTCTTCAATCAAAGCTATAACGAAGCTTGCGTCGTATGTCAAAAGATACCAAACCTGGCATTTGACAATATGAGCACGGGGATGACGCATGAAAACGGTAAAAGTACATCAAAACATTAGGCTTAGATGTTTTTAAATGGTCAGAACAAGCTGTCACATGTATTCATGCCCTGAACACCGCTGAGTAAAAAAAAACACCTTGACGATTCGCTGGTCTCCATAAATAACGTCTATGTAGGCTTCACAAAGTTAAACAAGGCTGTGGCGTATATTAAATCTTTACCTTGAAAGCTGCAGAGCAAGAAAGAGAAAGCTGGGGGGGTACGCGTGAGTCGCTCAATCTTTCGCACTGTATTCAGTGGTGTAATAAGCCAAACTTTAAAAAAAACACAAACTAACATTTTAACAAAAAAACCGCGATAATATGTAATCATTCTGTTTTTGTACTTGAATAGTATCACAGAGGGTGCTACCCGTTAGGTCATTTGGCTCCTTCATAATGAGTGGAAAATTTTAAACGAATTCTATTTCATACAGTAAAGGCAGCAGACATTTGATCTCTAATAATACAGTCTAAATTATACCACACACATGAGCTGCACATAAATTTCCCGGAAAATTATGCCGAACAGAAAACGGTGCAGAACACTAATAAATTATAAAGAACAATAACAGCGATAGATTCTCCGTCTTTTCAAAGCCGGGCAGTGTCAATCCAACATTGATAATAATGTTACACACAAGATGGGAAGTAGTTCAAATGACAGGTGTCGTTAGCATGACGTTTATTGAAAGTCGCAGCGTACGATGTCATCGTTGATGGCTTGCAAAGCAAGGTTGGCTCACTCTTTATGAAGCATGTGCTGGTGACTGGCTGACATGCTGCCCCAGTATTGCGCCAAATAAAGTTCTTTCCCACAATTTTAGTTCGGCTTGCGAGAACGTCCGAAGGCCTTCGTGCTGAACGCATCAAAGTTGCCTCACGTCGTGCCCAGCTTGTCACCGGACGTCTCAACTACACTATAACCAACGAGACAAGGCAGCTTCGAAACGCTGTGATTCAAACAAGGTGATCTTCGCGGGCATATTGGCCTAATGAAATTATGGAATATTTATAGTTGGTTCACAATTTTTATGGCTATATACAATAGACATAAAAACATAGAATACCCTTGACATACAAACCATGAGCAAAAAAAAATTTGGTGTGAACAAACGTTTTTTATTGCTCATGCGTCCGCTCACTTCAGAGCATTATATGTCCTTTTGTTTTCAAACATCCTCGTAAAGATGCATAATCTTCTATTTCAACAGTTTCAATAGAAGTTGGCCCTGCAAGAGAAATACTGTATGTTTTACTTAATCTTCTACCAAAGTTTTTATTCATACTGTCTTAGTAGGGGCAGCTGTAGCGGCAATAATTATTATGACTGTTATATGCCCCTGTTCATAGGATAGCTTGCGTTCCAATGCTGGCTTTCACGTAAGGATTTAGTGTACATAGAAAGGGAGATTTTATTGAAAAGAAATACAGTTAAAATTATCATTCAGTGTCTGTGCGTGTTCTGCACAAAGATAAATCACCGCCGCTTGTCCCAGTAAAAGGAAGCCCAAATGCTGTGATGTTCACTCGGATGCGTTTTTCCATTCCAAACGGCCAGATCCTAACTGAACAGTGGTTTAGTAACAAAGGGTATTTAAACACAGGCAAAATAGCGACAAAAAAGGATGTTCCGAAGAGTAAGAACGTACCGAAGGCGACATGCTGAATGCGCTTGTAGGATGAACGATCACGTCGCTCCTTGACGTTTGGTGAATTACGTGAAAAGATGGATGACACGAACGCTGCTGCATGGGCATAGAATGCAGCAAACGTACAGAAAAAAAGAGCACACGTAGAAAGTGCTTCCTTTCGGAAAGCAATCGCGCGTTGGCCAACTGCTCCTGTTGCAAGCAGAACGTTGCGCAGCCAGTGCATGGCAGACGCGTACTTGCCGACAGCTCGTTAGCCGCGAAGCAATCCTTTCACTTCGCGCTCATCTCTGGATCCAGGCACTGCTTGCGCCACTCGTAAGAAAGATTTTCTTTGCGGCCATATATTACACTTGGTATACCCTTGACGTGCTTAAGGAATTTTCTTCTCAAGTCTAGCTGTCAAGCAGAGATCTTATTCGACATCTCTGCAAAGTTTTGTTTGTTTCGCCACATTCTTTCTTGGCGTCTTCTTTCTGTCCAACTCTACTTGTCAACAGCAGCCTAAAGATGCATAAGGAAAGGACGTTAGAAGATGCATTGAAGACCAATTCCTCTCTCCCAATGACTTTGCTTCTCAGCTAATTGTTCGTTTCTTTTTTTTTTTTTCAGAAAGCGTCAAACTCCAAACTCACTTCAATTTTACGAATGCCGGTAGTGCCGTTCAAATAACGGGGGACATAAATAAAGAGCAGCTGTGGGCAGTCGGGATTTACAAAATGTGGTCGTGGTGGTGGTGCTGCAACATGAGATGTTAGCCTGGCTTGCGAAACATCTTATACGTCAACACGCGAACTCCTGCTTTGCCAGAGCTCATGCGCTGTCGATTCTGGAAGAAAAAGTGGCAGAAATTTGGCGAACCACTGAAATTTGGCGAATCAGCTCTGCGGTAGTAAAGCTATAGCATGGCATACCAAGGCAACGATTGCATCTTGCGTATTCCTGCAGGTGAAGATAATGGCCAGGAAGTGGCACGTGATTAATAGCATTATAGAACGAAGAAAGCCTAACGCTTGCAGGCCTGTGGTTGCAAGCATTTCTGAATGAGATCGCAAGGAAACTTTAAGCCCATGTACAAATACCTCTCTGGTACATGTGGCCAATATTGGGGGCAGGACTAAACTTACGCTGCAGTCCTCTGTTCATCTGTTCCTAAGCATAGATGATGTCCAGGACGCGATTCGTAGCCGGCTTAGACAAGCCACTTTTGCCGCCGCGGCTTACATTGAAGACAGCTGAAATAGTTACAATGACGGAGCGCGTTGGGCTCCCTCACCAACGGCGTATTTCGCGACCGGACGCAATAGGAACTGACGATCGTAACTCAACCTCGCGTCTGAATTGGAGGAAAGTGGGGGAGGCAGCCTGGGGAGAAGGGGGAGGGGCGGCGTCTACTCCGCCATCAATTGCGCACTTTGCGCGGCGGCACGCGGTATCTTCGGATTATTTCTGTCTCATGATCCGGATCCGCAGTCACTACCTGCCCTAAGTAGATGTATTCCCTTACGACTTCCAGTGCCTCGCTGCCTATTGTAAACTGCTGTTCTCTTCCGAGACTGTTAAACATTACTTTAGTTTTCTGCAGATTAATTTTTAGACCCACTCTTCTGCTTTGCCTTTCCAGGTCAGTGAGCATGCATTGCAGTTGGTCCCCTGAGTTACTAAGCAAGGCAATATCATCAGCGAATCGCAAGTTACTAAGGTATTCTCCATTAACTTTTATCCCCATTTCTTCCCAATCCAGGTCCCAATCCAGGGTGCATTTGGCAGGCGTTCTCAGATCATGAACAGCAGGTTGCCATTATCCCTCAAGAGAAAAGTGAATAATAGCTGTGTCTTACCAGTACTCACCTACGGGGCAGAAACCTGGAGGCTTACGAAAAGGGTTCTACTCAAATTGAGGACGACGCAACGAGCTATGGAAAGTAGAATGATAGGTGTAACGTTAAGGGATAAGAAAAGAGCAGATTGGGTGAGGGAACAAACGCGAGTTAATGACATCTTAGTTGAAATCAAGAAAAAGAAATGGGCATGGGCAGGAGATGTAATGAGGAGGGAAGATAACCGATGGTCATTAAGGGTTACGGACTGGATTCCAAGGGAAGGGAAGCGTAGCAGGGGACGGCAGAAAGTTAGGTGGGCGGATGAGATTAAGAAGTTTGCAGGGACGGCATGGCCACAATTATTACGTGACCGGGGTTGTTGGAGAAATATGGGAGAGGCCTTTGCCCTGCAGTGGGCGTAACCAGGCTGATGATGATGACGCGGTATCTTGAAAACGATCTGCAGACAGCGCATACCTTTTTTTATACGCCTTTATTTCTGCGTTTAATAGGTGAAGCCTCGCGGCAGGAAAGGGGTGCTCTATGGGGGAGGGAACCGGTGCCCTCTTCCTCGAGGTGGAGTGGTCCCGAGGTCGGCTCTGCAAAGAGGCGGCCAGGCCCTTCCTTGTCCTTTTGTGCGTGCTGTTTTATCGCCGCTGTTTGCGTTGAAGCGATAGGCAGCACGAACGTCACTTCGCTCGCTAAATTAAATTATGGGGTTTTACATGCCAAAACCACTCTCTTATTATGAGGCACACCGTAATGGGGGACTCCGGAAAGTTGGACCACCTTGGTTTTTTTAACGTGCACCTAAATCTAAGTGCACGGGTATTTTCGCATTTCGCCCCCATCGAAATGCGGCCGCCGTGGCCGCGCTTCGATCTAACGACATCGCGCTTAGCAGCCCAATGCCATAGCCACTGAGCAACCACGGCGGGTCACTTCGCTCACTGTGGCTGGCGCGCTCGCTCACGCCAGTGTTTTGACAGCGAGTGCCCGCCGTCATCGAGTTGATGTTTGCCTGTGGGCGCTGAAACCGTGCTTGTTAATTAAGCTAGTATGTGAACGTTTTCAAGATTATACGGCGATAAAACTATTATCCTTACTTCGTATAACGGGCTACTAATTTGCTATATTAATCGATGCTTCGCGTTTTGGACGAAACTGCAACTTGTTTTGTTGTTTATTCAGCAACCACCGAATTTAAGCTATGGAGGAGATTAAATAGGTCGCGATGTTCTGTGGAACTAAAGATCATGACCACTGCGCCACCTAGTTGGATCCCTTAGGTTCTAGGGCTTCCTCGAAAGAATTCGGTGCAACGGCCAAGCGACCGCTCTCTTCGCGTTGCAGTCTTCAATAGCATGCAGTTAATCATAGCGGGTCCCGGACGCTGCAGTAGCTTGGGTCTCCATTGTTTGCGCGTGCACAGCCGCCATTATGCGGGTGTGTGTACTTTGCGATTAGAGAGGCGCTATAGCGAGCCGGCTGTAGCGCTTAGGGCATTAGTCCACGCTGCCTTCTGTGCGCGCGATAAATACACTTTGATTCATCGTCATTGCACGTGATGATTTACGGGCCACGTGCCTCCGCAAATTCTAGGCAGGCTGCCAGTAAGGTGGTGTTAGATGCTGTGTGTCATCGCCTGGGTTTTACTTCATTCATTGTTTCTCCATCATTCTCGCGCCTATTTGCACAGAACAAAAAAAAAAGAAAACGAATCAGCCACATTTTTTTTACAACTCCACCGCGCCTTAATACATTGTGGTCATTATACACCGTTAATCACAAACTGAAACGTAGAACTGTTGCAACAATTTTAACAGCTAGCGGACGCTGTGAACATTTAAAAAATATCCAAACCCTATTTATATCAAGCAAATAGAACATCGCTGTTAAAAAAAGAAAGACGAAGAATGATAAAGAGATTCCCGGTTGATAACGTCGCATTGCAATTTGAATATACGAGAAAACATAATTCTGTTACGTGGAAACTCAAAACACAAACCCCTTTTCCACATTTATACCATGCATAGAATGGCCATGACCTCCGAGATATGCGCGCGCCGGCGCGCGCAAATCTCAACAGCCATAAAGCTGTGCGCCCGATTCCTTGCAACATCTCCAGATGGCACTCGGCTTCACCACGCCTTAAATTATGCAATTAGGCAGTTAAGGTAAACCTGCAAGCATGGGCAGAGAATAATTACATTTTGGGAGCACTTCAGAATGGTTTCAGAATAGGTAGGCGTCTGGATAACTTATTTGTCTTAGTCAGTGTATTGAAATATATTTGTGGGATATTTTGGAAGGGGAATGCTTAGGCGACGATTGTCTACAGCTCTTGAGAGAGCTCTACCTAGAAAACACCGTTTGCGTTGAATGGGAAGGGATGAGGAGCGAGGAGAAAGTTGATATCAACAAGAGATTGAGGCAGAGGTGCCCTTTATCCCCACTGTTGTTTATGATATACATGGTGAGGTTGAAGAGGGAGCTAGAAGGAAGTAATATCTGGTTTACGCTCTCATACAGAAAGGCGAGTGCCGTGGTAGAGTAGCAGCTTCCAGGTTTGTTTTATGCGGACGACGTTGTGTTGCTAGCTAACAAGCAAAGTGATATACAACGTCTGGCTAATATCTGTGGACAGGAAAGTGAGAATTTAGGCGTGAAATTTAGCGTTCGAAAATCAGGTGTTATGGCATTCAATGAAAACAGCGGACAGACAGCGTCCATTCAGGGCCAGGGAATACCTGGTGTAAAAGAATATAAATATCTAGTACTATGGATAAACGAAGGCGATATATGGAAACACAGGAAAAAAACGATAAAAGCAAGGGAGAATAGAAACGTGGCCATAATGAAACACAGAGCGCTATGGCGATACATGAGGTACGAAGTACTCCGGGGTATGTGGAAAGGTTAGAGGTCTTACATTTTGAAATGCGGTTGTTTGCTTAGAATCAGGGGTGCAATCAGGCCTCGATGGCAGCCCAAGGTCAGCGAGACATCTCGCATTGGGCGCTTACGGGAAGACTACAAATGAAGCTGTGCAGGGTGATATGGGCTGGACTAGTTTTGAAGTGAGAGAAGCTCAAAGTAAAATTGATTATGAAGAATGACTGAGGAATATTTTTTTCATTTTATTTAAACTGTCCTTACAGACCTCGTATGAGACATTGGGTAAGCGGGGTGTTACAGAAGGATTAAAATAGTATATAGGACATACAACAAAAGATAATAGACATATATTATTAATAGACAGTGGAAAAATATATACACATCTTATACAAGCAATAATGCATTGTACAAAAATAACCGGGTCGGTAATGTACATGTTAGAAAAAAGACAAACGCTATAGTTTTTTCGATAAACAATGTAAAAAATGTAGCCACTCCAGTACATAATAATTAATACTAAAAAATACAAGAATAATAAGTGGAATGATCAGGTCATAAGCAAAAAAGCACAACAAGTAGAACAGAGAAGAAAGTGCATCATGCATTTTGTTGAAGTTAGGCGCTGGAATATTAACAGATGAGCTGGCGGCATTCATCGGGATTATATTCGGAGACGATGAAATCAGGAAGAGCGTTCCACAATCGAATGCCACGAGGAAGCACCGACTAACTGAATGCATGAGTGTTCCCGTAGGTGCACGTGAAGCTGAGCCGATTATATAATCTTCTAGATGTGCAAGGTGCGACTTGAAGCCGTAAAGAAGATTTCCTAACCATATGAACGCACTTGTGAAATAATGATATGTGCGCGAAATCAAGTCGAGTACTTAGTGGCCGAAGTGAAATATCAAGTTTTATTTGTGAGATGCTTGAATTGTAGGTGTAGTTACGTGAGATAAACCTGGCGGCCCTACTTTGAACTGATTCTAATAAGCTAATCAGGTTGTTATGCTGGAGTGACCAGATTGGAGAGGAAAACTCGAGCTGGGGGCGAACAAACGTCTGATAAGCTAGCTTGCGGATGTTGGAGGGCGAATTACGTAGGTTTCGGCGTAAGTACCCTAGTGATTTTGAAGCATTAGCGCATATAGTAGTAATGTGATTGGCCCAGGAAAGGCTTGGTGCGAGATTAATGCCTAAGTATATGTAGGAAGTTGTAGAAATTGCCTTGTTATTTACGTTATATTGGAAATTAGAGGTTGAGTGTTTATGAGGGAAGGACATTACTTTGCATTTATATGAATTAAGAGCCATTAACCAAGTGTTACACCAATCCAAAATAAGCTGAAGGTTGTTTTGAAGAATGAGGTGGTCATCGGGGCTGGTTATAGGGCGACAAATGATGCAGTCGTCTGCGAATATTCGCACTCGGGATGCTAAGTTATTAGAAAGATCGTTCATGTATATTAAGAATAGTAGTGGCCCAAGAACGCTACCTTGTGGCATGCCGGAAGTGACATAGGAGAGGGGTGAAGAAAGATTGTTAACAATTATAAATTGTTAGCGATTAGAAAGAAATTTCCTTGAGCCAAGTTAGTGTCAGTGAATCCAATATTAGTGCATTTAACTTTGAAATCAGGCGACAATGTTTTACGCGATCCAACGCCTTGGAAAAGTCAAGGAATATGATATCAATCTGTACATTATAGCCCATGTCTAAATGCAGGTCAGTCGTGAACTCCAAAAGCTGTGTCTCACATGACAAACCCTTCCTAAACCCGTGCTGATTAGTGAAAAAAAAGTTGTTTGATTCCAGATGGTTGTATATGTGAGAACCCAGGTAGCACACAAAGTCTTGAAAACGTCGTATTAAGGGATTCAACGTCTGAAACGGATTTTTGACCAAAATCGACGCGTCAAAGACGTTCCAAACAAGATAGCTTAAAAACGAGGGGTGAATACGTTTGGATAACGTTGGAAGCCAGGCAGCTTAAAAACGAGGGGTGAATACGTTTTGAAAACGACTTCATATGACTCGCTCTATCTCTTTAGTTATCATGTGACCGAGGTGGCCACGTGATTCGTGATGCCGGGCAGCCGGGCGAGCCGGGCATAGTCGCGTCGTCATGGCGTCGTCGCGTCACCGCACTCGCATTGCGCTGTGGTGTGTTTGCGGCTGTTCTGAATGTGCTGCCGCTGCCCTTTGCTATGTAAGTGTTGCAGTGTTTTGCTGTCACGAAAACGATATTCTGTGATTAGTTTGGGTTGTGCGAAATTGTTTGTGTGGTTTTAATTTGGAAATCAGTAGTGTTTTCAATTGTTATCGGACCATGGCGGCAACGTTATTCGTGAAGCCTGGCATAGTTGCGTTATCGCACTTGCATTGCGCTGTGGTATGTTTGCGGCTGTTCTGAATGTGCTGCCGCTGCCCTTTGTCATGTAAGTGTTGCAGTGTTTTCCCGTCAAGAAAACGACATTCTGTGATTAGTTTGGGTTGTGCGATCTGTTTGTGTAGTTTTGATTTCGAATTCAGTAGTGTTTTCAATTGCAGGGCGCCGAGTGGAGGGCACTAATGAGCTCTTCAAGTTCATTGTCATGTTATTTGAGGCGCCTTTTCACTGACGCTGTAATTCAGGCGTTAAGGGCAGTATAAGGACGAAAGTTAGAGGGAAGAAATCGTGCCTGTGTGTCCCTAGCGTCGGGATCGGCCGCTATGCGTGATCCTAACAAGAAAGCATTTTGCAGAATGCGAAGAAAGATGGCAAAATTGCTGTCTGTGCGCACCTTGCCAATCTCCGCAATAGAGCCGTCATCGTGGTATTTTAGTCTCCCGTTTAGCAAGAGTGTTGCAGACAAGATAACTGGTTCAAACAGGCTTTTTTTTATGATTCAGTACTAGTATGGTATCCCTAAAGGTGAGGTCAAGTGCTCGCCCTATTTTCTTCCCTCGCGCTACAGCGCACTGACAGAAGTTTGCGTGCGCCATATATACCGTGCTTTTATCGTTTGCGCTTCAGGTTCTCGATTGTGTTTTCGCCCCCTTTGCCCACGTGAGCGGTATTTCATGGTCTTACGGGGTACCACGTGTGTCCATATATTGTGCCCAATATATGAAACGGCCCAACTCTATTTTATTTGACGCCTCAAATGGTATTAATGTATTGAGTCCCTTGTAGCTTTGTGCTTGTTATGAATTTTACTACTTGGCGAATGGATACAGCATGTACACTGCATAACTCCCTTGTGGATACTGCGTACGTGAGTCGAGTATGCCCTTGGTATAAAATAACTTCTATGCTTTAGGTAGTACGATTGTTTGCAGTTTGGGACATGTGTCGGAATGTACCCTGTGCGCCCTTCGCGCTTTACGGCGGCCTGCCGAGTTCGTGCGGGTGCAATGTGTGCGCGTGGAGTTTGCGAAGCGCTCGCGCGGTTTTTTTTATACGTGTTCTGTTCGCGCGCTTCGCACAGCAGGGCATGCCGCAGTTCTTTGTCCTTGTGCAACACATTTTCCTAGCGTACGCCTGTGCATTATTTGATACCGGTTTCACACGGGGCATTTTTAGCCGCTATCCCGTCCGTTACAAATCGAAGTTCTCGGTCGTGATTGGCTCCATTGCGCAGGCTACGAGAGTGAGTAAGCGGCATGGATAATTTCGATCCGGATCGGGCGTGATGGCGATCGAGAGTGGTCGTGTGACACCGGTTTTACACATGGCTCCCACATAGGGAACACTTTAAGTTCAATGCTACTGAGTGAAGAGCAAGTGCATGTATATGCCAGTGGTGGTATGTGGGCAAGTCTTTCTGGTGAAGCCAATACTTGTGCATTCAAAACATTTCAACTACCAGCGTAGTGCATCAATGTGTCTACTTCACAAAACGGAGCACCAGTGCAGATATCTGAGCAGACCTGTCCAGGGCAGCAAGTGTGTCTACATTTAAACCACTACCAGCTTGTGCGGCAGTTCTGTTTCCAGCGGGACTGCAGAATAATCAGTAGGGTGCGCTCAAGCTGTTTATGAAGCTCTGCCTCGACTGTGTGCCAAATATTTTTGGACGTGAAAGTGGGGGTGAATTGGTAAACATCAGTGGAACTGTGCCTGGACTTTGTGGCAAATGTTTTTGGATGTGAAAGTGTGGGTGAACTGGCAAAGAATTTGCTCTGGGCTACATGTGTTAAACGTTTTTCTCATTAAGAGTGCTTTTTTTTTTACTTTAGGAGACTGAAGATGTGCGCAAAGTGTGACATGTCAGTGTGCTAATCAATGTATTTGCTGGTTTGCAAATTATTCGTTGCAACTTTGTCTTTGCCAGAGAGGTACAACTTTGCCTCTTGTACAGGGTTTTTTAGATAAAACACTTACTATTTATTACCACCATTGCTTCCTTTGTTACACAAATGCAGCTTCCAGTGCATTCCAGTTTATTTCCATGTTTATGTAAGTTACTAATATGAGGCTTGCATATTCATTTCTCACGTTCTGGAGTGGCAAGATGCAGCATTACTGTCTCATCGTTCGCTGTACTACAGTAGTGTTCACTTGTTACACTGAATCCCCCGTTTAAGTATTCTGTACTAATTTCACTTTATTGCTTTTTTGTTGTATGGTTATTTTTCTCACCATTACCTTCTTTGATATATCCTAAAGGCGATATTTCCAATTTTGCATTGTTCCCATTTTTTTTATTTCTGTCACAGGATTATTTTATGATGGTATACGGTGGTATTTCTTTTTGTGCTCTTTTCAAGCTTCTAGCTGATTGGTAACATTGCTTGGAGGCAGTTACCATCCGACTCATACTCTTGCATTTTTCAGTCTACTTCCAATCTCTCCGAATGTCACTTCTGCATAACTCTAGTCCATCTAATCGCACGTGCTCTTTACTATGATAAATGAGAAACTTTAGTACACTCCAGGTTCTTCTGTTCATTTTTGTATGTGTACTTGGAATTTTGTTTATGTGCTAGTGAATGTTCACTTTCGAGTTCATTACGAATCCTTTCTGCGACTTTTGTCATTGTTGATGTACTTTTACTTCTATTTGCATTTCTCACACAGTTTGTTCGAAGCTTGCATAAGCATTACATTTTAATAAAGTGTTTTTGCTTGGTCACAATGTTCTCATTTCATTCACTTTTGGCATGAAGGGCTTGGTCTTGCCGCCTGCCAAGTCGTGACCATTTGTTCTTTGCAGGATGTCATTCCCATTTTGGTTGTAAGCATCGTAGCTTACTGAAGGTGGTATTAAGGATTCATTATTCCTAACAGGCTTATTTTCGTGGGACTTGGTAGAGGATACGCCGGCCATGCGGGGAACAGTGCTTGGCACTGCGCCAAGGCTCTTACAGTCAACACGACGCTTCTACTCATCTGGGGCGCGATTGGAGATCGTTGTTCGAAACGGGCGATCGGTTTCACCTCACGCGATTGGCCTAGGCCGTGCCGACGGGTGCGGCTGACGACGTCTGCGCGGCATAGGCCAGTCGCGTGAGGCGAAACTAAACGCGTGTTTTGAACAACGATGTCTGATCGCACCCGTCACCCGCGAAAATTAGCTTCAGATGATCGTAAACCTTTCAAGACCACTTCTAGACCACCTTTTTGATAACCTCCTAAAAACGTTTAGAATTTGGTTACGAATAGTTTTGGCAAAGGGATTACTTGTGTCTTTCCCAATCCTATTTCTAGACCAGCTTTTCGAATACGTCTTGCAGACCTGTTCTAGATCGTCTCAAGAAAGTAATTAAGCCGGACATTAGCAGAGATATACGACGTTTTCCCGCCGAAGTTCTCTCATTCGTGTCTTCTTTAACCCGTTTTTATCGTCTTGGATAAACGCTACGAAAACGTTACGTATCTCTTTCGTGCTACCTGGGAAGCAATTATATGCTCGAGCATTTTACAACAAATTCACATGAGTGAAATTGGCAGGCAGTGATCTAGTGAGTATATGAGGTGAGGTGAGGAGAGGTGAGGTGAGGTGAGGTGTCACTGCTTTTGAATATGGGAACTACTTTCGCAGTCTTCCAATCTGATGGGAGCGCTCCTGAAGCTAGCGACTGTCTGAGGACGTGATATAATATTTTGCTAGAAGTCATAACGTTGTTCTTTAATATGTTGGAATTGATCTCATCGACGCCACAATAATTAGATAAGTTAAGATTATTTACAAGAGATACAATGCCGTCGATAGTAATGTCGATGGGCGTGATGTATTGATTGTCCAAATCGGGGACATCAGGTAGGGTGGAGTGATCTTCGGCAGTAAATATAGATGAAAAATATGTGTTGAAGCATTAAGGACACTCATTGTCTCGAAAGGGCAAGTGGTCGGTATCATATTAAAATGTGTGATTAGTGTCGCGGTTCGGAGAGATAATCTGCCAGAACTTTTTAGGGTTGGATTTGAGAAGAGATGGAAGGTTATGTGAAAAATATTTGTCTTTAGCAACGAAAAAAGCCAAGCTGTTGTTTTTTAAACACTGATTGTATTTTCGCCAAGCCGATGGGGTATCCAATCATTTAGCATTACTGTATAAGCGTTTCCTTTTGTTTCGAAGACGCCGAAAAAGACAGGTGAACCATGGGTTTCATTTATCTTTGGATATGGCGATTACTCGGATGTACTAGTTTACTAATAAACGCAATTTGTCGCGAAATAGCACCCAGTTTTTTCTCAACCGTTCTACTGGAAAAGGAAGGAAGAAATGCATCGTTGAAAAAAATATCGAGGAAAGTAATTGGGCTGAGAGAGTGTTCATATATTCTAACAGGAAAAATATTGATTTACAGTGGAGTAAAAGATCTAGGAAGCTTACCAGCAAGTATGCGGTCTGTATGGTGAGGAACATGACAACAAAGAACGTCAAGCGGAGAGTCTGAGAGACTGAGATAATCTCGTAGTGGGCGGTAATGGAAAGGAAACCTTCTACGCGTAATTACTTGCGAGGAAAAAATGAAATCGGGAAAAAATCTATTTACTATAACTCAAAGAGAAGCTAATTACCTTGAGAAGCGAGATCAGCATGCCTTAGAACACGCACTTCTAAAATGAGATATAAGAAGGAAGAAGAAGCATGCGTTTGCTGCGGCAAAGTTAGGGAAACGATGGAGCATGTTTTATCAGAATGTGAAGATATCTTCCCAGCGGGTCACTTTCGGCACCACTGGCCTCCTTGAAGCCCTTGGGTTCAGCGAGAGCAGGAGGAAAGTAAATATGTCAGTAATAGAGACTATTAAAAGGCTATTGGATGATTGGTGGCAGAAAAATAGAGAAATGACAAACAACGGAGGCATACAAAAACAAAGTTCACAATAGGGGTTCAGGAAATTTGGTTATGGGAATTCATCGTGGGTTTTCTTCGTTTTCTCTTTCCTCTTTTTTACCGTAAGTAGGACATTAGGCAATATAATAACAAGAGCTTGGTGGCGCAACCCAGCGACCCGTTCGAAAGGGGACGCAGCCACCCACCCATCCAACCATCGCTGCCCACGCAGGAGGCCGCGTTTCTACCAGGAAGCTCGCCTTCGTGCGTAGCGTTCGCCGTCATCGTTTCCCGGTAAACATCACGGTTAAATAAGCTGCAGTTGCCAGGAAGCGTAAGAAGCAATCAGGGATGTTTGAATGTTATCGCGTTCGACTCTTAAAGTCGATGCTTAAGCGTCCTCCAAATTTATCCTAACCACCACACAAATCAAACATATTTCCTGGCACACCATCTTATGAAACCCACGCTAATACTCATCTGTGCATGTTGCTGGTCAGAATTAGCATTGCTAAAAATTTTCAGAGTGCGACAGAACATTTATTCATCCAACGCTCCTTCCTTACCTTAACAAGTTCTCCTTTCATCGTCACCATGACCCTCTTTATCGCTGTTTCCCTATCCCAAACAACGGTAGCACTCCGCAACATATGCTCACGTTTATCGTCCCTCAACATAAGTAGAGCACCGTAATTATAAGCGAGTGATTCTGAATTTCATTCCCGATTATCGAGATAATGCAGACCAGTTTGTTTATTTCCTTGCTTAGGTTTTGCTTTTCTGCCTGTTGACCGGTTCTTAACGGTGTTCATCGAGACCTTGAGGGATAGATGGAATCGGTGAAACCACAATAGGCGAATATCGCTGCTGTCTGTGTGGTTTGTTCACGCCACCTATTATATTTTTACTCTAGATGGCTCTCGACACTCTAGACACTCTCGAGGGCTCGAAGCACCACTGCTGGAGGCCATTAATGTTGCTATGAAGAAGGGGAGGTATTGCTCTGATGAACAGATAGGTGGGTAATGATCATGAAACGCCAGTGAAGACGATCTCATGGTTCACCTGATTTACGAAAAGAAAAAAAGAAAAAGAAAACACGCTTTTAGGGGGCGAGAGAGAGGAAGAGAGAGAGGCAGGGATATTGACTAGGTGCACATCGAGTTTGCTACTGGAAAGCACAATGAATGCAGTTGGCAAGATTGCAAGTTCGTTTGTGGTCATATACGAGGTGTTTATCTTTTTTATTTTTTAGGAGCGTACAGAATATTAAATGATTGCCTGAGGCAGATAGCTTAATTGCTGTCGTTGGGCTGGATTACTCGACGTGGCCGACATTGCTGGCCCGAGAAATCGAAATGCATAATCAACAAACTTACAAAAAGTTAACAAAAAGGCAACTAGTTAACTTTTTTCTTTATTAGTTAAGGCCCATACTGTACGAGACAGAGAGAAAACATTTATTTCTAATGCGGTGGGCTGTCTTACTCGTAGGGTGGAGCCCTTAGTTCGGTGCCCCATTGATTCGCGACACTCCGCGTGCCCGCTGGCTCAGCCGTCGCTGCTCTTGCGTCTCTAAGCTGGTCAGCACAGTCTCTCAGTATGTAGGTGAATGTGAAGAAATGGGGGAGTAACTGGCATGGTGTGGGCATTCTCAGGTGGAGCGATATAGCGTGATGTTTACTCCACAGTAGGGACAGTATGAGGGATATTGTGTGGTGGGGAATGGCTGAAGATAAGAGAGAGGGGAACGAAATAGTTTGTAGCTGTGGCCACGGGACAACATCTGCTCGGTTAAGGGAATGATATGGTTGGGAGAAGTGCATCTTGCTATTTCTGTAATGTTGGAGAGTTTCAGTGTAGCTAAGTGGTTCTATCGGTGCGTCGTGTGGGTTGGAGAGCTCTTCCAATGGCGTCCGGTTGGCGAGCTCTCGGACTACCGCATTAGTACGTTCATTACTATGGCGAGAGACGTGTCCAGGTGTCCAGATGATAAGGACCCTGTGTTACGCCGTGGGGTGTAATGATGTAAGGAAGCGGTGTTTTTAGGGTGTCGCCATCCTTTGTGCCAAAGTCCGGCAAGCGGTCTGTGAATAGGTACGCACACACATTCGCGTATCGCCTCTGTTATAAATGTATCCGTCACGTAAGACAATGAATGGCTGATACCTCTTGAAGCAATGGCTCATACCCCCGTAAACGCGGCCTCACCATTACGATGACAAAAGAGAAGTGAAATTCTACGCTGGAGTGAAGAGCAACAATGGGATCAGCTGTCGAAGACCACGACGCTCGAGCCATTGCTGACGATGACAGCTTTTGCAGACTGGAGCCAGCTGTGGAAGAAGACGACGACGACAAATGCGCGGGCAGTGGCACTAACGCGCTTGCGCGATTGACGCCAAGAATTTTTTTAACAGTCATTTTAGAAAAAGGTGTACGAAACTATCGTTCTTTTTCAAAAGCATTTTCAACCCTTGTGCCTGGGACGTCTTTGGCCCCCACGTGTGACAACGGTAGTTCAAGGGCGCGTTAGCTGTCCTCGAGCCCACAGGGGCATGTGCCATTGAGCTTGGACCCTTTCTTCAGTATCACCAGGATCGGCCCACATGATTCGTTTTTGTCAACATCTCGGACACATTTTTTCCAGATCCTAGTCATAGACAGTTTCGCTGTGAAAACACCCGGTATTATATCGCTGACTACTAATCAACATATTTCAGCTTTGCGTTTAGATGCATAACCTTTAGCTGTTGTTAAAGGTCTTATGCTATTAACCTCAAAGAAATTTAGCCTTCCGTAGTGACTGTGATCTACACAAACAAAAAATTCGGAAGGCGATTCAACATCTATTTGAAGTCGCTGAGAGACAGCATCTTCCCGAGCGTGTTTCGGGTTCCGAGTGACTTGTATGAACCGTACAATTTATTGTGAGAGCCACGCTGGAGCGACAACGTTTGATCGATGTCAATTAGACGTTGAATCGCCTTCCAAATTTTTGACATCATTTACCATCATCACCGTCGGCGTCGTCGGCGTCGTCATCATTATCATCATTACCCTCACAATCATCACAATCGTCGCCGTTATCATCATCGGAATCATCGTCCTCAACACCACATAACATCATCACAAGCACCATCAACGTTATCATCCCAATCACCATATCATGTCCAACGACACATACTAAGTAACACCAGGGGCACGTACCCTGTCGCAGAACCGAGCGGCGCTAGTGTCGCATACCCAGTAGCACTAGTGGCACTTATATTTTGACTGCACTATCTCAGGGATCAGGCCACAAAACTAGCTAGAAACAGGTTAGAAACAAGAATACCCGATAGAATAAAGTGGCGGTAACAGACCAAGGAAGATATCACTTGCAAAAAAAATAATAATAATAGAGACCATTTAGGCGCATCTACAAAACTAAAATGAGCTCCATGCAGTTGCTATACGCTTGGATTTAAAGTTGACGCAAGCATCAACTGGTCAGCAGTCGAGATAAACAAGAGACGTTTAATGTATTGGTGTACAGAAAAGCACGGAAGAGATTGATACGAGCGGATCCTTTACAGGCATAGGTAGCGATACAAGGTAGAAAGATAAGGCATTAGGAAGAGAAAAAAGATTAAGGAGATGTACTCAAGATTGCTAGACTTAATAGCGTGTATAGCATACCTGAGTAACTCAAGCAGTTAGGTGACTATTTTTCACCGTCCCGTTTCAAAGGAGATACCAATAAATCATCCTCATCGTCGGCATCATCATCATCATACAGCGCAATAACGGTAATCTTTACAGGTGGCTGTGAAATCGATCACTTTATTCTATCAGCCACCACTGATGCCTGTGTCTGTTTGGCCCAAGCTTTCTTTCATTTTTTTTTACTTGAGCAGCAAATTGTAATAAAATCTATGCAGCATAAGGAATCATTCTACCCATGCAAATGATACTGCACTTTTCTTGCAGTCAGTCTCACAAAAACCATGCACCGTCGACGGAATCTGTGTCTGACGTCAGCAGACCGGAAGCTTTTAATGAAGTATGCTGCATTTGAGAGATAAAGTTAAATTCTAGTGACTGTTGCAAGAGGAATTTCGATTAGGTGCCTAAATTTTGTTACAAGAATTTTCAAAAATTCGAAAGTTTGAAAAAAAATAGAAGCACCAAGTTTATAAATTAATTGCTCTGCACCAAGAACAGATATCACGGCTCTGTAGACGGCATTAAATATATCATTCAGAGCGGGCAAATTGCGTATGTCAGTTTATATCTCACGTGAATTTGTTACGCTGTGTACAAGGGTTCTGCCAAAGCATATTACTAAATTTTTTTTAGATTCATGTGTAACATATGAATTTTGTCGGCTTTAGATGTACTAAAATATGTAATTCACAGAATTGTAATATCATTTTTCCTTGCTGAGTTACAGAGTTATGAACTTGATAGTTTCGTTTTCTGAACGTTTCCAATTTTTGACAATTTTGCATAAAAATTTGACGACCTAAATAGAAAATTCCAAACCAACTGTCACTAGATTTTAAGTTTTTCATTTAAATGCAACAAACCTGGTCAAGGGTGGTGCAGTGGTTGCTGAGAAAAACGAATTCTCCTTTTACATGCATTCAGATAGGAGCACCCGAGCTATAGCTTCCTCTTTGCACCAAACTTGACGAGGTTTGTTGCTTTTAAAAGAAAAACTTGAAATCTAGTGACTGTTGGTTTCGAATTATTGATTTAGGGCGTCATGTCTTTGCTAAAATTTGGCAAAAATGGCAAAGTTTCAGAAACGAAACTATAAAGTTTACAACTCCGTAACTCAGCAATGAAAAATAATATCCCAATTCTGTGAATTGCATGTAATAGTACATCTAAAGCGGACAAAATTGACACGTTGCACATGAATCTCCAAACGTTTAGTAAGGTGCAAATACAGCTTTTGTAGAACCCTTCTGTCCAACGTAAGAAATTCACGTAATATATAAAATGACATATCGGATTTGTCCGCTTTCAATGAGCTAATGGATTCCGTTTACAGAATCACTATATGTGTTCTTGATGGAGAGCTAATATTTTCTAAACTTCACGCTTCTATCTTCTTCAGAATTTCAAATTTTAGAAAGATTTTTCAACAAAATTCAGGCTCTAAATCGAAATTCCGTTTGCCACAGTCACTTGAATCTAAGTTCCTCTCTCAAGTGCAACAAATTTCATTAAATTCGCTCCAGCTGTTCTTTCAGAAAAGCGTTTTTGCTTTCTACCTGTATTTGAATAGGCCGCGTGGGAGTTAGGCCCCAGCTAAAGCTTCCTCTTTAGCTGTTCTCGCTAAATAAAAATAACGCATTGATATATGACTGTAAAAGCTATAATTATGTACAAAAGCACTTCAATTAACAAAATAATATTGTTCATTATCGCTCAGAGCGTTGATTCCTAAACACGCTGCAAGCGCGTTTGCCCGTTTACAGTGCCGGAAAGGGCATGAATACAGTTCAACCGATATCACATTTTCGAGCTGCAAAGTGAGCTGTTACATAGGTCGACGCAGCCAGAATATTTGTGCTTAACACGGCAAAACATAATCTTCACACTCTCCGGAACGCACACCGTAGGAATGGCTGCTGCAAGAAAAACAGCTGTCTTTATTTAGATACAACGGGCGCGCGCGCTCGTGAGTGCGTGCGTGCGTGCGAGCGTGCGTGTGTGTGTGTGTGTGTGTGTGTGTGTGTGTGTGTGTGTGTGTGTGTGTGTGTGCGTGTGCGTGGGTGTGGGTGTGGTGTGTGTGTGTGTGTGTGTGTGTGTGTGTGTGTGTGTGTGTGTGTGTGTGTGTGTGTGTGTTTGTGAGAGAGAGAGGGGGGGGGGGGCTTCTGTCGAGCAAAGAGATCTCCTCGGTGCTTAGAAGAAAGACGTCGACAGCAAACACGGCTTCCTCGAAGCCGGTAAAATGCTCCACGGTGTTAAGAAGGGCTTTCGCCCTCATTTCCTTCCTGCTAAGCGCATTAAGCGCAAACTTCGGTGGCGAAAGAAATACGCGCACTGAAATACGATACATGTTGTCTTCACTCCGACTCTAGTGTTTATTTTGCTCCATGGCTTATTCTTTCTTTAGTTTTTCTCCTTTTTATTCTTAACTTTTGTACCAAAAGTGGCTGCTCACCGGTAGGACGGGATTATCCACAATGCTGTTGGTAGGAATGGAGGAGCTCTACTCCAACGTCGTGTTTATGCATCTCCTTCCCGGGTACTGCTATTTACGAGCGCACTCTCGCATTATTGCATCAGCCTTCACCGAGCACCACCCGCCAGACCTTTCTTTTAGTTTATTTATTTACTCATTTATTTCATTTTTGCTTCCGACGAAAGACAAGAGCAAGGAAGCAATAACAAGCAGAGTAAGCAGCCATTGTTTATCGTTCGGTGCATGCATAATAAATATCGCGCTAGCGTCATTACGCGGGAGAGCAGCCTCCTCCCATAAGCAATGCGAGTGTAGATTTGGTAAGGATCAGCATAGAGTGTGTTTCTCTATCTATCTTTTTCCTTCAGAATCCCAGATCAGGCATCACAGGTTGGACTTCCCTACACTTGCTTTCCACCAGTGAGGAAGGAAGAAGAAGAAGACCGCGTGTGAAGGACGAACTCCGAATGAGCTCCGGCTCTTGGAACACCTCACAGCTGATCTTTTGTTTCTACAACGTGCTTACCACCACCAGTCGACGGCTCTTAACGGGTGAAATCTTTTGAGACCAAGATATCTGCCAGATCCGGTGAGACCTCGGCCCTTGGACATTTCGAGGCGAGCAGGCCGCAGCGCTAGGCCTAACGTTGGCGCCGCGATTACGGCGCGACAGCATCGCGTGCCGCACATGCCCACTGCACTGCTACCGTGACGATGGCTGCCCGAGACCCCCTGCCTGCTGCAGCATTGGATGAAACCACAACAGCCGCCGCTATGGATCAAGAACCGACTCAAGACAACGAAGACGGGACTTGGTTTCTCGTGGCCCGCAAGCGCAAGAAACAGGTCCAAGCTACGTCGAGCTTACCACCCAACACCGAACCCGCACAGCAGGACCACCTACATCTGACATTGCGCAATAAGAGCTCGCAGCTGCCCCCGCTACCGATCGACGACTTGAAAGTGGTCTTCCGACCGAGAGATGGACTGAATCTCGGTGAGTGGCCGCAGCACTCTATAGCCAGAGCTATAGGCACAGCGGCTCAATTAAACGAGAGCACGCTCCACCAGCTAACCATCCGCATACGCCGAGAGCAGAACGTCGCAGTGGTCAGCACACCGGACGAAGAACTAGCGGCAAGACTGCAGCTGATCAAGTCTATATGCCTGGAAAATAAGCAGTACGAGGTTCAGGCCTATGTGGCTGCTCCGGATGCTTCCTGCAAAGGAGTCATCTCCGGCATCGAAAAGAACACAACCCCGACAACGCTGATGACAAATATCCGATCACCGATGGCTCAGGTCCTGCATGCAAGAATGATGGGAAATTCAGCCACGGCCATCATCACGTTCTCTGGCATTCGGGTTCCCCGGTACATCTACTATTACGGAGCAGAATACCGGTGCTACATTCATAAACCCCGACAGCAGCTGTGCACCGTGTGCCTCTCCACGGGTCATCGAGCAGATGTTTGCCCAACCCCGGATAAACCCCGGTGTGCTGCGTGCGGAACTTCCAACCCTTCCGAAGGACATGATTGCACGCTGAAATGTTTTCATTGTGGTGGTGAACACCCCGCCACTGACTCTCGATGTCCTGTAAGGCAACGCAAACCCTTTAACAAAAGCCACGTGTTCCGAGAGCAGCAGAAAATGGCGGAGCAACAACTCCAGCAAGACAAGAAGTCTAGCAAGGTAACGACATTCAACGGTGCGGCACCTGCGACTACTGATGCAACACGTGGTCGTCCTCGCTACCGATCCCGGGGACACAGCCAGTCCCAAAGTCGCAGTAGGTCCAGGGTCCGCATGCCGTCCAAGGACCAGAAACAACCACGCGGTCGAAGCCGATCTGGGAGCCGCAGCCTGACGCAGCAGAAACAGCCACCGAAGGAACCTCAGGCCGCGTGGGCGAAAACGCCCGACCATCTCCCCAGGAAGGCGACAGCGGTGAGTTGGTCAGCGCAGTTTCCCCCTCTTTCCTCCACCCTTCCTTCACCTCCGTCCGCACAGCAAACAAACAAACAAAACAAACTGTCTCCCACAGCGACGCTTTCACTCACCCAGACACACACACTCGCACCTGAGAAACTTCCTCACAATTCCTGCACCAAACAAGAAGTGTGCGAAATGATACAGGAAATGGCAACTGTTTTAAGAGCGGAGATGCAAAAAATGAAGGAAGAGATCATGGCTGATGTCAAGCACATGCTACAGCAGGTCATACAACAAGCCATGACTGACATGAAACAATTCATCAGTGCAACTTTTAGCTCAACTTTCAACCAGCAAAACGACTCACTTCCACATGACACTAACGCCACTAGAGAACCAAGAAGGTCGCACCCTTATACCCGTCCGGCTCGTACAACAACACCTGCCCTCACCAGCGAGGCGGTATCAACCAATCATGGCCAGCAAACGTAAGAGGTGCACTACCACCACCTTCCGGGTGTGGCAATGGAATTGCAGAGGGTACCGAAGGAAGAAGGGTTCCCTCACACAGTTCCTAGCCACACGTCCTCACCCACCAGACGTTATAGCACTTCAAGAAGTACATTGCACTCCCACACTCACTGGATACAATACATACACCGACAAGCATGACACCACCAAACAACCACTAGCTGCCACCCTTGTGTCCAAACAAATCACAGTGATCGAGCACACGCTCGACAGCTCCCACATCCCGCATGTGCTCTTAGAAATTGTACCTAGGAATCGATATGATACCAGCTTGTTTTTGCTTAATATCTACAGTGCACCCAAATCGCGACGAGACGACTTCGGACAGCTTTTTTCGGCCGCCAGTAAACAAGCGAAAAAATTGATTATTTTGGGAGATTTCAATGCGTCCCACCCAGCCTGGGGGTACCAAACAGAAACTCCAAAAGGCCGCCGTCTAGCACACGCCATGAACCTTCATCAATTCACTCTGCTGACAGAACCTGACAAACCAACCAGAATGGGTAACAGTGTAAGCAGGGATACCTGCCCTGACCTAACTATGGTCAAGGGGTTGACTAAATGCTCCTGGAACAACCTAATGGAGAATCTGGGCAGTGACCACAGCATTCTAGCCACAGACGTCCAACTGGCGGCCACACGCACCCCAGAACGTTCAATTAAAATAACGAACTGGGACACTTTCCGGCGCAACAGAACCAAATCTGAACAACACGACCCGCCATCTCTACGCGAGTGGACACAACAGGTACAAGCAGATTTTAAAGCCGCCACTAAGCAAATTACTGCAACAACGGAGACACCCGATGTGGACAGACATCTGCTCCATCTCTGGGATGCTCGAAGAGGCCTGACGAAACGATGGAAGAGGCAGAGGCACAACCGTAGGCTGAAACAAAGAATCGCCCGGATCACAGCAAAAGCCGAAGAATACGCCACCAGCCTCACTAATAGCAATTGGCACAACCTCTGCGACCGCCTTAATGGCACACTAAGTAGTTCAAAAACGTGGTCTCTCCTCAGAGCACTACTCGACCCAACGCACACAAAAACGCACACAACGAACACAGTCCGCACTATCATCCACAAAGAACAAATGAATGATGACGCGCTCCTCCAAACACTGCAACAAAGATACATTGCTACAGGCCACCGACCGGAGTACAAAGAGTATCCACACGAGGAAGAAACACAATTGGACGGCAACATTACAGAGACAGAAGTGAGGGCAGCCCTACACGGCATAAGACGAAACACGGCGCCCGGAGCAGACGGCATTCACTATGCACTGCTACGCAACCTCGACGACCAGTCCATACGGCAACTCACTGCATACTACAACGACAATTGGCAAAACGGAACGCTTCCACAGGAATGGCGACACGCCGATATCACCTTAATTCCGAAGCCCGGGAAACCACTGTCCCTCCAAAATCTCAGACCCATTTCCTTGACTTCGTGTATTGGCAAACTCTTCGAGCACGTAGTGCTAAATCGCCTCCAGCCTCACCTCGAAGCGAACCAATTCTTTCCCAATACCTTATTCGGCTATCGACCAGGTCTGTCTGCGCAGGACATACTCCTACAACTTAAGGAGGATGTTGTGGATGGTCCAAGTAAAGCTCAAACAAGAGCCATTCTGGCGTTGGACCTCAAAGGAGCCTTCGATAACGTCTCACATGACCTCATTCTAAACAACCTTGCATCCTCCCGATGCGGAAAGCGCATCTATGATTATGTCCGAGCCTTTTTATCTGACCGAACAGCCACCATCGGCCTAGGTGATATTCGGTCGGACATCATAAAACTTTCCGGCAGAGGGACTCCCCAGGGTTCGGTTCTCTCACCCACCCTGTTCAATGTGGCGATGGCAAAGCTACCACCGCTCCTCAACAAACTTCCGAACGTGCAGCACGCCCTGTACGCCGATGATATTACAATCTGGGTGACCACAGGGTCAGACGGCGCCATTCAAGATGCACTACAGGAAGCCGTAAATATAGTTCAGGATTACGCAACAGCCGGAGGACTCACATGCGCAGCTGAGAAGTCGGAGCTCCTGCTTGTACTGAAAAAACGGAACAAGGCCGATATTCCACCAGCCATCACATTGCATCTCAATGGCAACGTTATTCCAAGGGTAGACAGGCTACGTGTGCTAGGACTTCACATACAACAGAACGGGAAGGCCACACATACCCTACACGTGCTCCGCCAACAAGTTACCCAAATAACGCACATGATAAAACGCATTACAAACCGCCGACAAGGACTGAAAGAAAAATACGTACTCCGAATCATGCAAGCCCTCATAATTAGCCGATTAACCTACCACCTCCCCTATCATAATCTGACTCAGACTGAGATGCACCAGATGGACACCCTCCTCCGCACGGCACTAAAGGCAGCGCTGGGACTACCCCAACATGCGTCTACGCAGCTCCTACTACGGCTGGGGGTGCACAACACCATCCGCGAACTAGTTGAAGGTCATCTTAACAGCCAATTGCAACGTCTGCAACGAACAATGCAAGGTTGCCACATTCTATCCCGGCTAGGATACCAAATACCAAGAACACCACAACAGGAAAACCGCACACTTCTTCCGCTTAGCATTCGCAACAAAATTCACGTGGCCCCAATTCCCCGGAATATGCACCCTGACCGTCATAAAGGTCGACGAAAGGCAAGAGCACAAGCCCTGGCTCGCCTATTTGGCGATGACAAATCAAACACTTCAGTCCTATACACCGACGTGGCCCGCTACCCACAGAAACGCGCCCTATGTCTGGTCGTACTAGATAGTGCAGACATTCTGAGAGCTTCGGCCACGCTCAACACTGTGGACAGTGGCACGGCGGAAGAGGCTGCTATTGCCCTAGCCATCGTACACGCTTCAACCATGCCGGCGCCGGATGGACCTATCACAGTGGTCACAGATTCTCAGACCGCCTGCAGGACTTTGGCACAAGGGAAGGTGACACCCTACACACACCGCATCCTTACATCATTACACCCCACAGCGTTACACAGGGTGCGTATCGTCTGGACACCTGGACACGCCTCTCTCCATGGTAATGAACGCGCTAATGCGGTAGCCCGAGAGCTCGCTAACCGGGCGCCATTGGAAGAGCTGTCCAACCCAGACGACGCACCGACAGAACCAATGACCTACACTGAAACTCTACAATATTACAGAGACACCAGGAGACACTTCCCTCCACCACATAATTCCCTTAATCGAGAAGATGCCGTCGCGTGGCGACAACTTCAAACTAATTCATTTCCCTGCCTCTTTTATCTTCACCTCTTCCACCCCACACACTATCCCTCATACTGTCCCTATTGTGGAGCAAAACCCACAGTATATCATTGCACCTGGGAATGCCCACACCCTCCGGGCTACTCCCCTATTCCTTCACCTTCCCCTTCCTCCTGGGAGACTGCGCTGACCAGCTCAGACCCGCAAGAGCAGCGACGGCTGATCCGGCGGGCACGCGGAGTGGCGCGAGCCAATGGGGCCCTGAAATAAGGGCTCCACCCTGCGAGGAAGTCGCCCAAACTGATGATAAATAAATGTTTTCTCTCTCTCTCTCTCCCTACACTTTGTTTCATCGCCGTTGATCGGAGAGACGATAACTAAGAGCACTCCACTCATGCGCCATCTGAAACGTCGTTTTGGTAACTGTGCAGAACCTGGCTATTGTTAATCTGCCTGAACTTCCTTGAACATCTCTTTTTTTTTTCGCTGTTATATATCGAGCTATATTATCATTCACGTCTTCGGTTCCATCACTGTGGCAGAAAAATTGCAGGCTGCACTGTATCAATAAAATTCCAGAAAACGGTAACCACTTCGAACAATGAAGTCCTTCGTTCGAGAACGAGTTACGCCTGTCGCGAGCCCTCCCTCTTTCTCTCTCTCTCTCGTGCGTGCTTGCGTGCGTGCGTGAGCAGGCACACGGGCACGTATTGCAGCCATGTCCTTTAAATGTAGACAGGTATATTCTTTAATGATTGGTGGAGTTGCTTGCTTGGCCACTAGTGTATCACCCTACTTCAGAAGGGTGATGCATAATATTTCTCACTCATACCCAGGCACAACCGACCTATACACAACATGCACAACTAACACGCATGAGCATACAGAGCAACGAGCAATATCCCTTGTTAAAATCTGCTGCTACGCAGTCTACTCTTGAAATTGTATGTGTGTGTGTGTGGGGGGGGGGGGATGCTTGCGTGCGTGCATTGTGCATGCATTGTGTGTTTGTGCGTGCAAGACTAACCCTTGCATTTAGTCGCTAAACGATTCATGGAGAGGACGCGATACGTGGGAAAATGAAATGGCCATATATTTTATTCCCCTGTATGTCCAAATTATAAACTATGGTCCATAAAAAATAAATGACCATGGCATGACAGAAGGGCTTTGGAATAATACATGATTAAGCGCATGCGGTCACGGTGGCACATCCTAAATGTTTGGTTCGTGCGGCCAAACAAAGGTGTCATTATTTCAAAATTAGCAATACAATATTGCTTATCTCTGAATATAAGTCCCTTAGAAATATGTCCTCCTGACAAGACGGCAGCGAAATTTGTCTACTCGGACTTCATTTTCTTGTTTGCTTGTTTTTTTTTCTCTTTGTTGCAGCTTTAATGGCCAGTGTAAACTCAGTACCACCTAGGTGTTATTATTGGTGTTTCTATCGTGTATATTGCTTAGCGTATTAAATAACTTATATTTTTTACTTGTTATAAGGAATGTTGGCTTGAATAAACTCTATTCGTGAGCTTTATATTTGTGAAAATGACATTAACACCATCAAGGGCTTGCACGATAGACTTTAAAGAGGACGTACTTGTGTAGGCCACACCAAGGCGAAAGCGGTGAAGCAAGGCTTCCACGCTTCGCAACATCTTCACATTTACTGTCATACACAAAATTTAAATCTTGAGTATTCATTTACAAAACTGATCTTTTGACCTTTTCTATGTCAGTATTTGAGAGACCTTTATTATATCTTTTGCAATTTCATTGCTCCGTAAGCTTACCCGTACAACCATATATTACCATTTCATTACCGCATTTTACCACTTGTGTATATCAGATCTTCCCGCTTTGTACAAACAAGCTGCAATCACAGAATACCTGTTATGTATCGTTCGTAAATTACTTATCATACTAAAAAAATTGAGAGGGAGAAATAAATGAAGAAATTTCAGCCTGTCCGTTGCACGTCCATTCTTCATCAAATCTATGAAAACACCGAGAAACATAAACACTTCGTAGGAACACAACAGTTACAGTCGTTCTCCTTTACATGTTCATCTTCTGCAGTACTTTAGTTCTCTATAAGTGGTCGAAATATCTTGCCACCTTTCCAGGTTGACATTAAAGGCATCGGGCTTTTCGCCTGCAAAGTATGCACGGCCACAATGCGAAGCTTATTGCAAAAATGCCAACCTTACAACAATTAGGCATACTTTATCGCAAATGCAAACCAGATTGCACGACACTAAAAGTAAGCTAATATGGAACATTCTTTATTACGCTCTAGAAAAAAAAAGCTGGTACAAGTGGTGAGCACAGTTAAAATTGATTCCCGAAAGGAAAATTGTAAATTGAAAACAAATGTAACCGCGAGGCACATTGTCTTCTGTACTATTATTAATAATAAGATATTACTATATTATGATTATTATATTATAAATATTATTGGAATAATATTATTATACTGTTTTCTTATCCAGTGAAATACTACTGTATTAATATAAGGGCCTTCGCGGAGTGTTTTAAATTGCCCGTATGGTATCATTTTTAGCAAACTCTCAACATGTGCCATGGCGCCGGTCGCTTTTCGGTCACCGCAGCTGGTGACCGAACTCCTGGTTCCATGCTTACCGGCCCACTGTAAAAGTCATGGCTTTTCAAGATAGGCAAACATGCACGCCAGCGTTCTGCCTTCCGCTGCTGACATGAGCACTGTGCACACGTGTCTATAATAACTTTCCTCGTGAACTGCTTTTTGTATGCACTGCTTCGAGCGGAACGGGCAATAATCTCCAAGCTAACGTTATCCAATATTTCACTGGGCACTGACTAACACCGACGGTTTACCCTCTGCCCGCTGTTGGTCACGGTAGCGTTGTGATATGCCTAATAGTTGCCCTGCAATAGTTGCGTTGCGTGCTGCGTTGTGACCACATGTCGCACCCACGTATAGTTAGAACATCGTCCAATGAATCCAAGAACAACGCTAAGTCTTGCTATCACTGTCAATACTTCAACTTCAGAAAAAATTGCCAAACTTATTAACAGTAAATAAATCATATATTTTTTTGTGTGTAATAGTACCAACAACCATATACCGAAGGCATAAAAACGCAGACCAGTGTTGTTGCACAGCCCGTTTAACTGAACTAGATATTTATGAGATAATATTGATTGTCTGCCTCAACTACCAGGACGTGGGGTGTAGTAGGAAATAACTTATATGCTTTAGACACTGTCAAACCAAGCGGTAAACAGCCATTTGTCATTTGTAACCTAAGGGTAAGCAACAAAAATAGTTAACGTTTGCTTCTGTTTTCCGAAACTTAGCCTAGGTTAATACCACGCAGAGCCATACAGGTGTACCGTCACGTACGCTCTCAATCGTTAACGCCACAAGCATCGTTTCAGACTACTGACGTCAATACTTCCCACGCGAAGTGTCTCCTCCACCCACGCTCTGTGCAGTCGCCTTTAAAGATTCCTGCACAGCGCCACGCACTTGGCTACAGGGAGTTCGTCTTAAATTTAGCTGTTTCGCCCTGCCAGCCTTTCTTTGATGCTCACTAGATCAATTTGTTTTTTTTTTATATCTGTCTTAGGACACTCACTCCTATATTCATCTCAAAACAGTTAAATGGCAGAAAGAATGCGTTCTGTATTTTACAGTTGGAAGAACTGTTTCATGTCCGTTTGACATCTAATCCGTCGGCACCTACAAATGTTAACCAAGTGAACATAGCTTAATCCGTGCGTTTATGCCGATGTACGCGAGCGTAGTAAATTAAATTATTCGTCTCAAGTTTTAACGCTGAAAGATATTCTAATGCGGGCTGTGTCTACGCAGCCCGCGTAGCCGGTAAATGGTGTGGTAAAACGGAAAAGCGTAGTGATACTCTCGCTTCGTAAATTCCCTCTTCACTCTTCGTGTAAATCCGTCTGAGGACGATACCGCCCTTTTTGGGCCCGGCATGCGGCCACGCGTAGAATGCATTCGTCATGGGGCGCAGGTCGGTTCTTCGATTGAGCGTACCCATCGGTAGCTGCAGCTTAGTGCACTGAATCATAAGCAAAAATGGTTTCTTGACAAGTACGACGTGCGCGGGTGGGAGAGCACCACTTTTTTGCCATGGAGAACGGCTCAGATCTAGTGAGACCGGCCATTTGCAACTTCAATCTTGTGCAAATATTCCATGATGTAAACAGATTTGTTGTAAATAAAGCTTTTCATTTCTAGTGCACTTCTCCTTACCTTTAACATTTTACATCACACTACTGTAAAATCAGCCAACTTCAGCAGCGATGAGTCAGCAGACCAGAAAGCTGACCACTTCTGTACGAGAGCGAAGAACGTGAAAGGAAGAAGGGGCATTTTATGGGTCTCAAAGAAAGCTTTCATTATAAATATTTATTATTCATTATGAGTATTGCTTTCTTTCTGGGTTTTCTTTTTTTATTTGTTAGGCAGAGCTTTAGCTGCTCTCACAAGTATTGCTTAAAAAATATTTTATCTCTCTATAGAAAAGTGCTCAACGAGAACCACCACGTTTGCTTTCATTGTGATCAACGGACCCCTATGCACCCCAAAACGCAAGTTTTCATTTAATACATTTTACCTCTTGGCGAGTGCTCATTTTATTCCAGTAAAAAAAAGAGTGCTCAATTCCTTAAGCCTAGCTTGGCTTAAGGCTTAGCTCAGGGAGACATATTGTTTTTTCGCCCTATGCTGACTGCCTCTCTCGCTGAGTTGCAAGTCGCTGTGCCAGACAACCAAGAAACGAATCCGAAAAACTAAAGGAAAGGTTGCGCATTTGGAGGCTTACGCCTAATGGCGGTGATAACGCCACTTTTCCCGTTGAGCATGGCCTTATCGGCAGGCACCCTAGTCCTCATCCCATGCGGAAGTACGTAAAGAGACGAGATAAATAGCTGATCTTCTACACGCCGTTTGTCTTAATGGATGTTGCCTTCGAGAAAATAAAAAGAAAATGTTATCAGAGCGTTGCGTAGCTAGTTAGCTGTAATGATGAAGCCAGCTATTCGCCAGCTATTCGTAGGCGCGGTCATTTCTCCAGCGTCTTCGTGTTAAAGAAGTCGTTCTCCTCTGTCATCTGCTTATCCAAGTTGTGATGGCAGATCTGATTTAGACTTGCGGAGAAACAAGGCACTTCTACGTATATTGAATAAGAGTGCAGAAGCTAACGCTGCACTTCTTTGCTATCACCTGCGTAATTTCAAAAGAGCTGCGTGTCAAACATTCAGCGAAGGTCGGCATGTCTCATGAGGCATCACAAAGTATTAGAAGTCGTAAGGCCCTTTCGAACGCTAACTTAAGTTGAGATAAAAACGTTTTCTTCCAACCTCGCTTGTATTAACAGCAATAGTAACAACAAAAAATCTGCATCTCCTCGCACAGACATGGGGCGGAAACTAGAAACAGTAAAACTGATTCGCTGTCACTTCTCCCAGCCTCTCCCGCTCTTCCTCCCTTTCTTCCGTTTCTTCCCGGAATACATTATAATTGCTACGAACTCTTCCTGTGGTACTTATTTTTGATCCCTCTGGTGTTCTTGCTTGTCGAAGATGTTCTTATCCTTCAATCGCACATGTCTCACGGATGTTCGTCTGTAATTCTCTCCTACCACCCTTAGCAGGCAATTAAATGAGTCGGCCACGTGCATGAATTTTCCACCCGGTTTGTAATAGGGCACATAACTTACGTAGCGTTACCAAAATGCTTCCACTACTCACGAACGACCATACGCACCCCATAAGCACAGTATTGAGCTTTTCACTATGCTCATATCAGGGTGCCGTTATATGGGGTTATAGCGGGTGTCTCAACGATCATGCACCAAGATTTAAGATAGGCAAATGCCACGTTGCTGGAGAGGTTGTTTTCCGTCGCTTGGAGTTTCTCAGATTATTTCTTTCTTTTTTGCATTCCGCCTAATTACACATTTAGGCTTAACTTTTAAAAGTTTATAACAGTCTTGTGTAGTGCTTTGGAAAGTAAAAGTCAGATGTAGCACAGAATTTATGTTGTCTTTTTCTCGCTGTGTCCCGCTCATTTGCACTGGTCATTAAATATCACAGCTTTGCATTTGTAGGTGGACAAATGTGTTACGCTAGGAAAACTTAGATCGACACTTCCACAATACAGACAGACACTGCAAGTTTCTGTAATTTGTTCTTGGTCGCAAGTGCTCGGAACAACAAAGACTAACTTTTGGCATAGTGACAGAGTGGTCTCATTATCTTCCTGAAAACAGCGGATGCCCTGCCTACAGCAACCGCTGCTACTTTGAAACATCCACCTGATAACACATACGAAAAATGGCAGTTCCTCAAAGCTACGGTGAACAGAAGTGGATTGCCGTACAGCCCATTATAAAGAAAAAAAAATGCGGAACGTTGAATGATGTTACGAAAGCTCATCAGTGTCCCATCGTGCTTTCCTTCCAATACAAATGCTTCTAGTGACGATGTTTTGAACGCAGTCGGGTATTTCCGAGCGTGGCCTTTTATGATCATGAATATCGGCCCTCAATGTTATCGCCAGTTTCTTTTCTTTTGCAAATAGGTGAAAGACAAGGCTTCATGTTGCGGACTTTTGTCTCCACGTGGCCGCTGCTTTCTCCAAAAGCAGCGACCTTTCATAAACCTTAAGTGGAGACGGACCCTTACAATCCCTCCATTGTTTCTTCGCCATTGCCTTGAGAAACAGGCGTGCCTGGCGGCGTACCGCGGGGATAAAAGAAGCGGTGGAGTCCATCGTTTACGAACGATCTTTCTTTCTAGAGATGTTTTCGAACCGAGATGAATATGGTAAGTACGGTGCGTTGTGGGTTCGGCATTGCTTAAAGACGACGGATGGTGCACCGGAGCCGGACGGTGGAGAAGGCGTGCGATCAACAAAGAGGAGAAAAAAAGAGAACTAGCAACCCTAAGGTCTGTTAGAGTTCAAGAAGACCAACGCAAAGCTGAAAGAAAAAAAAAGGAACATCGGTCTTTATGTCGGTTTTCCGCCTGACATCCTCGTGACGTGCACTGTCAACAATGCAGCACCCGTATGGCTTCTCTCTCCTGCTCAAGTTATCTTCGGACACAGCGATAAAACGCGCGTGCCTTGATTTCGACCGCATCCTTTGCTTCACCTCGCTAGTCATTGTCGTTGACTCTTGAGTACATATTGAATAGCTTTATATTTTCCAGTGGGGCTGGAAAATATATATATTTATATAAATGTGAAAGTAGGAACAACTGGATCAGTTGGTGAGGTAAAATAATTATGAAACAGCGTCAGGGACGCTGACCGTCCTGATGTTTCTTTTCTCTGTCTGCATCCCTGGCGCTGTCTTATAACAAATATGTTATGTAAAGGTATAGCTGCCGAGTAGTTTTTTTCAGCAGCAGACAACGTGCGGCTGGCATAGGCAATAACGCGTTCTACACCAGTTTGAGATTTTAAGAGTGTCGCTCTGAGCCCAACGTTGCCAGCATTAGTATGCACTTCTGTGTCGGCATCTGTGTCAAAGTGACCAAGGATAGGTGGTGACTGTAGACGTCGCTGAATGTCGTGGAAAGCGTAAGATTGTGTTGGGCCCCAAAAGGATGTGACGTCGTTCCCAATGAGTCGTTGCAAAGGTTCGGCAATCTCAGAAAAATTGGGCACAAAACGGCGGTAATACGCACAAATTCCTAAAGATCGACGCACATCGTGCTCTGTCTTCGGTAACTGGAACAGAGCAACTACCGTGGCTTTGTCAGGGTCAGGGCGAGCACGTGTGCTGCAAACAATATGACCCAGAAATTTAAGCTCCTCTTATCGAAAGTGATATTTTTCGGGCTTCAGAGACAGACTGGCGGTGCGGATGGCCTGAAGGGCCATCTCAAGCCGCTCGATGTGTTGCTGAAGTGTGGTGGAAAAAACAACTACATCGTTTCAGTGAAATAAACACGAGTGCCACTTGAGGTAAGATAAAACTGTGTCCATCATGCGTTGAAATGTGCCCGGAGCGCAACACAATCCAAAAGGGAGGACCTTAAATTCATAGAGACCGTCAGGTGTTATAAACGCCGTTTCTTCCCGCTCACGTTCGTCAACTTCAACCTACGTAGACCCTCTACGTAGATCCATTGAAGAGAAGTAACGGGCAACTCTGCAGACGATCCAAAGAGTCGTCAATCCGAGGAATGGGATAAACGCCTTTTTTTGTGATCTTGTTTAGTTTGTGTTTATCGACACAGAATCGTAGTGAACCGCCTTTCTTCTTAACTAGCACAAAAGGTGAAGCCCAAGGACTCATCGATGAATGAATGACATCATCATGCAGCATTTGTTTAACTTGATGACGAATAGCATCCTGTTCTCTGTGCTACACGCGGTAAGCGTGTTGGCGAACAGGTTGGACGGTCGGGTCAGTGAAGATTCTGTGTTTGGTTAAAGAAGTTTGCTTGACCGTCGACGGGATGGCGAAACAATAGGCTGATAGTAGGCTGATGAGCCTCTCCTTTCCTGGTTGTTCCATCTGTGGATTGACCTTGATGTGACTGTGACCTTGATCGCTGTATTCCTGAATCGAGATTGTCGTTACCGAAGCATAGGCGTTGGACTCGTCCTGTGTTTCAAAGTAGGCCATGGCGGTATGCCGCGCGAAATGCTTGTATTCACCACTGAAGTTAGTAACTAGGATCGTGGTTTATCTATTTTGGAGCTCTACAAGACCTCGTGCGACGCCAACTTCTCGATCCAGCAAAATGGGGAGGTTACCTTCGAGTGATGCCTATTCCTAGTCGGTCTTGTGGGCACTCAACGAGGACGAAGATGCTACTTCGAGGGGATAACGTCACGCAATCATCGATCACGCGTAAAGCCGCACGATGATGTTCGTCCTCCACACTCGAATCCGAAGAAACATAGTTAGAAAAATTCACGAACAAGTCACGCCAATTAATGATCTCCCCATTATCAATGTGAAAATCCATGCCCAATATAACCAGCCGACCACACTTGGGCAGCACAAGGAAAGGCGCTATGAAGGTCGAAGTAATAATGGCAAGTCTGGCGATGCATCGTCCAATGGGTGACACGAGGTGTCCCCAGCCATGATCAGATGTGGGCCGTGCCACGCTGTCAGCACCTTGCATAGCCGAGTGGCCATTGAGGCACTCATATCCGAGTAATCAGCGCCCATATCGACAAGTGCAGTTACCGGATAACAGTCGATGGAAACAGTAATAGCAGCGGAAGTTCTTTTGGCGGTTGCGAACGAAGGCGTCAGCAGTACGTCGCGAGGGGGTGGCGTCGGCCCAGAGTATTTCACGGTTCCCATGACAGTGGCCTCACCCCCGGAGGTTGCCGTTTTCAGTTTCCCCGGGCGGGCTTCCGCCGTTGACTCCAATTGAATCAAAGGCGGGTCGAACGCGGTTTGGTGACGCGTGCCAACGAGGTGATGGCGACCGTGACTGTCTTCGCTGTGGGGCAGGAGGAAGACGGTTGCTTTCCAAGTATTCCTTGATTTCGTGCGGGCATTCGCCATTGGGCGGGCAACGCGTGTGCGGGTGGTATCACCGCTGGCTAAACCTGGCAGTCGCGATACAATTGTCAGGACAAGTTGAAATGACAGCAAGTGGTACAGAGTAAAAAATCTGCAGGAATAAAAATGTGTGAGCCAGGCAATAACAAACAAAAATTCAAGAATATTGTCATGACTGTGTGGGCACAGATCATGTACAAAATATGAAGTTTAAGAACAATGAATAAGTATGACAAGAGTGGGGTTCACTTGAGGAAGAAAATGTAACGTTAAGAAGTTGTGCATTTATTTACTTGAGCGTGTGAATAATGCGCAGAGCAGGGTGAGTAGATTACATAAAAGCAACATTTTTTTTTTACATCAGCAGGATTCAGCAAT